>NW_026606103.1:11677500-12075000 GCF_029834395.1 Sorex fumeus
TGAACTTTAGAAATGAAAATTTTATAAAACTACTTTAACTACTCTATTTTTCTACTAATGCAGAGTTACCAAGTAAGCAAATCATAGAAACAAAGTACAAGAATTAGTATGTTTATTCTATCCTTTAAACTTTGCATCCTTTTAAAGAATTAGAAGATACATATAACTTACTTAAATATACAAATGTGAGGCCAGAGGGATAGTACAGCATTTAAAGCCTACCCGGACTTAATCCACAGCACTGAGCACCTATAGTTTCCTGAGCACTGCCAAGAGTAAGCCATTAGCACACCAGGTGTGGCTGTGTATGTGTGTGTGTGTGTGTGTGTGTGCGTGTGTGTGTGTGTACACATTGTTTATAAGGTATTGTTACTTACTAGTCATTGCCATTTTACTGATAGGGGTATTTGTTCTCAAATGTTTGCAGACAACTGCTCTAGGTCCTTGTGACTCTCATTGTGACCGCTGGACTCATAGCAACACCATCACCTGAGAATTTGCTAGAATTGCAGAACCTCAGAACCCCCACCCCCAGAATTGCTAAATTATAAATCTGTTATTTTAACAAGATCCTCAGAGTATATTAAAGTTTGAAAAACAGGATTATGTGATAAAGCACAGACAACTCTTCATAATCTGTAGTTCGAACTGTAGAAAGTTCTCGTCCGGGACAGTTTCCCATTGCCATTCATCTTGTCCCTGTCCACTACTGTTGGGGAACCACATGAAGAGGGAACCACAAATACTGATACACTGAAGCCTCACCGGGTGGGCTAGCTTCAGATTATTATGGTTTTTTATTATTTAAAAACTGTGAAAACTAAATTTGCGGTATATTGTTCCCACTATAATTGACAAATGCTTCCCATATTCGTTCTTTGTAAAATGTTATCAAAGTAAGCATTCAAAAGTCCAATATGTTCTTTGAATAACTTAATTATGTATTCTTATTTCTCTTATTTACCTAAGTACCTTTCAGAATTTGTTTTTCTTTAAAAGGTGAGTATTATTTTATTCCTTTTGGAGTGATTATGAAACCAATTATTAGACCTATCATTGGAACATATAATGACAAAATTCCTCCAGAATTTGCTCTAGTGTGACTTTGAATTCTTTAGGTAGATAAGAAATATTGACATTGGGGTTTGGAGAGTAGGACACTTACCTTGTACTCAACAGACCTGGGTTCAATTCCTGGCACTACATATATTCCTCTTGAGCTCCCCAGGAGTGACCACTGAGAAAAGACCCAGAAGTAAGTCCTGAGCACTGCTGGGTATGCCTCCAGCACTCTGCTCCCCACCACCACACATCCTGGCCCGCACAAAGAAATGTTGACATTGTTTTTCTTTGAAATATTGTAGAAAGGAGAGAGACACTTGGGTCATGTAACCAAGACTTACCAGCAATGGGTTTCTTTACTAACACAACAGACATTGAGTTTCGCCAGTGTGGTATGTGACGTGATGAACAATAGATACATGAGTGTCTGCCTTGAGGAGCTTAACACTGAGGTACATTCTGCCTCACACAGTTGACCAGACACAAACATCTAAGACTTGGCTAGTCCTAAATAATAAATTACCAGAGATTTATTAGAGTCCTGGTCCTCACCCCTCACAAATACATGTTATTTAGATAGTTCAGAGAGCCACTAGGTTTTCTGAGGACTTGTCAGAAGGGTTTTTTTTCATACAAAGGAAATATGCCATGATATTTGAAAAAAAATTGTTCCACTGAGACCAGAGAGAGCATGGGGCTAAGATAAGGGGCTTGCCTTGCATACAGCCAACCCCAGTTCGATCCCTGGCATGACATGTGGCCTCCTGAGTGTCAGAGGGAATGATATCTGAGCATTCATAGCCAGGAGTAAGTCCTAAGCACTGCTCAGTGTGGCTACCCCACAAACACAATTGTTTTACTACCATTTTGTTCTGTTTTGTTGACAACACCTGACTTTGCAGTCAGAAATCACTTTTGGCAGTGCTCAGGGGATTGTATGAGATGCCTGGGACCAAACCCAGGTTGGCCAGCTGCATGCAAGGCAAGCATCTAATTCACTAGACTTTTGTTCTGGTCTCTGTTTTACTACCATTTTTTATTTTACTTTTGGGCTACACCCGGTGGTATTCAGGGCTTCCTCATAGTTCCTGTGTTCAGGAATCATTCCTGGAGGTGCTCAGGGGACCATGTGAATTCTGGGAATTGAACCCAGGTTGACCGCATGCCAGGCAAACACCCTATCCACTGTGCTATTGCTCTCGCCAGTTGCTACCATTTCTGATGTCTCTGTTTTACCGCTAGTGACTTCTCATAGGAATTTTAGGAAGTACAGAACATCCTTAAATACCACTATTTAAAAAAAAAACCCATTTCTTTCCTCCCTAGCAATATAGTGTTTTGATCCAGCCTTAAAGTTGATATACTTGGGGAAGTCTCTAGTTCTTAATGGTACATGTGTGTGTTTTAAGAACTGTAGAGGGAGATATCTGCTAGTACTGCTAATTCTGTGGACTGGGGCCTTATTACTATATTCCTTGGTGATCAGTTTTTATGACCTGGGGCACTTTGTAATTTACCTAAGCTTTTGCTTAGTATGAAAGGTTTATTGCTAGGATGTGTGTGTGTGTGTGTGTGTGTGTGTGTGTGTGTGTGTGTCTGTCTGTCTGTGTCTGTGTTTGTCTGTGTGTAGAGTGCATTGTGTGCGTAGCAATCACTGAAATGTTACTTTTTATTTGCATTTAATAGGCTGGTATTCTCCATTAGACTGAAAAATGCTGAGATATTAATATATGCAAGTCCTAGGAATATTTTTTCATTAAAAATGAGTGATTTTTATTATATCCAGGAAGAACATGTCCTTTTCCAACTTGAAGAAGGGATTGAAGCTTTGGAAGCTGCAATTGAATACAAGAATGAAAGTATCCAGAGTCGCCAGAACTCACTCCGTGCTTCATTTTCCAACCTCTCTCAGAGTGAAGCAAATGTCTTAGAAAAACTGATTTGCCTGAATCCTGTTGAGATTAGAGCTATTCTTTTCCGGTATTTCAATAAGGTTTGTTTTTATTTATTTATTTGCTTTTTGGGTCACACCCAGCGATGCTCAGGGGTTACTCCTGGTTCTGCACTCAGGAATTACTCCTGGCGGTGCTCAGGGGACCATATGGGATGCTGGGAATCGAACCTGGGTTGACCGCATGCAAGGCAAATGCCCTACGCACTGTGCTATCACTCCCGCCCCAAACTTTTATTTATTTATTTATTTGCTTTTTGGGTCAATAAGGTTTGTTTTTGAGGGACAGAATTTTCTCATATAACACCAAGATACTTATATAATGTTTTAGAATGTAAATATTAAGGTAAAGGTAAAGGTAAATGCCCTCCCGTTGATCGTCGATTTGCTCGAGCGGGCCCAGTAACGTCTCCATTGGAGACTTTGTTGTTACTGTGTCTGGCATATCGAATACTCTCGGTAGCTTGCCGGGCTCTCTGAGAGGGGCGGAGGAATCGAACTCGGGTCGGCCATGTTGGCCGCTTGTAAGGCAAACGCCCTACCCGCTGGTGAAATTTGCAGGCTGGAGAAATAGTGTAGGGAGGTAGGGTGTTTGCCTTCTGTGTGACCAACCTGGGTTCAATTCCCAGCACTGTATAGGGTCCTCCAGATTTAGGAGTGCATCTAGGTGTGTCTCAAAAACAAGACAAAAAAACCAAAAAGCCTAAAGATTTGATGGTATGGCCACAAATTTTTTTTTATTTATTTATTGAATCACTGTGGGAAAGGTTACAAAGCTTTCAGGTTTAGGTCTCAGTCATGCAAATATCAAACACATTTCCCTTTACCAATACTTATTTTTTACCATGAAGAACCCCAATAAAACCCCACCCCCCACCCCTCCCCGTCCCTGTGAGGCAGATGAATTCTAGTTAACACTCTATCTGCTTTGATTAGATTCATTGTTTCAATAAAAGATTCACCACTATTATTTAGAGTTTACCCCCCCCAAATCAGACATGCTGATAAAGCATTGTGAAGTGATTTGCTTTCTACAGCTGGGTTCAAGAATTAAATGTTGGTTTTGGATTTCTGCTATTTTACCTATTGACCCTGGAAGTATTTCTACTGAAAGTCAGATAGTTAAGAAATTGGTTTCTGTGTTCTGGAGTCGTGGCCGTGCTGGAGAGCCGCTCGTGGGGGCAACTGGTGGCCTCGGTAGGGCGTGAAGGGCGGACCGAAACGCCCCCCTTCCCATGAGGTTTTAGTCGCCCCCACACTCCCGGCTCATACCTGCTGTCCACAAGGCTCCCATGTGGCCTCCATCTTTCTTTCCAGAGAGGAGAGGGCGAATGGGGCAACACCCTTTCCCTTCCGGCAGACTTGATGGCCTGGATCAACGCATAGTCCGTTCACTTTTCTGCTCCAAGCTGCCGGGTTCTGCATTAAGTCCTTGTGCTTCTGGGGCCGTGGCTGTGCTGGAGAGCCGCTCGCGGGGGGCGACTGGTGACCTCGGTAGGGCGTGAAGGACGGACCGGAACGCCACCCTTCCCATGAGGTTTTAGTCGCCCCCACACCCCCGGCTCATACCTGCTGTCCACAAGGCTCCCATGTGGCCGCCATCTTTCTTTCCAGAGGGAGGAGGGCGGAAGGGAGCAACACCCTTTCCCCTCTGGGCAGAAATGATTGCCTGGATTAACGCATAGTCCTTTCACTTTTCTGCTCCAAGCTGCTGGGTTCTGCATTAAGTCCTTGTGCTTCTGGGGCTGTGGCCGTGCTGGAGAGCCGCTCGTGGGGGGCAACTGGTGACCTCGGTAGGGCGTGAAGGACGGACCGGAACGCCCCCCTTCCCATGAGGTTCTAGTCACCTCCACACCCCCAGCCCATACCTGCTGTCCACAGGGTTCCCATGTGGCCGCCATCTTTCTTTCCAGAGAGGAGAGGGCAAATGGGGCCACAAATTTTTTGCATCATTTCTCTTTACAGTACTGAATGCTGTCATCTAAAAAGCTTTGTAATTATCCAAATGCAGAATTAATTTTTTTAAAATTTTATTAATATATTTATTTTTTAAATGGAATCACCGTGTCACTGTGATATACATTTACAAAGCTTTCATGATTGAGTTTCAGTCATATAATGTTCCAGTACCCATCCTTCCACCAGTGTGCATTTCCCACCACCAATATCCCACTGGGCTGGAGCGATAGCACAGCGGTAGGGCGTTTGCCTTGCATGCAGCCAACATGGCCAACCCGAGTTCGGTTCTTCCACCCCTCTCAGAGAGCCCGGCAAGCTACCGAGAGTATCTTGCCCGCCCGGCAGAGCCTGGCAAGCTCCCTGTGACGTATTCGATATGCCAAACACAGTAACAACAAAGTCTCCAATGGAGATGTTACTGGGCCCGCTCGAGCAAATCGATGAACAATGGGAGGACGGTGACAGTGACAATACCCCACTGCCCATCCCTCCTGCCACCCCCACCCCCAGTCTGCCTCGATGGCAGTCACTGTTCTTCTCTCTCTCTTCGTATCTCCCTCTCCCTCACCCCCTCCTCTTTTCCCTCCCTCTCCTCCTCCCGCTCTCTCCTCTCCCCACCCCCTCCCCTTTTGGGCATTATTTGCAATACAGATACTGAGAAGATATTATGTTTGGTTATTTGCCCCAAATGTGGAATTTCTTAAAGTTCAAGAGCTTTCAAAAATAGGACCTTATAAGGGCCACACCCTGTGCTGTTCTAGGCCACCAAGGTCACATTCAGTTGAGCTGTAGTGGGGATGGCATGTAGTGCAAGGCCTGTACACTAC
Organism: Sorex fumeus; assembly: GCF_029834395.1. NCBI lineage: Eukaryota > Metazoa > Chordata > Mammalia > Eulipotyphla > Soricidae > Sorex > Sorex fumeus. The sequence goes on from NW_026606103.1 coordinate 11,683,300, forward strand.
TTCCGGAGCCATCATCTAGCCCTAAAATGGCTTCTAAAACATGTAAGTTGTATCTCTCAGTCGCCGTTTAGTTATATTTTGTAGATTTGTTTCTTCTTACTCAGCATTCAGGAAAGTCAAATGCCCTTCAATTTGGCTTCCCTTGCAGTCATCTGCTGTAGACTGGGAGTATTTGACAGACTTTCTCATGTACATTCCTGTTAGTTGAAAGGAAAATGTCGTGGTTCATTAGTGACATAATAGATTTTTATTTATACTTAATAACAATGAAAATATCTGATACTAATTTGACAGTTAACCGATGCAGAGATATTTCTCAGTATTGAGAACTATATCTTTTTTAAGATATTATAAAACATTAAACAAATAATTTTAAAATAGTTATAATTCTATTAGGCAAATAAAGATAAATAGAAATATTCTACATGGTCTTTTGGATAATTAGTGTCAACAGTGAGCCACTATTTTTTTTATTTTATTTATTTATTTTTTTGCTTTTTGGGTCACACCTGGCGATGCACAGAGGTTACTCCTGCCTCACACACTCAGGAATTACTCATGGCGGTGCTTGGGGGACCTTGTGGGATGCTGGAAATTGAACCCGGGTTGGCTGCGAGTAAGGCAAATGCCCTACCTGCTGTGCTATCGCTCCAGCCCCAAGAGCCACTATTTTTGATGACAGTACATTACTGTGTATATGTGTGGATGGCAGTAAGCAAACAGTCTTTATGTACATTTACAGTGAGGGGGTAACCTGAAGCACCCTGACCAATGCCAGTGGTTTTTCTGTTCCTGAGAACTCTAAAGAATTAAGCATTTTTTTCCTGAAAAACAAGGTGATTCATTGTATTAATTGGTTCTATGTCACAGACATTATCCGAAGTGTTTTTTACTTTTTATCAGTAAAAAGGATAACCCAATGGAATAAATGCACAATCTAGAACAAACTACTAGTTTTAAAAAGTGATACCACTTTTAATATCCATTTTAAAATTAAAGCAAGAATTAATTCAATATTAGTAGAATTTTTTTCTAGTAGTTACTAGAATTGGGCTGGAGCGATAGCACAGCATTTGCCTTGCAAGCCGCCAGCCTGACCAAGCCAGGTTCAATTCTTCCGCCCCTCTTGGAGAGCCCGGTAAGCTACCAAGAGTATTTTGCCCGCAAGGCAAAACCTGGCAAGCTACCTGTGACGTATTCGATATGCCAAACACAGTAACAAGTCTCACAATGGAGACTTAACTGGGCCCGCTCAAGCAAATCGATGAACAATGGGAGGACAGTGCTATGGTGCTACTAGAATTACTAAGTAGTTTAGTTAATTTATTTTTAATTTAAAAATTAAATTATTCGAATTTCTCATATCTTCTAATAGTAGATAAATAGAATTAAAGAATTTTAAATGTGAACTTAGGAATGATGGAGTACTGATTATTAGAGCAACATTATATTTTTATTTATTTTTATTGAGACACCAGGAACGAAGTTACTCATGACTGGGTTTCACCAGTGTCTACTTCCCTCCACCAATGTCCCCAGTTACTCTCCTGTCCCCACCTCTCCCCATCCTGCTTCTATGGCAGGCACCATTTTTTTTCTTTTAGGCACTGTGGTTTACAATACTGTTACTGATATGGTTTCATGCCTAACATTTTACTACCTTCAACACCACCCCCCCCAGGGTCACCACTTCCCTCCCCCACTGTCATAGTGTGCCCTCACCAAGCTCCCCACTACAGACCAGTTCTCATGCTCATTTCCGTTATCTTTGGCAACATTATATTTTAAATGATAATTTAAAATACACGATAGAGAATCCCAACAAATTTCAATGGTTGTATTATTTCGTGGAATGTGACAAAGCATTTGCCCAGTTATGCCATGGTTATTAAAGAAGTTTATCTTATGAAACTGAAGTAGTTTAGTTTATTATGTTAGGCTATTTAAGACATGCTGCTTAATAGGTCAAATAATATCATTTCTAGGTTGTTAATTTGCGAGAAAGTGAACGAAAACTGCAGTTGCAGAATGAAGAGATTAAAATGAAGGTTCTAGAAAAGGATAATATTGTTCGTGAGTTGGAATCTGCACTGGAACATCTGAAAGTGCAGTGTGACCGGAGACTGACTCTCCAGCAGAAGGAACATGAGCAAAAGATGCAGCTACTGTTACATCATTTCAAAGGTACCTGCCCCTTCTTGTCAGTCATAGGAAGAGGAACCTGGGAGGAGGGGGGCGGGGGTGAGAATTGACAGGAATTGGATCACTTAAAGACTTGGATGAATTAGTGCTCCTTACACAGGTTATGCTGTTTTGATTCCACGTTTGCATAGTTGGCTCTGATGTACTTATCTCGTGCTTACATTTCCATCCCTTTTGCCTGCTTCCATACCGAAAGTTTGTTGTTGCTTTAGTCTTTAGAAATATGGTGCAACTTCAGGCTCTGTGATGAACAGTTAAAAAAGTTTGTGGGGCTGGAGCGATAGCACAGCGGGTAGGGCATTTGCCTTGCACGCAGCCAACCCAGGTTCGATTCCCAGCATCCCAAATAGTCCCCTGAGCACCGCCAGGGGTAATTCCTGAGTGCAGAGCCAGGAGTAACCCCTGTGCATCGCCAGGTGTGACCCAAAAAGCCAAAAAAAAAAGTTCGTTTCTCCAGAATATATGGTATTTAAAATACTTCCTTGTCACAAAATTGAAATTACTGAACTGTCAAATTTATGGTTATTTGTTATATTTTCTAATCGTAAATTTTCTACATTAAAGTTTTATCTTTGTCTACGCTTAACAGATCAAGTAGAGGCGCTGGAGCTATAAAATAGTGGGTAGGATGTTCGCCTTGCATGCAGCTGAATCAGATTCAGTTCCCAGCACCACATATGGTCCCCAGAGTCTACTAGGAGTAATCTGGAAGTGCAGAGCCAGGTGTAAGCCATTGGCAGTGCTGGGTGTAGCCCCAAACAAAAAAAAAAAAAAAGAAAAAAGCATGGCTAAGTAGTTATTACCGGAAGGAAATTTCCGAGGAAGGAGGGTAATAGGTAAATGGACGTAAGTGGACATTTATATGGTAACATATTAGAACATATTGGAGTAGACAATTACTCCTTAGTAGTGAGCTTAATGTAGTAAATATCTTTTTGTAGTAATATCTTTTTGCTTGAGATTGAATCCAGAGACTCATGTATGTCTAACCATGAGATACTTCTTAAGTGACACAGTTGATTTTTAATTAAGATGCATGCTTGAAATTTATATAACGTTATAATACATTGTTACTTCAATTTAAAAAAAATCAGCCTACCACTAGTGGACATATGCTGCTATTGGTTAGTTCGGCTGTCAGTTCTGGTGTGGAAAGAGCTGGAACATGATTCCAGTGCCTGAATAATTGCAGCAGCACCAGAGTCACTCCAGGCAGTAATGGGGCTGATTCAGTCCAGGCTGCTTCATTGCTGCTGGGTCTTCATTTTTCTGTTTGTTTGTTTGTTTATTTTGGCCACCCTCTGCTGTGCTAAAGGGCTGAATCTGAGTCTGGGTGACTGGGAGTTACACCCAGTGGTATTTGTGATTGTGCAGTGCTGTGGATTGAACCCAGGCCTCCTACACTCAAAGCATTTCCTTTAGCCTTCTTTCAGACCCCTTTAGTCTTGATTATTAAGATTCTATAGAAGGAAATGGGTTTAAAAGAATCGAGAAGCAGCAACATAAATTTCTAGAAAACAGAAATTTCTAAGTTTGAGTGGTTAGGGACATTTAAAGTTAATTTTTGGAGTTAAGTAACAGTCACTGTGTTAGAATTTCCCTAACAGGACCTATATATCCTTTCATTCACTTACCTTATTTTATTCATTATTTTTATGTTCTTCTTCCCTTATTTTATCCCTAAGCCTCTGAAGTGATAGAATTTTGGGGGGCTCCTTTTTGCCAGGCTCACAAGGCCTGGCATCCCCTCCTGATGTCTGAAAGTTGAAACCAGAGCTGGAGGATGCAGTGCTGCTCCTGCCATGTTTGGTGGCACTTGGGGACCAGGTCCTGGAGACTGAACCAGGGTGGCCGCATGCAAGACGGGGTAACACCTGTACTCTTTCTCCAGCCCTAACAGAACCTTAAAAATATTTTGGATTGATATTGTATCTCAAATAAGAATGCTTAACAGACATCACTCATTTCTATAGCTACCTCATAAGGTCAGACTAAAAATGTTAATTGATTTTTTTTATTTCAACTGTGTATGGGACATACATTAGGTTACTCTATATGATATATACTTTATGGGAATTTTTTATATTTATTATTATTATTATTATTGCTTTTTTGGGTCACAGCCGGTGATACTCAGGGGTTACTCCTGGCTCTGTACTCAGGAATTACTCCTGGCGGTGCTCAGGGGACCATATGGGATGATGGGAATTGAACCTGGGTCAGCTGTGTGCAAGGCAAATGCCCTATCCGCTGTGCTATCACTCCAGCCCCCTTATGTTAATTTTAAAACAAGATGATGAGACAACAAATAAATTTATATAAAAAATTTATAAAATAGCCAGTGATTGGGCCTGGAGTGATAGTACAGAGGAGAGGGCATTTGCCTTGCACATGGCAATCCGGCTTTGATCCCTGGCATTCCATATGGTCCTCTGAGCAATGCCAGGAGAAATTTCTGAATACAGAGCCAAGAGTAACCCCCGAGCATTGCTGCTGCATGTGACCCAAAAAGCATTAAAAAGAAATAGCCAATTACAACAGAAGAAACAAGTTGAACTATTCTGTAAATTTACCAATATAAAAAGAGTGGATTTGAAACTATGTTCTGAAAGCCAGCACACCAGGTTCTCCTGATTGTAGTAAGTCCTGGACATCACTGGGTATGCCCTTCCCCACCGAATTTTCTTGTTGTGTTGGGTTTGGGTCACACCCAGTGGTATCCAGGCCTTACTCATGGCTCTGGCTCAGAGATCACACCTTGCAGTGCCCAGGGGACCATATATGGTGCTAGGGATTTAGTTTGGGTTGGGTGTATGCAAGGCAAGAGCCTTACCCTCTATACAATCAATCAGCCCCAATTAAAAAAATTTTGGAGGGCTCGAGTGATAGTACAGTGAGGAGGGTGTTTGCCTTGCATGTGGCCGACCCAGGTTCGATTCCCAGCATTCCATAATGGTCCCCCAAGTACCCCCAGGAGTAAACCCTGAGCATCGCCGGGTGTGACCCTAAAAGCAATAAATAAATAGATAAATAAATATTTTGTTCTACAGGCACAGGAATCCAAACTGTGGCTGAAAACAAATCCATTAAGTTAACCAATATGTGTGACATGGTCTGACCTTTTCAACAAAGCATGGGACTATGTTAAGACATAATTTTCAATCATTTATTTAAGGTTGATTTTATTTATTATTGTATGTAACTTGGCTACAGTTGTGCTAACATTAGTGTTTATGGAATACAAAGTCACTTCACCGCCACTACCGCAGAAGAGATGCAGAGTCTCCACCGTCCTTCTGTCACCTCAGTCCATCTCTCTCTCCTTTCCCAGCGCTCAGCCACCATGGAGACCTCCACGCTTTGACAGGCTGTTTGTGATCAGAGTCAGGGGGGGTGGTTGTTATTGGATAACTTGGGACATCTCCTGGTGTTTATCCTTCTCACTCTGACTGGCTTCAAATGGAACTTTCTGTTTTATAGAACAAGATGGGGAAGGCGTTATGGAAACTTTACAGACGTATGAAGATAAAATTCAGCAGTTGGAAAAAGATCTTTATTTCTATAAGAAAACCAGCAGAGATCTTAAGAAGAAAGTTAAAGAACTGGTAGGGGAAGCAATTCGGAGGCAAATGTTACCATCTGAATGTAAGACAATTAGTGTTACTTGTCAAGCAAACACTGTTTCACTAGCTCTTGGCGGGCCAGGTCTGACTTGAAGAGGAGCCTTTCCCAGCTCACTAGATTATTCAAGAAGAGATATTTAATTTGTCTCCATAAGCAAAAATAATTTTCTATTTAGTGTTTCTCTGGCCCCCTTCCAACCTTGTTTCCTCCCTTTGGTCCTCTTATCCTCCTGGGTGGTCACCTAGTCTCACGCTATGGCCTCCCAGGATTTCAGCCATGGCCTTGAGTAGCGTAGGGGTTGTATGGCTTCTGTTTGAGAAGCACTGGTCTAGTTTATGTCTAAGACAATCCAATGAGAAGTAAATGAACAAATGTGAATATGTGAGAGAGAGTCTGTGATTGCCCATCATGTACCACAAGCTTTTATAGTCTTTCATTCATTTAATCTGCAACCCGACATTCTAAAATAGATGATGTTTCTAGTTTTGTGGTAAATGAAACCCTCTGATTATCAAAACCATAGAAAACATAGAAAATTAAGGGTAAAGGTAAAAAAGAACAAAGGTAAAATGAAGTATGTATTTATAAGATAAATCATATCTCTTAATTATCTCTGGGAATTCAAAAATGTAATAAAGCCCTTCGAGATAGAGATGTTTTCTTGAATAATTGTATGAAGAAAGGCTGATAGTTCTCTCCTAAATGAAGAAACATAACAAAACACTCTGCAGACAACCACAATGCCTAAAATGAGAAGAGAGTGAGAGAAGAGAGGTGGGGGGTTGGGGTGGGGGCTGGCTTGAAGGGGAGGACATTGGTGCTGGGAAATGACACTGGTGGAGCATGGGTGTTGGAACACTATGACTGAAATGCAGTCATGATTTTGAAAGGTAAATCTTACAGTGATTCAATAATTTTTGAAAATGAGATATTCTCTTATAAATAAATACTAACTTTGAAAAATATAACAACACTTTGCAGAAGCAGTATCGTGAAGTTACTGTATTGCTATGACTAAAGTACACCATATTTGGCTGGAGAGATGACTCAGGGCTGGAGCGTATGCTTTGCTCCAGGAGTCCTAGGTTCAGTCCCCAGCACCAATTAGTCCCCTGCCCACTGCTGAGGAACACCCCCTAAGTACCAAGCCAAGAGAAACCCTGAAACAGCTCTGGGTTACTGATATTAAATATACCATCTTACAGATACCTGAGCACCCCACCACAACCCCCTGGCACAGTTTGGAAACCCCTCTCCCTCCTAGAATCAGTTATACACATATACGACCTGTGCCATTGTTTAAATATTTCAAGTTCTGTTTTAGATATATAAACTTTTGATTGTGAAGAATCCAAGTAGCTTGGGAATGAAGGCCTCAGTGTACTATTTCTGCTCCTTTGCATAGGAGCTTGACAGTGCTTCCTCCTCCTGACATTGTTTCCTGGACATCACAATTTTTTAAAAATTTTTCATAATTTTTTACTTTTGAGGGACCTAATAAATTATGATTACTGTCTCTTCAGAAATAAAAATGGGAAAATATAATGTTTTCTTGTTCGTAAAAAATTTATGAGTTCTTGTGATACCATCTTTCTTTTTTTTTTTTAATTGTTATTAGTGAGACACCATGAGGCACAGTTGTAGACTAACAAATTTTTGTGCTTGGGTTTCAATTATACAATGATCAAATACCCATCCCTCCGACATGATTGACATCACAATTTTTAACAATTTTTTTGGTTTGGGGTCCACACCAAGTGGTGCTCAGGGCTTACTCCTAGCTTTATGGTCGGGATCACTCCTGTAGGGCGCAGGGAAACATATGTCATTCTGGATATTGAACCTAGGTGGTCTGTGTGCAAGCCAAATGCCCGACCCACTCTATTATCTCTCCAAATGCAAGGCATATGATATTTATTTATTTATTTTAATTTTTACTAGTGAAACACCATGAGGTACAGTTGTAGACTTACAGATTTTTGTGCTTGGGTTTTAGTTATACAATGATCGAGTACCCATCCCTTCACCAGCGCCCATTCTTCACCACCACTGATTTCTAGTATCCCTCCCACCCCCCTTCCCCCCATCCCACCCTGCCTCTGTGGCAGGGCATTCCCTTTTGTTCTCTCTCTCCTTTTGGGTGCTGTGGTTTGCAAAAGAGGCATTGAGTGGCAATCATGTTTGATCGGTAGTCTACTTTCAGCATGCATCTCCCATCCTGGGCGGATCCTCCCAACACCCTTTATTTGGTGCTCCCTTCTCTATCTGAGCTGACTTTTCCCCTAGCGTGTGCAGCTGGCCTCCAAGCCATGGAGTAAACCTCCTGGTACTTATCTCGGCTATTCTTGGGTGTTAGTCTCCTATTTTGTTACTTTATGTTCCCCAGATGAATGCAGTCTTTCTATGTCTGTCCCGCTCTTTCTGACTCATTTCACTTAGCATGATACTTTCCATGTAGTACCACTTGTATGTAAATTTCATGACTTTATCTTTTCTAACAGCTACATAGTGCTCCGTTGCGTAGATGTACCAAAGTTTCTTTAACCAGTCATCTGTTCTGTTCTCAGGCACTCAGGTTTTTTCCAGATTCTGGCTATTGTAAACAGAACTGCAATGGCATCTGATTTTTAAAAGGATTACTTAATGTGCAAAAATATTTAGCAGTCAGTCTGTGACTAACTTTGTATATGGCCATTTCATTCTAATATCTTTGCTTTTGCTATTCTGAGTTTTTTTGTGTGTGTGTGAATCTTAAAAACTACAAAATTGGGGCTAATGAAGTAGTACAGTGGGCAAAGTACCTTGCATTCAGCCCACTTGGATTCTATCCCCAACACCCCATATCACTACCCCCAGGCCAGCCAGGAATGATCCCGGAGCACAGAGCCAGGAGCATACCCTGAGAACTGCTGGGTGTGGCCCCAAAAAACTAAATAAAAAACCCTAGAAATGTAGTGTTTTTTTTTTTAAATATGGAATACACTTGAGCATGTGTCTTGCTTGTGTCTGTTTCTTTGTTGTCCATGTTCTCTCTTGAACACATTTCCCTTCTTTCTGTCCTTTCACATCTTTCTCTTTCTCTCGTCTCTCTAAATAAATTTCAGTAAAAATTATCTTACTTCACCAGTGAGAGAGAGAGAGAGAGAGAGAGAGAGAGAGAGAGAGATTAAAATCTTTGCTCTGTTTTAGTCCCTAAAGAGAGTCCCTTGGTGTTATTTCCCAGCCTTTTCTGTTTTTTATTTTTTCCTCTTTTATTGCAGTTAATGTTGGTTCACATCACTATAGATTATTGAAAAGTTATGTTAATCTTCCTGCTTTGTGCCACCGATGCATTCCCCCATCTGGTACCCTCAGTTCTGTGGTACAAATCTAAGGGTTAGTGTTGGATTGTTTCCATCTATCTTTTGATGTATTCCATATTTAAAAAAAAACACTACATTTCTAGGGTTTTTTATTTAGTTTTTTGGGGCCACACCCAGCAGTTCTCAGGGTATGCTCCTGGCTCTGTGCTCCGGGATCATTCCTGGCTGGCCTGGGGGTAGTGATATGGGGTGCTGGGGATAGAATCCAAGTGGGCTGAATGCAAGGTACTTTGCCCACTAACACTAACCCTTAGATTTTTTTCTTTATATTCCACATATGAGTGAGATGAGCAAATACTCGTCTTTCTCTGCCTGTCTTAATTTGCTCTGTCTTAAATCCTCCAGTACCACCCAAGTTGTTGAAAATGGAAGGATTTTATCTTTTCATATATAGCATTATTTTCTTACCTGCTCATCTGTTGTTGGGTACCTGGGTGATTCACAGATCTTGGCTATTGAGAATAGCTTTTCACTGAACATGGTGTGCACATATCTTTTCTCGTTTGCTTGTTGTTTGAGCAAAGGGGTAGTTTGGGGCCACTGCCAGCTCTGTTTTCAGAGATCACTCCTGGGAGTGCTTAGAGAACCATATGCTGTCCCAGGGGTCAGACTAGGATGAGCAACATGCAAAGAAAACACCTTAACCGCTATACTCTCTGCCCCCAAATTTGTGTTTCGGGGATAAGTACTAAGGAATGGAATTTCAGGTTTATATGACTTATTTTAACTACAGCAGAACCTTCATACTGATTTCCAAAGAGGCTGGACTAGTTTACATTCCATCAGCAATATTCAAGTTTTTATTTTTCTCCACAACATCAGTCATTGTGGCCTCTGTGAAATGGGTGACTCTAAAAGGTGTGAGGTAACAATCTTATTGTAATTTTGATTTGTATGTCCTGATAAATGATGGATGAACATTATTTTCATATACCTTCATAAGGGGAAGGGTCTGTTCATCTCTTCTACCCAGTTCTTGGTTATTGGTTCATTTTTTTTAAGGTCCTCTCAAGTAACACTCAATAGCCCCAGGAGCCACTCCTGGCCATCTTCTTCCTAGCAGTGTGGGTTAACATTTTGGTGTTCAGGCCCAGGAATGAAGTGCTGCTTGGACCAGTGCTTGGAGCCACCAGGGTCACATCTGGTAGTGCTCAGGGATCACACTTGTGACCTGGTGCTTGCAAGACATTTGCTCCAGCCCTTTAAGTCATCACTCTGGCTTGTGTGAGTTCTTTATATATCTTGGATATTAGTCCCTTGTCAGCTATATGATGTTAAAATATTCTCTCCCATTTAGCATGATGTCTTTTTGGGAAATTAATGTTTTTTTATTGAATCACTGTGAGATATAGTTACAAGATTTCATGTTTGAGTTACAATCACACAATGATCAAACACCCATCCTTCCATCAGTGCACATTCCCCACCACCAATACCCTCAGTATACTTCCACTTTCCCACCTTCCCCCTGCCTGCATGGCAGACAATATTCTCCATTCTCTCTTTCTACTTCTGGGCATTATGGTTTGCAATGCAGATACTGAGAGGTTACCATGTTTGATCCTTTATCCATTTTCTGCACACATCTCCCTTCCCTACCGATTCCTCCAGCCATCTTTTTCTTAGCGATCATTTCTCTATTTCAGCTGCCTTCTCCCCTTTGCTCATGAGGCAGGCTTCCAGCTATGGAGCAATCTTCCTGGCCCTTGTATCTACTGTCCTTAGGTGTCATCCTCATGTTATGTTCGTTTATACTCCACAAATGAGAGCAGTCCTTCTATATTGTCCCTCTTTGATTCATTTCACTTAGCATGATACTCTCCGTGTCTATGCACTTATAAGCAAATTTCTTGACTTAATCTCTCCTAATAGCTTCATAGCATTCCAAGTCATGAACTACAATAGCTGCAGGACCTGGCAGTCAGAGTGAGCTGTCTAGGTATCACATAAGTTACTAACTGGATAGTCCAATTCTACTCCAGCTGCTTTGTCAAATGATTTAATTCTTCTTATAGGAGCTGGAAGTCTGTGTTTTTAACATAAAACCTTTAAAATTTGGGGCCGTCTTTATAGGCTAAGTAAAATGTCTATAGGCAATGTGAAACTTTTGTTCTAAGCTTTCTCTTCAGATAGTAGACGTATAATAACCACCTAACAATGTTAAAAGTTGTCAGTGTTCCTCTTAGGCCTATCTGGACTTCATAAAGCTAGGTTTTTATCTTTTTTGTTTTATTTCGGGGCCACACCTAGCAGTGCTTGGGTACTTTTCCTGGTTCTGTACACAGGACTTACTTCTGGCAATTTTCGAAGGACCATATACAGTGGTGGGGTTAGAACCAGAGCCACCCACACTGAGTGATTTCTCTCTCTGGTCCAAGATTTTGTCTTTTATATTAAGTGATTTTATGATGCATTTGCCTGAAGCTTTAATCTCTTCACTCCCTCCCAGTAATCTCTTCTCACTGTGACCTTCCCCACTGAGGGAGCTATGCTGTTAGGCCCATTTTGAGGGAGGACATTGTAGCTTGTGCTGAGAATGCTCAGAGAAGAAGCCAGCTGTTATGTTAGAAACACCAACCAAAACTGGAGTTTTGCACATATACTACTGAAACAAAACCAATATTATCCTGTGGGTAATGGGATAATATTTGTTCTGGCTTTATTTAATAAGGATTTAGATTGTCGTTACTATTAGCAAGCCCGCTAAACACCACGGTCCCTCCCCACTTCCCCAAGCACTTCTGGGAGGACCCACAAAGGAGCCAGGAGTAGCCCCTGAACACCACTGGGTGTGCCCCCCACAACCAGTAAGTTAAGAAAGAAAGAGATAAACAGCTATTTTTAAGAGCTGTTTCTAATGTTTTTTTTTCTTTTGGTATTATTTTTAGATCATGATGCTGCAGATGGAGTCCTGAATGCAGAAGAATCAGGCGTGAATTCAGAAGAATTAAAATGGGCATCTAGAACTGAAAGTATACGATTAAGTGGAAAGGAAAAAGAATTAGATAGTTCAACGAACCTGTTAATACCACCTCAGCAGCTCTGTGAAGATGGAACAGAATCACTTTCCTTTTATCGCTCTTTAGCACCTACTCCCGGGCATTTATTAAACATTGAGGATAAAACAGAAAGAAATGACAATCAGTTTACAAAATCTCATGTTCCACCATCAGCTCAAATTCAGCCAGTGGGAAATACGGGACAGCTTCATGGTGTCACACCTGTAAAGTTGTGTCGCAAAGAGTTACGTCAGATTTCTGCCCTGGAACTATCATTACGGCGGTCGGGTGTTGGAATTGGATCTATCACTGCTGATTCCATTGAAGTAGACAGGAAACTGCGTGACTTGAAAACGTAATAATAGAACTTTAAATTCAATAGCTATGGGGCTAATACTATAGCTTGGTGATTTGGAATATAGCTCAGAGATAGAGCAAATGCTTTACATATGGGAATGTCTGAGTTTGATTATTGCAAAAAAATACAAGCAAAAGATTCCCTTTTTCATCCTATTATAAGTGAATTTCCATAGTTTTCCCCTCAGGATAGAAGAAGAGAAAGAAGGAATTTCTAATCCTTTTGTATACTATAGGTGTGTGTATCTTGTATAGTATATCAGGGGAGTTTTAATATACATTTCTATAATAACCAAAGAAACATTTTCTAATACTAGTATAAAGTAATAGAACATTTAAATACTTTCACTTATAAATTTGCTTAAATATTTTTCTAGGTCTATGTGAAAAATAAAACAAATGATGAACCAAAATGTCTACCACATGTATATTATATAATATTAACATAAAATTATCATATGAAGTTACACTCTGATTGTTTTCATAAGTATAGTTGACCCCTTGAAGAACATGCATTTGAATTGTATTGGGTCCATTTATACCTGGATTATTTACTTACCACGGGTTCTACATTCTTGGGCTCAGCCAACATGAAAAGTCCTAGATGCAGAACCTGTAAGTGCAAGGATTTTTCATTGTAGGGAATCCGTGCTCCAGTTCTTTATTCAAGGGTAAACTGTATGTTTGTGTTATTTTCTAGAGATTATGCTAAGTACTATTACTTAGCAGAGGGAGAGTCACCTGCTGCATATGTTCTGGCACAGTTGCAATTTTGTGACAAGATGCTGTCTCTGGGATAAAACAAATTGGCTAGGTTTGTAGAGTAAAATGAATTTATGGTCCTTAAGATCCAGAGAGGTTGAGTGGTCAGTATTTATTTGGTTAATATGGTCTCTGCTCTTTTACTGGAATTGTTTTTTACTTATAGTGCTGTTACTGGTTTGTTAATATTATGGAAAATGGAGTTTCATCTTTCTATCTTGCCCTAACCAGTGTGTCTTGTCTTGGTACTAAAATTAGGAAGAATGGATACATTTCCAGGGAACAGGATAAAAATGGTATAATAACACTAAAACATGCTAACATTTCCAGGAAAATATATCTGATTTACATGGAGTATATGTGTGAAGTATGAAATCATCCATCTATACTATCTTTAATAATCTAATAGAATTAATCTGAGATAATTTTTTCCTGTACAGTCTTGTTTACACTACCTTATAAACATTGGCTTGTTTATATGTATATAAACTATGCATATTGTTTAGTCTTATTGTATAACACAGAATGCATTTTGAAATTAAGAACTAAATACTGAGTTGCCCAAAAAGAGTTACTTTCTCATATTTTTTTAGTCACAGAAATAGCACAGTTTGATATTTATCTTTTTTTGTTTTTTTTTTGTTTGTTTGGGCTACACCTGGCAGTGCTCAGGGCTACTCCTAGCTCTGTGCTCAAGGATCTCTCCTGGAAGTACACAGAGCACCAGATGGGGTACCAGAAATCAAACCCGGGTTGGCTGCATGCGAGGCAAACACCTGACCTACTATACTATCGCTCTGGCTCCCCATCTTTTTGCTTTTAATATATATATTTTAATAGATAATTATTAAAATCAGTGCCTTCAACAAAGCACAGCAGTTGAGAAAAAAAGCACATATTGAGAAATACATGCTAATCAATGAAAGTCATAATTGTAAACTCCTATGTGACTAGTTGATAACTTATTCATATAAGAATTTATCCTGGGGCTGGAGAACTAGTATAGTGGACAGGGTACTTGACTTGTACATGGTGGACCTAGATACAACTCCCAGCACCACAGTGGGTCCCCAGAGCCCACCAGGAGTGATTCCTGAGTGCAGAACCAAGAGTAAGCCCAGAGCATCGCCAGATGTGGCCCCAAAATCCCGCCCTCCTTCCAAAAAGAATTTTTTTTTAAAATTCTGACACTAAAATCCTGCTTGCCCAAGAAATAGACACATATTGGATTCATCTGTGGAAATGTAAACACATTAGTGGGTGAAGGAGATAGTTCAAAGGACTGGAGCACATGCATAAACTGAGCCCCAGATTCAATCCCTGGTACTGTCTGAACACCAGATGCAGCTCCTCTGGTTACTCTGGCACCACCACGGGGCTGAGTGGCACAGTCTAGATGCCACGGCCAAGTAGAGTGTTTCCAGAAACACAGGAACCCCGATCCCTGCCCCAACAGTTTTTCCTAAAAACCAACTCACTAAAAAATATTGCATAAGATTGACAGTGATTAAATTTGGTGATGCAAATTTGAACTTTTAAATTACAATTTTGGGTCACACCTGGCAATGCACAGGGGTTACTCCTGGCTCTGCACTCAGAAATTATTCCTGGCAGTGCTCAGGGGACCATATGGGATGCTGGGAATTGAACCCGGGTCGGCCACATGCAAGGCAAATGCCCTACCCGCTGTGCTATTGCTCCAGCCCTACAAAGGTATTTTTTCGATAGGAATTTTCACAGGGAACCATCAGTATTTCCAAAATTTGAAAATGCTAGCAATTTAATTGAAAAATTTAGATACTAAATTTACTGGTAAGTTATCACACTCATGAGCTATCTCTGTAGTGCTTTAAAAAATACAAATCTCAATTAGTTGTAAATGAGCAAGATCCTTGTAAGAAAGTGTTCAAAGGTATAAAATGCCCAAGGTATAAAATCATCACAGAACTCATTTTCTTGGAAATTTATCTACATCTCAACCTGAGATGTGCCTTCTAAGCTCTTTCTCTCTCTGACAGTCTCTAATGTGAAGCGTCCCCTGTATCTGTCTGAGATATGTGCTCTTGGCCTTCTTCCCTCTGGAAAAGCCTGCATTCTTTCTTGAACATGTTTCCCCCACTTTCTCCTTTTCCTCTTCGTCTCCCTTTCCTCATCACTCTCCCTCCACCGACTCTCCCTCTTCGTACTCTTCATCCTTGCCTCTCCCTCTGTTTTCTCCCTAAGTAATTTTTTCTACATAACAATTTTACTTTTTCAAGAAATCACAACAGTAGAGTAGCACTGTCCTCCCGTTGTTCATCAATTTGCTTGAGCGGGTACCAGTAACGTCTCCATTGTGAGACTTTGACTTTTTTTAATTTAAAAATGTTTTTTAAAAATTTTTATTGACTTTGACTGTTTTTGGCATATCCAGTATGCCACGGGGAGCTTGCCAGGCTCTGCCGTGGGGGCGGGATACTCTCAGTAGCTTGCTGGGGTCTTCGAGAGGGACGGAGGAATCGAACCTGGGTCAACTGTGTGCAAGGCAAATGCCCTACCCGCTGTGCTATATTCAAACAAGAACAGAAGAGTAAAATACTTAATTCTAGAAATTGTCCTTAAAACTGAAATTTAAGAGATAGTGGTGGAGAGCAGAGGGTATGGTGCTTTGTTTTACACATGACCCTTTTGGTTTTGAACCCTGACACATATGGTCTCCTGAGCAACTTCCAGGAGTGATCTCGGAAAACAGAGCCAGAAGTAAGCCCTTGCACATCTGGGTATTGCCCAACGATGACAAAAAAAGGGGGGGACCGGAGCAATAGCACAGTGGGTAGGGCATTTGCCTTGCACACAGCCGACCTAGGTTCGATTCTCAGCATCTCATATGGTCCCCTGAGCACCGCCAGGAGTGATTCCTGATTGCATGAACCAGGAGTAACTCCTGTGCATTGCCGGGTGTGACCCAAAAAGAAAAAATAAACCACTCCCCCCCACACACAAATTAAACCACTCAAATGAAAAACTTCTAAAATTTTATGGAATTAGAGTAGAAAAGAAATATATTTTGAAAGAATATATACTGTGTTGTTTTCAAGATTATTTCTGTTTATACAAAACAAGTTATTTTTCAAGTCCAGAATGGTATTATTGGAATTTATTTGATATGAGAGGTCTTACTTTTAAAATAAGTACTTGTTTGGATCAGCCTCCCTAATTACCAAATTACAGACAAATTAGAGAGAACTTACCCCATCTAGTCCTGTCTGTGTTCCAGGATTTTAATAGCTCTGATAAGAACAGGAGATAAGATTTATTATAAAGCAGTTAATATTATTTTCAGAAATACTGTGAAGTTTTTTTTTTGGTGGAAACACAAACTTTAAGCTTTTTGTTCTCTCTCTCTTTTTAAATTTTTTAATGAAACACCGTGAGAATTACAGACTTAACACACTTTCATGATTACATTTCAGTCATACAATGGTAGAATACCCATCCCTCCACCATTACTCATTCTCCACCACCAATGTTCCCAGTACCCCTCCTGTCACCCCACCCCATTCCCCCGCCTCTGTGGCAGGTACATTCTCTCTCTCTCTCTCTCTCTCTTTCCCTCTCTCTTTTTCTCTCTCTCTCTCCCTCCCTCTCTCCTTTTGGGTATTATAGTTTACAATTCAGGTAATACATGGCCATCATGCTCAGTCTATAGTCTTACTTTCAGCACACATCTCCCATCCAGAGTGAGACCTCCAAGCATCTTTTGCTTAGTAGTCCCTTCTCTATCTCAGCTGCCTTTCCGCCCAGCATGTGAGGCTGGCTTCCAAGCCATGGAGCAATCTCCTCGCCCTTATCCCTACTATCCTTGGGTGTTAGTCTCCCATTATGTTACTTTATATTCCACAAACAAGCGCAGTCCTTCTATGTCTGTCCCTCTCTCTCTGACTCATTTCACTCAACATGATACTCTTCATCTCATGTTGATTCACTTATATGCAAATTTCACTACTTCATCTTTTCTAACAATGGTATTCCACATGGTATTCCATTGTGTATCTGTACCAGAGTTTCTTTAAGCAGTCATCTGTTCTTGGGCACTCAGGTTTTTCCCATATTCTGGCTATTGTAAATAGTGCTGCAGTTTGTTCTTTCTTAAACCCTGAAGAATACTACTAGTAAAATCTTGAGTTTACATAGGAAAATATCCTAGTTTTTCTTTTCTTTCTTTTTTTTTTTTTTTTTTGCTTTTTTGGGTCACAACTGGTGATCAAGGGTTACTCCTGGCTCTGCACTCAGGAATTACTCCTGGCAGTACTCGGGGGAACCATATGGGATGCTGGGGATCAAACCCAGGTTGGGCACGCGCAAGGCAAATGCCCTACCAATCCTAGTTTTTCATACTTGTCCTTTTCCTGTGGTTATAGATTCAGAATTATATGGGGAAAAATAAAAAGTTACTGTTTTGGGGGGCTCACACCTGGAAATGCTCAGGGGTTACTCCTGGTTCTGCACTCAGGAATTACTCCTGGCAGTTCTTGGGAGACCATATGGGATGCTGGGAATTGAACCCGGGTCGGCCGTGTTCAAGGCAAATGCCCTCCCCACTGTGCTCTCACTCCAACCCATAAAATGTTGACAGAATTTGAATGAAAATTGTGAAACCACTCGATAGAGAAAAGATAGTATGGTTTCAAACCATTCAGTGTAGAATAAAATGTAGTTTTGAATACTTTTTAACATTGAAGACCTAAGAAACTTGCCAAAAGCCAAAACAAACTTTTGACTACAGGCAGAACTAACAGAATCTGGGACTGAGGAAGATAGCTCAGCGGTCTCAGCTCAGGCTTTGCTTGGGGGTTATACTAGAAGGGTCACAGAGCTCTGAGCACTACTAGGAGTACCTCTCCAAGCACTGCCAATGTGTGACCCACAGGAAAAATTTTACAAGGTGTTTCTAAAGCAATACTTAACCATTCTCCATGTGTTTTGTTATGCTAAAATTTCCCTAAATTTTCCTACTATAAAATCTAGATTAACACATTTATTCATGGTTATAAATCAGTAGCTATTGGTCTGTCTTGAGAAGCTGAATTGTTGGTTTTGTTTGTGACCTGCAGTGGAATTTCACTATCCACCATGAAGAGAGAAAGGAGTGAACAGTCTGAATTCAATTTTATAATCTTGATAATTTGTAAATATTAAAAGTTTCTTATTTCAAGTGTCTTTTTTTTTGTAGGAGTACTGCTATTTATTCAGCCACTGATTAGCTGATTGAATTGGGCATGAACTCCACCTTAACTTTTTTTATTTTTATATTTATTTATTGAATCACTGTGGGAAAAGTTACTAAGCTTTCAGGTTTAAGTCTTGGTCATACAATGATCAAACACCTTTCCCTTCACCAGTACTCATTTTTCATCCCCACAAAACCCCAGTATACCCCCCCTCCCACCCCTCCAAATGCCTGTGAGGCAGATGATTTCTACTTAACTCTGGGTGTGAAGGATGTGCCGGTACCGCCCCCTTTCCCATGAGACTGCAGTTGCCCCGTCACCGTTGGCTCTCAAGTATCTTTTTTTAAACTATCAATCTTGATAGAGTGGAAACAAGGGGAGGTATTTTTTCTAACTTTATTTAAACACCATGGTTTACAAAATTGTTCACAACACAGTTGTTTTGAGAATTCATTGTTCTAGTACCAACCACCACCAATGTGATCTTACATCCACCATTTTCCCACCCCCCCGCCAAAAGCTGCCCCCTTAGCAGGCACAAAATTATTTTGTACTGCCAGTTACAACAAAATGGTTAAGTAGAGGGATCAAGGTTTAGTTCAGTAAAAAGAAAATTTGTGAAAATTGTTGTATGTCACAATGTTGTTATTAAAGTCATGTAGGATTTACTGGGCTGTTTGCCAGTTGAGCAGTTGTGTGTATGTGTTTCTGCTTGTTGAGCTTAGAGGGCTTCTAAGCTACTTTCTCATCTTATTTGCTGAGCTTCTGCTTGGGCTGTCAGTATTGTGGAATTTGGAGGTGTCGCATAGCCATATATGCAGCTGCACACTCCAAGAAGCTCCAGGATCTGTAGAACAGGACAATTCTTGCCAGCCCCCTTGCATGGAGGTCACAGAGTTTTCAGTCCAAAGACTGGTATGCCTATGAGTTTCACTGCCTTGGCATCTCTTCTGAAATTAGCTGTGAATCTGGGTTATTTTAAATGGCAGAGATCGTGGGCTGTGGGCATGACTGCTGGGGCTTCTGGTAGTACAGGTGGTGGGAGAGGCTGCCCACCCCCACTCCAAGAAGGCCCCAGAGTTTTTAGCCTGAAGACTGTTGTACCTGGGAGTTTTGTTTGGCGTCTCTTCCAAGATTATGAAGGAGTGAGTGAAGTCGGGACATTTATGTGGACATGATGCTGGGACATCAGGACGGGGACTCGGCCTGAAGAATGAGGTATTTTTATACTGAAGGAGCAGAGTCCTTTTGAAATTCTCATCATCTGGGGAACAGGCAGCATCTGAATTCTTTCATTTGAATCATTCAACTAATCATTTTCCACTAGATATTTTTCCCAGCTTGCACCCCATATCAATGGACTAGCTCAGGTTATAATTTTTTTTGGTTTTTCAACCACACATGCTCTGGGTGTTCTGGGATTATTTCTGGCTCTGCACTCAGGTATTACTCCTAGTAGGCCCTGGGAACTATATGTGATGCTGATGTGTGACTCCTGACAAGCCCCATAGGCACATGTGTGGTATTGTAGCTCATCTCCACTACAGTGAAGGAAAGGCAGGGAGGATATAACAAAAAGTGATTTTAAAAAGCAAAATTTTACTATTCAAATATAACTCAAAGTGGGAATGGTACTATTTTCACCACATGGTAAACAGCCTGTTGCTTTATCAAACACATGAAAATATTTTGGTCTTTTGTTTGGGTTTTGGTTTTTGAGCCACACCCAGCTGTGCTCAGCACATACTCCTGACTCTGTGTCCAGGAATCAGTCCTTGAACGGGTACAGTGTGTTTGCTGGGGATAGACCTGGGTCTTAACTATAAAGAGCTAAAAGCCCTCTAAATTAACTTCTAGTGATAAAACCAAAGTAGGGTAAGGGAATAGCGAACTGAGGATGTTCCCTTTGATGGCAATGAGCTATACACATTTAAAACCAAAAGCTCCATGTAAACTCACTGACATAATATGTTAACGTGTTAATCACATGCTGCAATGTGAACCACTAGTGGTCCACACTGGCATACCTGTGTTAATGCATTTGGGGCTAGAGAGACATTATAGGGGTTAAGGCTTTTGCTTTGCATCCTGCAAATGCCAGTTTGATCCCTGGCACAGCATATTGTCCCACTGGGGTGTGGTGTAGCCCATCGTCCAACCCCCCCGCCCTGCCCAGTTACTTTCTATTGAGCTAACTTTTACAAGCTCAAAGAGGAAAGATCAGAAACTATCTGAACACCGAATTTATTTCCAGTTTTATGAAGGGAAGATCACTGATTTTGCTGAGCCATTTTTTATACCATACACTTAATTTTTTAAATATTTTTGTATTTTATAATGTAGTTCACATAATTTCATTACATTTAATATTCAAACACCAATCTCACCAGCATTACACCATATTTCGGATGTTTCCATCCTGAACCCCAATCCCTGCCCGAAGCAGAACCAAATAATATATTTTGTATTGTTATGGAAAATCACTGAAAATGCTACGAAAAAGTATTCTTAGAGGAAAGACGGTGAGGATTGTTGTATTCCACCCAGGGGCCATTAAGCCCTTTTATAAGAGATCAGTAACATGTTGTTAGCACACAGGTTGAGCCTTGTGTGCTTTTATATATATGTTAAAAAAAAATGCCCTCTAAGATTGGTTACTTCCTCCTTTGAACCCCATCAAATGTGGTGTGGTACTCTTGGAGTATGGGTAGGGTGTGTGGTATGAAGTATCCAGGAATAGATTCACTTGTGGGTGAGGCTGTGAATGCGGCGGCAGTCGAGTTCTGGAGGTTTTCGGCTGCTGGGGCTCGGTCCCTTGGGATGGGGAGGGCTCTCACCCGCCCCCCTCTGAGGCACCCCAAGTGAAACAGCCTGATGCGGGGTCCGGCAGCAGGGTTATGGTGTCTGGTTATGCTCCCTTCTGGGAGAGGGCATGCGATCTGGATGGCAGTTGATGACGAGATTATCTGGAGCCAGCCAGATGTGGCTTATGGGCGTGACTGCTGAGTCGCTGGAGAAGGGGTGATACAGGCAAAGGATCTCTGTTCCAGTTCCCGTTGAACTCAGAGTTCTCAGTCACAAAGTCCCGCATACCTGGGTTTTCTGAGAATTCCCTTATGGATGAGGCTCGGACTGAGGGTGTGGAGAATGGCTGTGAGCATGGTAGCAGTTGAGTTCTGTAGGTTTTTGGCTGCCGGGGCCAGGTCCCTTGGAGTGGGGAGGGCTCTCACCTGCTCCCCTCTGGGGTTCCCCAAGTGAAACAGCCTGGTGTGGGGTCCAACGGCATGGTTATGGTGAGAGTCATGTTATACCATACACTTTAAATTGTTCTAGAACTGCTTTGATTTTTTAAAAAATTTTTATTAGTGAAACACCATGAGGTACAGTTGTAGACTTACAAATTTTTGTGCTTGGGTTTCAATTATACAATGATCAAATACCCATCCCTCCACCAGTGCCCATTCTCCACCACCACGGATCCCAGTTTGATTTGTACAATTAAGATTTAGTCTAGGTTGGAATTACATTGAAAAATTATAATGTGAGGTTTAATTCACATAAAATTTACCATCTTCAGTGTACACTTTGGTAGTGTTTAGTGTCTATTCACTGTTGTGCAACTGCTAATTTGAACTTTTTCATCACTTCCAAAAGAAACTCTTAGCAATCAGTTCCAATTTCCCCCTTCTCCTATGCCCCAGTAATCACTATTTTACCCTGCTTTGATGGAACTGCTTATTAATTATTATTTGATTTTGGAGCCACATCCAGCTGTGCTCAGGGATTATTACTGTTCTGTGCTTAAGGATCACTCCTGGCAATGCTTGGGGTACCAGAGGTCCAACCTGTGTCAGCTGCATGCAAGGCAAGCACCCTACCCGTTGTACTCTCTGGCCCCAGAAATGGCTTACTCTTTACATTTTACCCTTAATGCAAGTTATATCCTTGAAAGTGGCTGGCTGATTTTTTTTTGGAACAATTTTTTTAAGGTTCATGTTAACTATTTTATTCTTTTCTCCAGCTGAGTAATATCACGTTATAACAATATGCCACATTTTGTTTACTCATTCATGAGTGGGTGGACATTTGGATTATTTCTGCCTCTATGAATAACCATGCTTTGGACTGGTGTGAATATCTATGTATAAGTTTCTGTGTGGGTATGTTTTTGGTTGTCGGGCATGTGCATTGGAGTGAAATTTGGGGGGGTTGGAGAAATAGGACAGCAGGTAGGACACTTGCCTTGCACACAGCCAACCTAAATTTGAACTCCAGCGTTCCATATGGTCCCCTGAGCCACAGCCAGAAATAATTCCTGAATGCAGAACAAGGAGCTACCCCTAAGCATCACCAGGTGTGGCCCCAAAACAAAAAACATTTAAGTAAAATTTCTGGTTAATAAAATTCAATGTTTAACTCATAGCCTGCCAAACATTTCCACTGTGGCTGCACCATTTCACATTTCCACCAACTGTCTCTCATAGTTCCAACTTTCCAAAATTAACCAATACCAATTGCTATGGCCTCTGTCATTATAGACATCTTAGTAGATGTGGAGTGGTATGTCATAGTGGCTCAGAATTAAGAACACTTGCTGTATGCCTTTCAAAAGACTGATCTGATAAGTTTGTGATTCAGATTTTATGTTCTAAATACTAAAAGAAACTTTAATAAATCACTGAAATCTACCAAAGAGTAGTCCGTTGAGGACAGACAGATAACATTTTGCCCAATTTGAATGTATACAATACTGTGGTATGTGAACAATGCTATAGGTTTCTGGTTTATTTTGTAGTTTATTTCATCGGGTTCACGCACAAAATAAAGGAGACTGTAGTATGGTTCTGGTAAAAATAAGGAGACCACTGTACTTTGCGTGTATCAAATCTGGAGTTTGATCCATGACATCAGAAAAATTAGTAACAATTCTCATCACATTTTCCTTGGTTACCAGGGATATGGCTCAAATAGCAGAGCTTTGGTTCCAACCCCTGGACCATATTGTCCCCGAGTATTGCTGGGTGTGGCTCTGTGGCCACTCGAGTATGTTGGAGCAGTCTTATTACTAACAAAAACATGTAACACTATATGGGAGTATGGAGAAGGGGTATTTAATTTTAGGAGTAAGAAATGGCTTCTCTAAGAAAGTTCCCCTTGTGTCATAATGAATGTGGACTTTAGAATGGTATAGGGATGAAACAAACATTTTAGTTCAGGAAACCTCATTGCAAAGGCTAGGAAGTGAGAGACAAAATTCTTGAGGAACTGCAAGCAGTTCAGTAATAGGACTAGGACATTCGAAACGACAAAGAACTACTTCCTGAATGACTGAATTAGCACTGCCCTGTGCTAATTATAAGGGATTATTGAAGAGGACAGGCAGAAGGCTTAGATCACAGCAGCCACATTAAAAAAATCTGAAGGGTCTGGAGAACTTAATGCAGTTATTCTGTACAATTGATAAAGCAATTGGGCTGGTTTACCTTTTGTCACAAAATCATTTTCTTAGATATAGTACAAATGTTGTGCAAAATACCAGAAGAGTGGAAAAAAATCTACGAAGTAGAACTAATTGCCAGTAACTTATGTGGTATCTAAATGTGTGTGTATTAGTTTTTCAGTTTTGGCCATTTGGGTAACATTTAGTTTCCTTATATTTATATATTTTATGTATATATTTGGGCTGGAGTGATAGCACAGCGGGTAGGGCATTTGCCTTGCATGCAGCCGACCTGGTCGGCCCAGGTTCGATTCCTCGGCCCATCTCAGAGAGCCCAGCAAGCTACCGAGAGTATCTTGCCCGCATGGCAAAGCCTGGCAAGCTACCTGTGACATTCGATATGCCAAACACAGTAACAACAATTCTCACAATGGAGACATTACTGGGCCCACTCGAGCAAATGGATGAACAACGGGAGGATGGTGCTGTGCTGTGCTGTGTATGTATTTGTATTTTTGTCTAGTGTGAGATTTGGTGGTGGGAAGTTTTGGGCTGTACCAGCAGTACTCTGGACTTACATCTGGTTCTGTGGTTATTATTGGTTTTGTGTTCAGGAATCACACTAGGTTAGGCTGATGGTACCACATGAGATGCCAGGGATTGAAACTAGGTTGGTGGTGTGCAAAGCAAGTGAACGCATCTTTCTCTCTGCTCTCTAATTTATCTTAACAATTTGGGAGCAGATACTCTTATCTCTGCTTGAGAGATGAGGAAATGGAAAGATAAAGTAGGTTGGGTTCAGTGGTGCTTTGAGGACCTTATGCAGTGCCAGGGATAGAACTTGGGTCAGCTGTGTACAAGGCAAATGCCTTAAACCAATACACTCTCTGACCCTAGAGTGCGAATTTTTAAAAATAATTTTGTGGGCCAGAGAGAGTCCTATGGGTTGGAGCACATGATTTTCATTCAGGAAGCTTAGGTTTAGGAGTCCGTGAGCACCAAGCTTGGGGTAGTTCCAGAGCGCTGCCAATGTGGCCTCCCAAAACTAAATAATAAAACAAAAAATTGTGCGTGTTCAAAATGTGTGTCTGTGGGTGTGCACAACATGAGTTCATTGGTCAGGTACCCACCCTGGCCTGCTGCTGCCAACAGGACACATGAAAGAGGGAAGAGGGCTGCCAAGCTGGTGGTCAGTCACCATTTATTCCAATCTCCATCCCACTGTTTATTCCATTCTCCCCATGCGCCTATTCCAGTCTCACTGCGCATTTCAGTTTCACACTGCCCTTCATTCCTGTCTCCTACTTTCCCCAATGCTAGTCTCACTCTGTCTCCTATTCCCTTCTCTCCTGCGTCCCATCTCACAGTCTTAGTTATGGGTCCTACCTCTAAGGTTGGGGGTAGCAACTACACATAGGTCACATAGCACAATCAACATATGTAAAGCCCTTTCTTCCGGGGAAGCTCTACTATGACAAAGATCTCATGTTCTAGGAGATCCACTCAAGGGCGGAGTTTCATCTAAGGGTGTATTTCTCCTTTCCTTATATCCATATAAATAGTCAACTTAAGTTTCCTTTGTAATAATATTAGTCATTTTATATGGACACAGTAAGAGATATATTAATCTTATAGGGTGGCTCTCCTGGGGACATCTTGCTATATATCCCAGACCACAGTCCTCAGGCCGGATTGATTCTTCCTAACCCCAGGGTCCTTATTCAGTTGTTTCTCTTTGGGTCATAAGAGAATTTGTTCATGACCAAGAGGATCTTAACTTACAAGTTTAATGGTCCTTGGCCTGCTCTGTTTCCATTCTAGGGTAGCTTACAGATTGCCCCAGGTCCATTCAAGTCCCTTGGTCAGGACACTGCTTTTGGGGCACTAGGAACTAAGGGCAATTTAGGCTTAAGTCAAGTAAATATGACAGATGCCCAGGAGTAAACATTATTCGGAGTCAATCAACTACCAAGTTACAAAAGCACAGCATTAACTATCTTCCTCTGTCTATACAAAAAGGACAGTAAACTATGCAAAAGGAAAAAGAAAAGCAATATTTCACTAACAAATACAAAATCCCGAGTCCTTAGAAGGATCTGACCTTACAAGTCACAGGGTCTGATTTGGGGATATAAATGATTAACAGGAAGCAGAGCACAAAGGAAAAATTAAAGATAAACACAGAAGAATGGGAATGCCTCAGGAGCACTGTGACGGTGTAACTCAAAAAACCTAAGCTCCCTGCGATGAGGGAGAAAGGATGGAGGAGAAAGGACGAAACAATGTTATTTTACAAAAAAAATATAAAATAGAATTTGAGTGATTTTATATTCATATCAGTTTGTCACTGTCCTGTGGTGACTGGGTACCTGGGAGCAACAACAGATTGTCTGAACCCAGTCTAAAACTGATAGTTCATAGACACAGAAGGTGAGCTATTGACTGGGAACCAATAAATGCAGGCCAATGATTGATCAATCGATAAGTTTATTCAGGGCAAGCCGTGATTATTAAGACACACGAGGTAAAGGGAAAAGGGAAGATCAAAGGTTGCACACAGTTTCTGGGGAACACAAAGTCAGAGTCTCCCAAGCTCCCTAAACACAAATAAAGTTTATTCCCCTTAAAGGTTTCCAAAGGCAACCAGGAAGATTTTAAGGCAACCCATGTCTCTGAGCCAGCCAAAGATGAAATATTAACCTATACTATTCTCCTGGGATCATTAGATCCTCTAGCATCAGTCCGTTGCCATTATCTGTTCTTAGTATCTGAATCTGTTGCCCCCTAGGAACTCTGGAGTGATCTCACAGGTTATTCACACAGCTCAGGAGCTGTGCCACCTGGAATTGCAACATAGGTTATTTTTCAAATTCAAGTTAATGATAATATAAATAGTAAAAAAAAAACACTTTTTTTTTTTGCAGTGTACAGTGAAGGTGGAGTTAAAATTAGCCTTCAGCTCTTCAAATTATTCAATATACTGGAAAATATTCTAAACGTATACTGTGATTTATTTTACTTAATTTTTAAGAGATTAATGGTATCATATTGGATGATAGAAAAATAATACTATATAATCTTCCCCTCTTACCACTGTTTGAAGAAATGTATTTTTAAAGTGATTATGTATAGTTTAAGCCAAATCATTACAAGGCTGTAACACAATGTCCTAATCTACCTATTATTACTGACTCCTGCTGTCCCAAGAAATTGTTGTTCTATTTATTTCTTGGGTTTTCTGGACTACACCCAGCGGTTCTCAGGGCTAGTACTCATGGCTCTGTGCTCAGGGATCACTCCTGGTAGGTGTCAAAGGATCATATGAAATAGGGATCAAACTTGGGTCAACAGTGTACAAGGCAGGAAACTATCGGGCCTTGGTCTGATTTACCTTCACACTTTAACATATTTCTATTGTCATGTTTTTCAGTTTTGGCCATACTATAACATTTACTTTGCATATGTTCTAATATCATTGTTCATATTTATTTTCATATTTTACTGTTTTGGAGCACACACTTAGTGGTGCCCAGGGGTCACTCCCAGTGATGCTCAGGGGACCAGATAGTTTAGGGATCTAACATGAGCCTCCTGCATGCAAATGTTTGATTTGCTACAGAATCATCTTTCTGGCCCCAGGCGTCTTCCAGACACTTTCATATTAGACAGTTTGTCTTCGTATTATGTTCTTCACTACATGTTTTAATGGCTATATAAGGTATTTGTAAATATTTGCCACAGCATTGCACATGCTATCAGTTAGAAGTTAATCATATCCCACTAACAAATGACCACAAAAACCTCCGTAAATTCAGAGCCATCATTCATGCTGCATGTCCAGTGGAGAAGGAATGTTACATTTTACCCTTTTAGAGAATTATACTTCCCTGTTTCACTGATGTCAGAATTATGGTAGGAGGAAAGACAAGGCTCTAAAGCTTCTTCCTGAAAGTGACATACTATTCCCATTTCAACAGCCACCATAATTTATACAGCCTGACTGACATCAGTGAGATGGAAATATAATTCTCCAAGAAGGTAAAAATGTACCATTTTTTTCTCCACCTCTTCTGTTGTTGCTGTAATGACTGGCAGTCAGGCATGTGTTTGGTTGTGGTGTTTCTCTGGAGCTGCTCATCAGCCTGAGGTGATCACTTACAACTGATTGTTGTAAAATGGAGAATGCAGACTACTGTACTGTCAGCAGGCCAAACAACAGAGTATCTGGGACAGTGCTTGACAAATGTGGGTAAAAGTAACATGCACTAACACTTTCAAGTATGCATCATTGAAAATCTATTTGTGTACAGAGTTGAAGAGATGGCTGAACAAAATAGTCTTTGCATGCAGGAGGTCTTTGATCCCTGGCACCACACGGTCCTTAGGGCATCATTAGGAGTCAGAGAGTCGCCCTCAAGCTCCACAGGGTATGGCCCCCAACGCAAAGCTAATCTTAAGCATATAGACTGCATTAAGTTTTTTCCTTTTTGGATCATACCTGGCAGTGCTTGGAGGTCACTCTCAACACTCTCAGTATGCTGTTTAGGATACCACAGCCTGATGTGACCCAACCCCTCAGCCCTTCCCCCCACCCCCCATATAATTTTTAGAAATGTTTTTACCATGTTTTTAGTGTTTCCAACCTGATCCCACTTCCATTGCTTACTTCTTAGTATGTGGGGTGACAAGGCCTCGTTTGCTTCTACCAGCAGCTTTGCTGCACCATCTCCCCCAGTCAAACTTGCCTGGTCAAATCTCAGTTATGGTTAATCCAAAACTGTCTTACGCATTGCCTGCACAGAAACAACTGAATAAGGCTGGTGGGTCCCATCAGAAAGATATGACCACTCAGGTGGGCCTTTACAATGCTCTGGAACCCTGTGTTTTCCTACTTAAACCATTCCCCACCATATTCTTGGATTTATTGTTTCACTCACCCTCTTGTCTTCCCCAACTCATGACTTTTGGCTAATGACTACATTTGGTAAACTACACTGCTGTAACAGACCCCAAAATGTTGTGGCTCCAACTCAACAGAAGTTTAGGTTGTAAATAAATAATACAATTTTGTGGTATTATTACATAATGATAATAAAATTCATAATGGATTTTCCAGGGCCTTGGGTAGCTCTGCTTTATCCAGAGTTACTTTATGTGGCTCTAATCAACCCTGGAGACTCATAGTCTTCTGTATAATCTTGTTGACTGAAAGAAAAGAGACCAAGGGGGCATGTGATATGGCAATGGCCATTAGCAATAACTGGTTATTGTCATGACTAGTTAAAAGGGTGATTGAGGGCGGGAGTGATAGCACAATGGGTAGGGCGTTTGCCTTGCATGCAGCCAACATGGCCGACTCAGGTTCGATTCCCAGCATCCCATATGGTCGCCAGGAGTAATCCCTGAGCATCGCCGGGTGTGACCCAAAAAGCAAAAAAAAAAAAAAAAAAAAAAAAAAAAAGGGTGATTGAGACAAATCGTAGTCTATGAAGGTGATAAAGGGTGATGGCAATTAGCAAGCTGCCAAGGTAATCTTATTTCTCTGAGAAAATAGAAACAAATAGAAAGGAACTTTGTCCCACTTAGATCTACAAAAATACTTTTATATGCTCCACATAAGTGTGGAAAATGAGATGTACCAATCATGGGCATTTTCCAAGCTTCAATTAGAGCACTGTCCTAATCACAGTAGCAACTCCCAAAATGCAAACATACCTTCTTTCCATATGTATTTCAACCTCTTGTTTTGCTGGTTGATCAGCAGTTCTTCCTATACCTTCCTCTCTGAAATTCCCCAAATTTTTCTGCTTTGGGGGTTCTGATTCTACTCCCACTTCATTACTATTTTTTGCTGGTTTTCCTTACGTAGATTAGTTTCTTTTGTAGTCTTCTCCTATCTAGATTAGAGGTTTTCAATTTTCATTTATTTTGATTTGGGGGCTACGTCGGGTGATGCTCAGGAGTCACTCCTGGCTCTGCAGCCAGGAATAATTCCTCATGGTGCTCAGGGGATCATTCAGGATGCAGGGAACTGAACATGGGTGGGTCAAGTGCAAGGCAAAAGCACCTTACCTTCGGTACTCTCCAGCACAGAGGATCTCAAATGAAATAAAAAGCCTGAGGCTCTTATTAAATTGAAGGTGCTGACTCAGCAGAGTGTATGTGCAGATTTTCCATTTTTTTACAACCTGCCTGGTGATGCAATAGTGATGAAGCCCTCTGATAAAAGGGTACTAAAAAAGATGTTCTCCCTTCAGAGTTGTGATCTTTCTTTTTTTAATTTTTCCCCTCACAGTGATATATCTAGGCTAGGCTGATGATTTCCTAGCCTATTTTCTGGTTAAATCATCTCCCACCTCACCCCTCCGCAAAAATCTTGACGTCTAACTACTTAGTGTCTACCTTCATTTGGTTGTCTTAATTTTCAGACCGTTAAAGTGGTCCAAGTATAAATTGGTCTTTCAAAATGCAGTTCCTACCATCTCTTCTAATGTCATGTTCTCTTTTCTACTGCAATTACCTATAAACTCAACATCCGCTATCTTTGATTCTTCTCTTCTTCCTACTTCATAAAACATTTATGTTTTAAAAAGCAATTGGCCATTTGCAAAACTTTGCAGATTTTTGTCATCATTTTCAACCATGCCGTCCTAATTCCAAATTCCTCCCTTCCTAAATTTAAATTCTTTCCGACCAACCTTGAGTTGATTGTTTCGTTTCACCTGGCCATTTGCAGGACTATCAGGCAGTTTCCCTGTTTTTCCGTTTCTGCTCAGAGGAGGTCTGGAAAAGCTGCCCCCTCAAAAACAGTGAAAATTTAAAAACGAATTGAAATTCTTACACTCCCAGGCTCTACTCTAAGATTTTTGCCATTTACCGACATTGCCACGAGTTTCTGTTTGGGGGGGGGGTCACCCCCGGTGGTGCTCAGAACTTAGTCCTGGCTCATGCTCTCTCGGGAGTCACTCCTGGCTGCCGGGGTGGCGGGGGGGGGGGGGGGGGGGGGGAACACCAGCATGGGATGCCGAGGGTGGTCCCACTCTTAGCATGGTTCGGGCCCCATTTCCAAGCGTTTCCCCATTCGCTCTTCCCTGGGAAGGGCCTTCAACTGGTTCACCTTCGTGCGTGTTTTCGAGCTGTTTTTCCTGCTGGACGCTCACCCCAACTCCGGCCCGCACGCTTGCATCTGGGCGCTTCCTCCTCCCAACCCCGCACAAGGCCAGGCGTGGTTTTTTTTTGTTTTTGTTTTTTTTTCTGGTGTCTGCGGGTGCTCCTGGAGCTGCGGGAGTCCCTTACCCTCACCTTGTCCTTTCCTTGAAACTTTTGTTTCGCTGCTCCCTGGGCCACACTTCGCTGGCTCTCGGCGCGGCGCGGTCCCATGCCGGGCACCGCGCGCGTGGCTGAGACGGCGCTGCGGGAGGCCGGGCCCGCGCGGGGTGAGGCTGAGCGTCTCCCCGGCGCCGAGAGGCCGAGGGAGCGCGCGGCGGAGCGGAGCGGATCCCCGGGCCGAGGCGGGTCTTCCGACGGGCCGAGTGTCACAGCTCGAACCCGTACACGCCGGGGGCACGGGAGGGAGGAGGAGTGGGGAGCAGCGCGCGGGGCAGGTGACGCTCGGGGCCGGCTCCCGCGGCGGCCCCCGTCTCCCCGCCGACCGCGAGGCTCGCGGCGCTGCCGCCTCCGGAGCCGTTTGGACCCTGCCCGGCCCCCGTAGCTCCCCTTCGCGGGCCGACGGTTCCGTGCGTCTCCCCCGAGCCGGGGCTGCTGCCCGTCAGCGGCGAGCGCTCCCCACGCGCCAGGCCGCCGCCGCCGCCCGAGAAAACAAACAGCCCCGAGCGCGCAGCGCGGCCCCGCAGGCCCCGCAAGGCCCCGCCCCGCGCTCGGCCGCCCGCCGGCCGCTTCCCCCTCCCCACCCCCGGCCCCGGCCCGCCCCGCGCTCAGCCCCCCGGCCCCGGCCCGCTGCCCGCCCCGCCCCGCCCCGCAGCCGCTCGGACCCGCCCGGGGCCCGTTAGTGCCGGCGCCCGCTGACGAAGCCCGCGCGCCGCCCGTGCCTGGCGCCTGACCCGGCGGCGAGTCCCAACGCCCAGCGCGGCCGGCCCGGGAGCCGCGGCGGCGGGGAGGCGGGAGCGAGGGCCGCGCCGGCGGGAGGCCCGGTGAGTACGCGGAGGCGGCCCGGCGGGGGAGGCCGCGCACTCGGCGGGGCCCCGGGCGGGCGCCGGCCTCGGCCTCGGCCTGGCGCCGCGGGCCCGGGCACGGAGGCCGGTCCTCCCTCGCAGGCCGCCGCGGCGCCGGCCCCGGCAGCCGCCGGCCTCGCCGCGCCGGGCCCGGGCCCCGAGTGACAGGTGCGGCCCGACGCGACGCGACGCGCGTCCGTGCCGAGCCCGCGTCGCTGCGCGGCCCCCGCCCGGGCACGGGGTGCGAGTAAGTTTTTGCAACCCGCAGGGAAAGTTGCCCGCTCCGCGCGCGGCGCCGGGGAGGGGCGTGGGCGCGGCGGGACGGCCCGGCGGACCCTCCTGCCGCTGCTCGCCGTGTCGCCGCCTGGCCCAGCCGGGCTCGGGTCGGGCCCGGGGGAAGCCCGGGGCAGAGCGGGGCACCCGGTCGCGTTCCGCCCGTGAGAGCCAGCGCTGCCCGGACTCGGCGCGGGGAAGGGGCGTCCCGGCGGCCCGGGATGCTGCAGTCTGGCGGGGGTCTCG
The DNA here is from genome assembly GCF_029834395.1 of Sorex fumeus. NCBI lineage: Eukaryota > Metazoa > Chordata > Mammalia > Eulipotyphla > Soricidae > Sorex > Sorex fumeus. The sequence goes on from NW_026606103.1 coordinate 11,715,946, forward strand.
CTCTCGTCCTCAAGCTTAAGTTCACAGCGTCGTATGTCGGGTTCAGTGATCAGAGAGGACTGTGTTAATAACGATGTTGAATCACGCCACAAACCTTCCCTGGGAGGGCCTATTGCGCTGGCTTTACTCGGGCATTAATAAGCAAAACCCCGAACTTGACCGACCAGAAGACGGGGACGGGACGGACAAACTCCGGGCGCCGCGGGCACGCGCGTCCCGGCCTTCGCAGCAGCACCTGCTGCTAGTTTTTGCTTGTTAGAATGGGAGTGACTGGACTTACGGCTGGGAAGGAAATTAAAAGTTTATCTGGTGTGCAGAGTAAGCACGTTGCGAGTGAAGTTTAGGCACGCTCTTGACAACTTGTTGGTAGGGAACCTTGATGTATAAGCACCCAAGGTGAACGATGCTGTTAGTGGAGGAACGGACATAAAATAACATTTTTTCCCCCAAAATGTCACGGGGTATTAAATCCCTAATATGCAGTGCTGTTTCATTTTAAGCGCAAGGTAGGAAGGTAGGTTTTGTTCTCTTAGATCTAAGTTACCTCTCGGGGCGACCCAGGTAATTGGCATCTATTTTGTGCATTACTTTCTTTTCTCTTTTCTTTTTTTTTTGGATCATGCTAACTTGTTGATGGTGTTAATGAAACATGGCTGTCAACCTGAAATTTGTGTACTGTCACAGTGCAGTGTCACTTCTATTACAGAAAGTCTCTCTCTCTCTCTCTCTCTCTCTCTCTCTCTCAAAAAAAGAAAGAAACATGGCTGTCATTTTTCAAAAAGGGCGTAATGATGTGATTGTTCTTGATTGAGAATTATAGATACATTTGCCAGCTTTGATGGGCCCTATTTGTCATTCCCTGGATTGAGATCTGGCTACCACTGTACACTACCACTTTTCTTTCTTTCTAATCCCGCCCCCCCCCCCCCCCACACACACACACTTTCCTTTCCTCACACTCTACCCTGTTTGTTTAATTTTATTTTAGGAACTATGATTTACAATATTAATAATGGCAGGTTTCATGCAAAAAGAATTCCAACACCACACCCTCTAGTAGAGTGTCAGCTTTCCTCCACCGTGTCCAGGTGCCCCTTGCCCCGTCTGACCCACCATCTGGTCTTTAATATCACCATATGGGGTAAGTACCCCCTGCTTGGATCTCTTTCCTGCCCTTCTTTCTCCCTCCCCTATTCCTCCAGAACTACAGTTCTTCCAGTTCTCCAGGTGCAGCTCAGACCAGTCTTTTCTTCAAAAGCCCTTCCATAAGGGTGATTTTTCTCCCCTGGTGCTTTGTGCCTAAGTATCCCTCCTGAATCAAAATCCATTTTTATAATATTGTTATTCTTTTATCAGTTTTTATTGAAGTCATGTCTTATTCACTACTCAAGTTTATTGAAATCGGTTCTTATTCACTACTCAAGTATTCACATAAGCCCCTCAAATGACCTAAACCAGCTAGAAGAGAAGTTTTCTAATATTGGTTCGATGACTAAATCTTCCTATCCTAGGAATCTGCCTTTCAGAACATTTCCTCTTTATGGTGGCGACTGGAAGATGTTGACAAATGTGTTATGAAAGGGAAGAAAAATAGACCTATAGAAGTTTATAGAAGTCAGAATTTGCAGGTGATGGGATTGTTAACATTCTCTGGACCAGTGTTTCTCAGCCCTGCCTACAGTGATAATCAGTTGGGGGTAAGGGGTGTAGTGGGGAGTCTATGAGTAAAGACCACAACCCTTCTTGATGACTACTGCCTTTCTTGATCCTGGATGGGTCAAGGGATGAGGGATGAGATCCAGTGGCAGTGGACCCCAGATCTTGAGTAGAGTCCAGTATACCTATCAGAAATCCTGCTGCTTGCTGTTTAGGCTATTCATTTTAGCATCCATTTACTTAAACGTGATATACGTGAATTCTTTCAAGCAGCGCTTTGTGGCTAATTATGTTTCCTATTTAAAACTAGTTGTGATGAGAAATTAATAAGGTAGCATTTGTAGTGAAACAACTTTGAACTTTAATTAATGATTCTTGTTGATTCATATTTGAGTTATCCGAATTGGAGACTCTCTAAAAAGCACACTGAATTTTCATTTCCCATCCTTTCTCTTCAGTACACGGATCGCTAGTCATGTACTCGGAGAATTAAAAGAAAACACAAATTGAGTAAACTTATCTTTTGTGTTCCAGGTCTTGTGTTGGTTTTTAGGGATAGGAAGAATTCCTGCCTTAATGGGGTGCCAGTCAAGACTGTAGAGGCTGGACACACAATAAACAGTTTTCTCCAGATTATTTACTAATTACCATGTTTTTACATGGTGGACTCTAGTTAAGGTCATGTTGCTTGTGTTTATAAATGGGAGGTTTTAAGTAGAGTGCAGGGGTTGGGAGGGAAACCAATTGAAGGAGGGAAGTGAACACCATAGACTCTTTCCCATCTTCTCTTAGTTATGACTGTAAGTAAATGCAGAAAGTTAGGACACTAAGCTGAAGGATTTCTAGCCCTAGTTACTTGCTTTAAAAAAGTATCTTTTCACAGCCTTGGGCCAGAGTGATAGCATAGCTGGTAGGGCGTTTGCCTTGCAGGCAGCCAACCCAGGTTCCATTCCTCCGCCCCTCTCGGAGAACCCGGCAAGCTATCTAAAGTATTCCACGTGCACGGCAAAGCCTGGCAAGCTCCTCATGGCGTATTTGATATGCCGAAAACAGTAACAAGTCTCACAATGGAGACGTTACGGGTGCCAGCTTGAGCAAATCATTGAACAACGGAGGACAGTGCAGTGCTACACGGCCTAATGTTGTCGTGGTCTGGTCATTTATCCTGTTTCCAGAGTTTAAAAGGAAAGAGTTCCTTGTGAATTGCTGGATTTCATAATTTGCAAATTAGAAAAATTGCCTAACGAAGGTAAAGATCTCTGCAGTTTAACTAGTCTTTCACAGTCTATCTCTGTCACTTGTTGTCTGCACACTAATGTGAAAAAAAGGCTTCTTGTCATTTACGACCTATATTATAGTGCTTTCTTGCTTTTCATACAGAAAAATTAATACTGCATTGATCATATTATGCTTAACTTTATGAATTCGGATATAGGTAATCATTTTCCTTTCTGTTTTATTTTGGTTTGGGGTCCACACCCAGTGGTGCTCAGGGCTTATTACTCTTGCCTCTACTCTCTATTGTCTTCTCCTGGTGGGACTTGGGGTGCTATATTTAGGCCAGGGATTAAACTGGGTTGACTGCATACAAGGCAGTGTCTTACTTACTGTGACTACCTCTCTGGCCCCATCATTTCCTTTTTAAAAAACACTTTTTATCTTATAGAATAAATGTGTAGAATATATTTATTCTTCATTAATGGAATATTTATGGGAAATGGTGAAAACTGTAGAAAGGGGACAAATGTTGGGGACCCTGTGGAGTCCTGGGGATCGAACCCAGGGTCACGTGCAAGGCAAGGCAAGTACCCTGCCAGCTATATTATCACTCTGGCCCCTTGGTGGGCTTCTGTGTGTCTTCCTCAATGGCTTTCTAGTGTTCCTGCTTTGCTCAGGGCGACTCTATAGTTAGACCTTCTGGGAGATTGAAGGATGAGGCCTAGAGTTGCTCGTTTACTTCTCTGCTTCACCTGTGACGGGAATTATAACCATAATTACTGTGGGAATTGCAGGAGTAGTGGTTTGGGCCTGTTGATATCATTGAGTAGGGTTTGGAGGCTGCTGGACCTCAGGGAGACTCATCTCATCCTGAAGGGTGGAGCACCAAGCAGAGGCTAAGTAGCTGTGGTGTGGGCCCGTTAATGTGGTGGAGGTCTGCTGGGGAGGCTCTTGGGACCTGGCCAGAAGGGAGGAAAATTGTGTTTCTTAAAATTATATATGGAAAGATGACTAGACTGAGACCATCTTACAGTACTTGCCTGGGGATAATTTTGTATATTTTACATAATTTCATTTAATTAAAAGAAGGGTATTGCATATAGGGCTAGGTATGAATCCAAATATTACTAAATCAAATCGCATGAAAAATGTATTTATTGTTCTACAGTTTAGAGTGGCATAGCTAAAAATACTGCCCCCTCTCAAGGTGCTGAAAGGATGCAAGAGGGGAGCAGTAAGCCCTGGGTGTAATTGGGGGGCACTTTTTATTTGCTCACTTGTGAAGGTAGATTTCCAGGGGGTTGCTGACTAATTTTTTTTCTGTAAAAGTCAAATAACTTTGGGAACTTCTGATCTGGAAAAAGTTTTTTACTGCATATTTATACATTTCCCTCCTCTTCCTCTCACAGGAGTGTTTCTTGCCAAGTATTTTAAAAGAAAAATCTTGACAATGGCTTCGGCAGTGCTTAGTTCTGTTCCCACTACTGCTTCTCGTTTTGCTCTGTTGCAAGTGGATAGTGGTAGCGGTTCCGATTCTGAACCTGGAAAGGGCAAAGGTCGGAATACTGGGAAGTCTCAAACAAGCAAATCAAATACAAATGAGAAGAAGAGAGAAAAAAGAAGAAAAAAGAAAGAGCAGCAACAGAGTGAAGCAAATGAGGTAAGAAGCATACTGTTTTGTGTCTGCTTTCCCAAAAGGCTGTCAACATCTCAAGTATGGTATTTTTTTGATTAATGGCTTCTTGGTAAATATAACTTTCATGAATAGATCCTGTGTGTGTATATAAAGTAAAACGTGAAGAACATTTTTTTCCGTTATTTTTTAATTTTTGGTCATACCCAGTGTTGGGTGGGGTTACTCCTGGCTCTGGACTCAGGGATCACTCCTGGCAGTGCTTAGGGGACTGTATGTATTTATGAGGCTCAGCTTGTATGGCTGAGCTGGAGGTGGTTTGTAGGCTTGGCTTCCGTGTTACTTCCTTTTGGCAGTTTATTTTATTTATTTATTTATTTATTTATTTTTGCTTTTTTGGGTCACACCTGGCGATGCACAGGGTTACTCCTGGCTCTGCACTACTCAGGAATTACTCCTGGCGGTGCTTGGGGGACCATACAGGATGTTGGGGATCACACCCGGGCCAGCTGCATGCAAGGCAAACGCCCTAGCTCCACCTTTGGCAGTTTAATTTCTCAGAAAACTTGGTCCTGAGTTGTTGGAGTCTGGCCAGCGGCATAGCAGCGACATCAGGGCATTAGGAAGCCTGAGGGCACCATCAGGCTGCTGATGCTCTCTCCCCTTGGGTCCAGGTTGCCTGGAGATGCTCTGCACGCCCTGGACCGCAGTGGTGATGGCAGCAGTGACCCCGACAGGGAAGAGGACTGGGGCCAGGGCTGCTGCCTTTTGCAGCTTGGACAGTCTGCAGCAGAACCTGACCACTACCCCATCATCCATCTCCATACAGTTGGCACTTAGGGAGGTCCTCCTCCATAATATGCTATGGGGGGCATGGGCTTGTCTGGGGAAAGAAGAAATGGCAGTGGGGCCACCCTGCCAGCGCCCCATGGTGGGAACCCAGGGTGCCCCCCTAACTCCGGGACCTATGCTCCTTGGTGGCGCCAAGTTGGACCTAAAGAGCCCTGTTTAGTCACTTTAAAACTCTGCGCTCCCCGTAGTGCTGAGAGGCCGAGAGCTGCGGTAGCTCTGCCAGCTGGCAGCAGTGCCACCATCCTCAGGAATCCTGCTCCGAGTCAGCACCCCACAGTGGGCAACTGGCCAGTTTCATTTAATGGCCCTCTCTCTCTCTCTCTTGAGACACAATATCCAAGGGGCACCCTCAGTTAATCACGTAGAAATTTTATGATCTCCATTCGCCAGCTCTGGTGCATGCCACTGCACCATTCCATCTTGCTTGATAGATCCCACCCCCCCCCCCCCCCCCCCGTTTGGACACATTGAGTTAGGTTCGTGTGAACATTCTGTTTAGGGTAGATAATGTCACTGCGCCACACCTGCTACCCAAGTGCCAGCAGTCCTCCACCTCTGTAGATTCCTTCCTGTCCTCCACCTTCTCCCTTAGGAGAGTCATTTCTTTAAGCAGATTCTCATGTTCTGTTATCTCTACTGTTGTTTATTTCCTTACTGTGCTTTATTATACTCCACATGTGAATGAGATAATTTGGTATCTGTCCTCCCTCTCTTCTTCGGCATAATACCCTCCATCTCTATTCAATTTGCAGCTGACTATGAGATGTCATCTTTTTTTTATGCCCGAGTAGCATTTTGTTGTGTTTATACCACAGTTTAAACTCGTGTTGTTGAACACTTGGGTTTATTCCAGATATGAGCTATAGTGAGTGTCCCTCCAAGAAATGTCCCAGCATAGAAATTCATATTAATGTCTTGAGTTCTTGGCATAGATGCCCAAGAATTGGATTATCATATTGTATCTTATTCTGTATCATATGGAATCTGTGTTTTTTTTTTAAAGTTTCTGTACTTTTTTTTCTTAGAGACTGAACCAAGTCACAGTTCTACCAAGAGTGAATTGAGTAGGTTCTTTCTTCACCACATCCCTGCCAACATTGGTTATTTCTGTGGTTTTTGAAGAGGAACATTCTCACTACTGTGAAATGTTACTGCATTGTCATTTGGATTTGTATTTCCCTAACAGTGATTTTGAACAATGAGTTATTTTGTTGTGCTTCATATATCTTAGATATTAGGTCTTTGTCCTATTGTTAAACAGATACTTTTTTCCCACTGTGTAGCACATCTTTTTATTTTAGTCATAATTTTTTTCCTCAATGCAGAAACTTTTGATTTATTTATTTATTTAGTTCTGTTTGGGTGTCACACCCAGCAGTGGTCAGTTGTTATTCCTGGCTATGCGCTGAGGAATCACTCCTGGCACCCTCAGGGGACTGTATGGGATGCCAGGGGTCAAACCTGGTTCTGCTGCATGCAAGCCAAGCACCTTACCTGCTGTATATCTCTCCAGCCCCAACACTTCAGCTGTGTGACTCACTTTCTTCTCTGCTTCTGCTATCTTGGGTAATGGCATTGACCTTTGTGTGTGGTAAGGGTTAGGTATCCAGATAACTTTTTTTTTTTTAGTTTTTTCAGCACCATTTGTTGGAGGGGCTTTCTGTACTCTACTTCATTCATCTGGTTATATTGTCATAGATGAGCGTTCATATAAATGAGCTCTCAACTCTTTCTGCTGTTCCAGCACCACATAGTTCTGCTTATTTAAGCTTTGTATTAATATTATATTCAGGATAAGCAATTCTTTTCATTTTTTTTCTCTCAGGACTGCTTTAAATGTTTGAGGAGTTTGTAGGATCTTTTTGGGGGAGCCATACCTTGTGGTACTTAGGGCTTATTCCTGGTTCTGTGCTAATGAAACTAGATGCAGTGTGAGGGGTTGAACTGGGGTATTGAACCATTAAATACAAGGTATTTAACCCTTGTTGCATCTCTCTGGCCTTATTTAGGGAGTTTTAATTGCTCTGTATATTTGGCTATTTGGGGAGTTTTATTGCTCTACATAAATTTTAGCAGTATTTGTTCTGTGTCCTAGAAAACTTAGAGAAATTTTATAGGGATTGTATTGAATTTACATAGTGCTTTACATAGGACAGTCATTTTACTGATGCTAATTCTTCTAGTCCATGAACAGGGAATATATTTCCATGTCCTTGTGTCTTCTGTTCCTTTTTTTAATAGAAAATTTGTAATGTTCTTCATATAAGTCTTTCAGTTCCTTTGTAAGATTACCAATTATATTATTTTGGGCAGTCAGTTGTGATTGGAATCAGATTTTTTCTCTCCTGTTCCATCTCATAGTGTGCATATAGAAATACAACAGATTTCTACATATTGGTTTTGTAGCTGTAACCTACCATTTTACTGTCACTGTCCTGCCATTGTTCATCGATTTTCTCAAGCGGACCCAGTAATGTCTCCATCGTGAGACTTGTTGTTACTGTGTTTGGCATATCGAATACGTCACGGGGAGCTTGCCAGGCTCTGCTGTGCAGGCGAGATACTCTCGGTAACTGGCCGGGCTCTCCGAGAGGGGCGGAGGAATCGAACTCGGGTCAGCCATGTTGGCTGAGTGCAAGGCAGACGCCCTACCCGCTGTGCTATCGTTTCAGCCCACCATTTTACTATATAGCTTTATTGTTTCTAGGAGTTTATTTGTAGAGTCTTTAAAATTTTTGTGTATAATTTCATGCTATCTGTGAAATTGATAATTTGGCTTCTTTTCTAGTTTGGATTTGTTATTATCTCTTCCCAAGATTTTTTGTATCATGACCTTCCTATATTGTGTTCAATAATGGTTGTGGGAGTGAACATTCTTTTCTTGTTCCTGATCTTAGATGAAATGCTTTCAGTTTTTCCACATTGAAAAGTTGTTAGCTGGGAGTTTGTGATGTACAGCCTTTACTGTATTGAGAGAAGTGTCTTCTGTTCACATTTTCTTGAGGGATTTTTTTTTTCATAAATAGGTGTTGGATCTTGTCAAATGCTTTTTTTGCATCTGTGGGTATCATATTTATTCTTATCCTAAAGGATATTACATTCATTGTCATGCATTTTTCTCTTTTTTCATTTTTTTTTTAAAATTTTTATCAGTGAAACACCATGAGGTACAGTTGTAAACTTACAGATTTTTGTGCTTGGGTTTCAGTTATACAATGATCGAGTACCCATCCCTCCACCAGTGCCCATTTTACACCACCACTGATCCCAGTATCTCTCCTACCCCCCAGCCCCCCATCCCATCCTCCCTCTGTGGCAGGGCATTTCCTTTTGTTATTTCTCTCCTTTTGAGTGCTGTGGTTTGCAAAAGAGATATTGAGTGGCAATCATGGCTGGTCTATAGTCTACTTTCAGCATGCATCTCCCATCTTGGGCGGATCCTCCCAACACCCTTTATTTGGTGCTCCCTTCTCTGTCTGAGCAGCCTTTTCCCCTAGCGTGTGCCGCTGGCCTCCAAGCCATGGAGTAAGCCTCCTGGTACTTATCTCGGCTATTCTTGGGTGTTAGTCTCCTATTTTGTTACTTTATGTCCCCCAGATGAATGCAATCTTTCTATGTCTATCCCTCTCTTTCTGACTCATTTCGCTTAGCATGATACTTTCCACGTAATACCACTTGTATGTAAATTTCGTGACTTCATTTTTCTAACTGCTACGTAGTACTCCATTGTGTAGATGTACCAAAGTTTCTTTAACCATTCATCTGTTCTCAGGCACTCAGATTTTTTCCAGATTCTGGCTATTTTAAAGAGTGCTGCAATGAACAAACAATTGCAGATGTCACTTCAACTATACTTTTTTGCCTCTCTGGGATATATTTCGAGTAGTGGTGTTGCTGGGTCAAATGGGAGCTCAATTTCTAATTTTTGGAGAATCATCCATACTGTTTTCCAAAAGGGCTGAACCATTCGGCATTTCCTGCATTTTTCTCTTTAAATTTTTATTAATTACCATGACTTTTAAAGGTATTCAGAATAGTTGTTTCAGGCATACAATGTTGTGCCAACATCCCCTTCCCTCCACCAATGCCCCCAGTTTCCCTCCCACCCCCAAGCCTACCCACTTAGCAGAATATAATACTTTTATTGCATACTATTTCCTTCAACAAAATTTTAAAGAAACTAGATAAATGTCAATTTGTGAAGATTAATTACTATGTTACCTAAACATCTGTAAGAAATTCAAATCATTGATATATTATAGTACCTCTTCTTGTTTACATAACCAAGTTTTCAACCATGGCATGTAAATATATTGCATTAAATTTTATTTTGTGCTTGGATCTTATTTTAGTCTTCTCTGTTATGAATAAAACACTCTTTAGGAAATCTGTGCTAATGTATTTTAAGGATTCCATGAATTGGCAAAATCTACAAATGTAAAATTTAGTAAGAGTGAGGATAACTAAGAAAACTTAAGTGGAAAAATAAAAATAGGTCTATAAAAGTACAAAGTTTTATTCTAATAAAGGTAATGTTAGTTTTATAACAAAATATTATAAGGTTAATAAGTAAAAGATTGAAATAAAAATTTCTGGATTTAAAAAAGCTGATCAGACATAGAACAATAAGTAGTAGTAAAGTAAAGGCCCTCCCGTTGATCATCGATTTGCTCGAGCGGGCCCAGTAACGTCTCCATTGGAGACTTTGTTGTTACTGTGTCTGGCATATCGAATACTCTCGGTAGCTTGCCGGGCTCTCCGAGAGGGGTGGAGGAATCGAACTCAGGTCGGCCATGTTGGCTGCGTGCAAGGCAGAAGCCCTACCCGCTGTGCTATCGCTCCAGCCCCCCAAATGTTAATTCATTGTTAGAAATGTATTAAATCTCTTAGCAAGCTAGGAGTAAATCTTTCTTAATCTGGTAGCGGTTAACCATATGCACTATTAGTAAGCGGATAACCATATGCACTATTAGTAAGTGCCATACTGAATGCCACATGTCAGGATGTTTACCCTGTCTTTCAAAGAAACTCTTTATGCTACTTGCAAAACTAGTTTTAGGGCTAGGAGTTTTAGGGCTCCTAAGCTATTGCCTTTCTATGAAGCTCTGTATGTTTCCTTCAAATATGAGTGTTAATCTAGCTGGACAGAATATTCTTGGTTGCGGTGTTTATTTCATTGGAGAGTTTTTTGTTTTTGTTTTTTACTATATCACTCCATTCTCTCTGGCTCATAGAGTCTCATTTGATAGATCTGGTGTAAATCTTATGGGCTTTCCATTGTATGTAAGTTCCAGTTCTGATCTTGCTGCTGTCAGTTTTTTGTCTCTGTCTTTGACTTTCATCATTTTTAGTTACAGTGTGTGTTGAAATTTTCTTGGTTGAGTATTTTGCTGTGACTCTTCAGACCTGCTGGGTCTCAGTACCTGTATTCTTTAACTATGCAAACTCATTGATGATTTCTATATTTACTGTTTATTCATCAAATTTGCTTCCTGATACTGTTTTTGCTCATTGAACTTGCTGCTTTTCTACATGAATTCATCAAATTCGATCCCCAGCATCCTATGAACACCACCAGGAGTAATTCCCGAGTGCAGAGCCAGTAGTAAGCCTTGGGCACCACCTAGTGTAGCCCAGAAAACAAAACAAGACAAAATTAAAAAGTGCCTTCATGTTCTTCAGGGATTCTGATGATTCTTAAATTAGATTTTCTTTTTTTTCTTTTTGGGTCACCCCGGCTATGCTCAGTGGTTCCTCTCAGCTCTACACTCAGGAATGACTCCTGGCAGTGTGTGGAGCACCATGTGGGATATCAGGAATCAAATCCGGGTCAACTGCATGCATGGCAAACACCCTCCCTGCTGTACTATTGCTCCAGACCCTTAAATTGTTTCTCTTGAACTCATCCCATAGTTCTCTGGTATGCTCTTTATTTCTTTTCAGACCATTTTCCACCTTCTGTTGTTCCTAGCAATTTCCTTCTCATCATGGAACTCCTTGATCTTTTGCTCATTGGTCAGCTGCTGTTATTCTGTGTTCAGGGTTTTTGTTGAGTTTTTAAAATATCATGTACTGCGCTCTTCTTTTTTTCTTTTTTTTTTTTCTTTTTGGGTCACACCTGGCGATGCACAGGGGTTACTCCTGGCTCTGCACTCAGGAGTCCTGGTGGTGTTCAGGGGACCATATGGGATGCTGGGAATCAAACCTGGGTCAGCCGTGTGCAAGGCAAACGCCCTACCTGCTGTGCTATCTCTCCAGCCCCAGCTCTTCATTTTTAATTGTAGTAGTTTTCTCATTTCAACTTGTATATTCTTGTACTTTACTGATGACCTGTGCCATTGTTTATGTTATTTTTATTTTTTTCTATTGGGCCACACCTGTATGGCCTGGCTTTACACTCAGGAATTATTCCTGGTGGTACTGTGGGGGCATTGGGGAACATATGGGATGCTAGGAATGGAACTCAGGTCAGTTACTTGCCAGGTAAGTACCCTACCCACTGTACTGTCTCTCCAGTCCCCCTTGACACCTCCCCTGCCCATTTCTTTTAGTTCATTAAATATTTTCATCATGGTGTCACTAAATCATTGTCAGAGGATTTATTGAGCTGGTTGCTGGTATTTATATCTCTGGTGATAGTGTTTTTTCTTATTGCACTTGGTGGTCTTCTACATGTTTTCTGCATTGTTTTTCTACTATTCTTACTCAGTTGGGAGTGAGTCTTTGTAGTTAGAACCCCTGGTAGATATTGAGGTATTAGAATGGGAGTTATTTTCTTTCTTCTCTGCCTGTCCACTGGATGACAGGAAGTATAACTGTGAACAGCATATAATTTGTTGAGTAGATCTGTCACAGGACAGCATATATGGTCATGTCATTCAGGAGATGTGGTGTGGGCCAGTTAATATGGTGCAGGTCGGGTGTGGAGGCTGCTGGGACAGAACTGGAAAGGGAGGACTCTGCCTCCTACTCTGGAGTATGCACAATGCTCCAGACACTAGCTTGGCCAAGAATGGCAGAGCAGCAAGCAGAAGTTCAGGAGCTATGGCATATGCTGGGTTAATCTAATTGGCATGCATTATTGAGCCATCCTTGAATTCCTGGAATCAAATCTACTTGATATGGTGTTTGGTCCTTCTGATGTATTCATGTCTTTGGTCGCTACTGCTTTGTTGAGGATCTATGTATGTGTGTCCATTGGGATTATTAGTGTGTAAATTTCTTTTCAGTGAAGCCTGTGCTTTAGGGTAATGTTGTTATAATAGAAACTGCTCAAGAAAATTCCTATTTTTGACATTTAGAATATCTTGGACGGTAGGTTGTTTTTGAAAATCTAGAACTAAATAGTGAACTGTTACAAACCTAGCACTGTAGCACTGCACTGTCCTCCCGTTGTTCATCAATTTGCTCAAGCAGGCCAAGTAACGTCTCCATTGTGAGACTTGTTACTGTGTTTGGCATATTGAATATGTCATGGGTAGCTTGCTAGGCTTTGCTGTGTGGTCGAGATACTCTCAGTAGCTTGCCAGGCTCTCCGAGAGGGGCGGAGGAATCGAATTTAGTTCAGCCATATTGGCTGCGTGCAAGGCAAATGCCCTGTCGCTGTGCTATTTTTTTTAATAATATTTACTGCTTCAATTTCTGTGCCAGTAGATGGTCTGTTCAGATGTTCTATTTTCTCTTGATTCAGTTATTATTATTATTTTTTAATTTGCCGGGACTCTCCCATGTTAGCACCTAAAGTCTTTTTTTTTTTTAATTTTATTGAATTACCATGAGATAGTTACAAGCTTTCATGTTTGGATTACAGTCACACAGTGATCAAACACCCATCCCTCCACCAGTGCACATTCCTCACCACCAATATCCCCTGTATATCCCCACCTTTCCCACCTTCCCCCTGCCTTCATGGCAGTCAATTTTCCCCCATACTCTCTCTACTTTGGGGTATTATGGTTTGCAATGCAGATACTGAGAAGTTATCATGTTTGGTCTGTTATCTGCTTTCAGCACACATCTCCCATCCCGACCGATTCCTCCAGCCATAACTTTCTTAGTGATCCCTTCTCTATTCCAGCTGCCTTCTCCCCTCCACTCATGAGGCAGGCTTCCAACTATGGAGCAATAATCCTGGCCCTTGTATCTACTGTTTTTGGGTGTCATCCTCATGTTATGTTATTTTCTACTCCACAAATGAGTGCAGTCCTTCTATGTCTGTCCTTCTCTCTCTGCCTCATTTCACATAGCATGATAGTCTCCATGTCTATCCATTTATAAGCAAATTTCATGACTTCATCTTTCTTAACAGCTCCATAGTATTCCTTGTGTAGATGTACCAAAGTTTTTTTAACCAGTCATCTGTTCTAGGGAACTTAGCTTGTTTCCAGATTTTGGCTATTGTGAACAGTGCTACAATGAACATATAGGTGAAGATGTCATTTCTATTGTGCTTTTTTGCATCCTCGGGTATATTCCCAGAAGTGGTATTGAGGGGTCATATGGAAACTCAATTTCTAGTTTTTGATGGACTGTCCATATTGTTTTCCAGAAAGGCTGGACCAGTCGGCATCCCATCAACAGTTAAAGAGCATCCCTTTTTTTCCCACATCCATGCCAACACTGGTAGCAGCTGACGGTGCTCAGGGCACCATATTGGACACTAGCGATCAAACCCAGGTCATCTACGTGCAAGGCAAATGTACTCTCTGCTGTACTCTGTCAGGCCCCAGTCTTGGTTCAGTCTTAAAAAGCTAAAAGATTATTAAAATTTCTTTTAGATTCTGCTTCCCCCCCCCCCCCCAGCATAAAATTGTTCTGTTGGGGGCCAGAGCAATAGTACAGTGGGAAGGGTGTTTGCCTTGCATGGGCTGACCTAGTTTCAATCCTCAGCATCTCATATAGTTTCCTAAGCACCACCAGGAATAATTCCTGAATGCAGAGCCAGGAGTAGCACCTGATGTGATCCAAAAAGGAAAAAATTGCTTTATTATTCTGTATGTCTTTTATATTTCTGTGATAGTATAGCTTCTCTTTTTATATCTTTTTTTTACATTGATGCATTGTTTAAAAAAATTTTTATTATTAGTAGATCACAGTGAGGTACAATTACAGAGTTAAAAACTTTTGTGCTTACATTCCAGTCACACAATGATCGAGTACCCATCCCTCCACCAGTGCCCATTCTCCAGCACCAATAATCCCAGTATCCCACCATCACCACTCTATCCCCCCACCCCCTGCCCCACCCTGCCTCTGTGGCAGGGTATTCCCTTTTGTTCTCTCTCTCCTTTTGTTCTCTCTCTCCTCTCTCTTCACCTCTTTGCTGTTATTATAGTTTCAATGGTCGGGCCTTGGGCATCACTCACACACACACACTTGTGCTGTTTGCACACATGCTTGCTAGGGGCTCCTACATGTGCTTGGGTGGGGCTCACTGATCTGACAACAATGCTCCCAAATTTTTTGTTAGAGTGGTGGTGCTCACTGGCCACTCTAGGTGCAGCTGTACTATCCCAAATACTTGAGCTCTTGGGGTTGTGCAGTGAATGTGGGGTGCTGGCAGAGATTGAAATCAGGGTTTCTTCTTTTTGCCAATGAGCCATTTGGGGACCCTGCCTGATTTGATAAATCTTAAGATTTACTTAACTCTCCTGTAGATTCAGAAGAGAGGAAATTTTCCCTCTAAAGGTGAAAAGAATGAAAGAGCTAGTCAATGTCATCTGCTTCAGACAATGCCTAGAATAAAATTAGAACTCAGTTCATGTTTGATATTATTATCCTACTCCTATAGTATGGTGGCTTTCTATGTCTTAAATTTTGGGAAAGGGTTTTCTTTTAGTTTTGGACCTAACTCGGCCCTATTATTACTCCTGGACGGCTCCTGGGACCATATGGGGTATGGGGTCCCGGTGGATTCAACCCAGGTTGACTCTTGCTAGGAAAGGTCTGTGCCTGCTGTACTATTACTCTGGCCCAAAGGTAGCTTTTTTTTTTTTAAAGCTAATGATATTCTGCTGGCAGATTTTAGGCACATGGAGAAGTTTCCAGGTATTTTTCTAAACCTGCCTCTAGGAGCTTGCAAGCTAGTAATGGATGAAACCAAAGTCGAAAACAGAATTGCTTGAAATAGAAGCAAGCTGAATATATCCTGAGGAATTCCCAGATCTGAAGATAGAAGACCTGTTACACATGTAAGATATGTTCTCTATAAACTGAATTCATCACAGGAACCATATGGCCCAATGCAAGCCCCATGATAGTTCAGGGGTAAAAATCATGAAAATGGGTGGGAATGGCACAAGACTAGGGATCAAAAGGTAAAACGGGAGTATAGGAAAAAAACAAGGTCAGAAGGGAGCTAAGATCAGAAAAAGAATGAAAACAAAACTTCTGACAAGAAGCCCTCAAAATAATACTCATTTTATGACTGTTTTCCTGATTTCTGGTGTGTAGGGCCTGGTGGATTGGAGGATTTGGGGTTCATCTCACTTGGAGAAGTGACTTGTATTTTATATTTGTAGAGCTTGAATCACATCATCCCTCACTGTCCAATAGTGTCCATTTTCATCGTCCTTGTTTAATGCACTATCCTTTCCTGAAGCTGTCTTATGGTCCTCATACATGTCAGGGGTGTCAGTACTAGTTTTGCGACAAAATCATATTAGGTTCATCAAGTAACAACTTGGAGAATAGTGATTTTTAATATCATGAAAATTGGGGCATTTTAAATTTTTGCTTACTCTATATATGAAATGGGCTGGAGCGATAGTACAGCAGGTAGGGCGTTTGCCTTGCATGCAGCCAACCTGGGTTCGATTACTCCACCCCCTTGGAGAGCCCAGCAAGCTACCGAGAATATCTTGCCCGCATGGCAAAGCCTGGGAGCTACCTGTGACGTATTCGATATGCCAAAAAAAGAAACAAGAAGTTCTCACAATTTGTTGAGATGTTACTGGTGCCCGCTTAAGCAAATCGATGAACAATGGGAGGACAGTGCTACAGTGCTCCTTTTGGATGTTGTGGTCTGCAATAGAGGTATTGAGTGGCCATCATGTTTGGTCTGTAGTCTATTTTCAGCACACATCTCAATTCCTAAGTGGGTCCTCAGAACACCCTTTACCTAGTGTTCCCTTCTCTATCTAAGCTGTCCTCTCCCCAGCATGTGAGGCCAGTTTCCAAACCGTGGAGCTAACCTCCTGGTACTTATCTCTACTATCCTTGGATATTAGTTTCACATTTTGTTACCTTATATTCCACAGTAGGCTTGGAGATCTCGGTCCCGGAACCCGCATGACTTTGTCCCTCTGCCAGTACCTTCATGTGTGCGGAGAGTGGTCTCAGCATGGTGATGGCTGGTCCTGGAGGTCTTTGGCCGCCGGAGCCCTGGTCGGGGCGGGGAGGAAAGCTCAACCCGCTCCCCTCCAAGGGGCCCCGGCGGCGAGGACAGTCAGGCGTGGGGGCAGGAGACTGCACTCTTCTCTTCCGGGAGCTCGTTTTTATAGTCTCTGAGTCTTGGCCACTGATGGGATTACACAGCGCCAGGGGGCCAGTTGGTGGGTGTGACCCCCGCCTACTGGAATTTGGAGGATCTGGGTGGAGGATGCTCGGCCCAAATCCGAGTAGACTTGGAGATCTCGGCCCCCGGAACCCCCAGAAGCCTACTCGGATTTGGGCCGAGCATCCTCCACCCAGATCCTCCAAATTCCAGTAGGCGGGGGTCACACCCACCAACTGGCCTCCTGGAGCCGTGTAATCCCATCAACGGCCAAGACTCAGAGACTATAAAAACCAGCGGCCCGATGCCTATTATGACATCTTATTATCTCATTCCTACTTTGGACAAACTGGCAGGTTACCAAATGTAGCCTGCCCACACGGCAGAGTCTGGCAAACTCCCCGTGGCGTACCCAATATGCCAAATATCAGTAACAATGATGGGTCTCATTCTCCTAAAGAGCCTTGAATATAATCTCAGGGCTAGGATGAAGGAGACGTTACTGGGGCCTGCTCAAGGCAATCGACGATTAACAGGATGATTTGTGATTTGTTTGTGATTTGTGATATTCCACAGATGAATGCAGTCTTTCTATGCCTGTCGCTCTCTTTCTGACTTATTTCACTTAACATGATTCTTTCCATGTTGATCCACTTAAATGCAAATTTCATGACTTCATCTTTTCTAACAGCTGTATAGTATTCCATTGTGTAGATGTACCAAAGTTTCTTTAACCAGTCATCTCTTCTCAGGCACTCGGGTTTTTTCCAGATTCTGGCTATTGTAAATAGTGATGCATTTATTTTTAGTGTAGGAGTACTGCTATTTTCTCAGTCATTGATTAAGCTGATTGAATTGGGCATGAACTGCACATTACTTTTTTTTAAAATTTTTTTTGATTGAATATCCGTGAGATAGACCATTACAAAGCTGTTCATAATTGGGTTTCAGTCATACAATGAATGATCCAGTACCTATCCCTCCACCAGTGTACATTTTCCACCACTAATTTCCCGTTTCCCTCTCACCATCCACCAACACCCCACCCCCCACTCCCAGCCTCCCTCTATGGGAAGGATTTTCCTTCTTGCTCTCTCTCTCCTTTCCCTTTTGTGCTTTATGGTTTGCAGTGCAGGTGCTAATAGTTCATGGTGCTTGTTCAGGGCATTCAGTGTTTTTATCAGGATGGTAAGGCTGGAGTAGCTTTTTAATTGGGTGGCAGTTTGGGGGTGTGGATGTGACTCCCAAAGTTTCTGGAAATACAGAGAGGTGTGGGGAGGTAGCCCATCCTGACCCCAAGAAAGCCTGGAGATTTCAGTCACAAAACCCACATACCTGAATTTTTAGCAGATTATATCTTGGTGAGTTCTATCCTTAGACAGTGCAGTGAGACTGAATGTATGGTGGCTATTTTGCATTATGAGAGCAAGCAGCTGCTGGGGGCTCTGCTTGGGTGGGCACCAGGGTGACCCACCCCCGTCCTGTTTACTCTGATCTATTCAGCCATGTGCAGGGCTGAGATTAATTGTAGCCTTTGATCTCTTTTGAGATTTACTTATGGGTCTCTGAAATAAGGCCAGTACATGAGCTTGTACAGCTGAGCTGGAGGTGGTTTGTGGGTGTGGCTCCTACATACTAACTTTTGATTGTTTAATTTCTTGGTAAACTTGGTCCTAGTTGTTGGGGTCCGGCCAAAGGCATAGTGGTAATTTTGGGGTATCAGGAAGCCTGAAGGCACCATCAGGCTACGGATGCAATGATGCATTTTTAAAAATTTATTTGTATTAAGGCACTATGATTTACAAAGTTTTTCATGGCATGCACTGTTCTAGCACCAATCCCACCACCAGTGTGCCCTTCCTCCAGTGCCCCTAGGTTTCCTCCTGACTCTCGACCTGCCCTCTCGACAGGTACATAACAGCTTTATTTTACATTGCTTGCTCCAACAAACTTAGGGGAGTGGAAAATGGAAGTATCAGAAACTAAATAAATAAAAGTCAATTTTTGATGATTGCTGGACAATTTTAACCTTTCTTAATCTACTAGCGGACACCATGAGTGAGTACCATACTCAATGCTATGTGCTAAATTTATCCTGTTCTTTAAAGAAGCTCTTTTTTGTTTTTTGCTTTTTGGGGGGTAGAGGGTCACACCCTTGACTCTTCACTAAGGAATTAGTCGTGGCAGTGCTTGGGGGACCATATGGGATGCCAGGGATTGAACCCGGGTCAGCCGCATGCAATGCAAACACCCTACCTGCTGTACTGTCGCTCAGGCTTCAAGAATCTCTTTTAATGCTTCTTGCAAGACACTTCTCTTTCATTTCTAACCTGGTTTATTATTTTGTTTTGGTGAGTCTCATTTGAGTTTTGTTAAATCATGTGTATTCTTAGTTTCATTGATCCTTTGTATTTTTTTCAGGGGGTGGGGTGAGATTCCTCTCTATAATTTCTGCCCTTTCCTGCTTTCTACTTTCTTTGATCGCTACACTTTTTGTTACCAAGAAATGGTGAAAAATAACTCTTGCCTTTTAATAGTAGTTAATTGTATAAGACTTTCTCAGTACAATTTAATGAGAGAAATATTAAATGAGTTTTCTTTATGTTTTTACTCCAAAGTTGTAAGATTTAGAAAAAAGCATTTTCAGTGTAAGTTTATGTCTATTAAGCTTTCTAAATATCTCATCACAATGCTACCTCTTTGGAAATAACTTTAAGAGAGATTGTACCACCAGATAACTAGTAGTAGATAGAAACTTTGTCTACTGTTTTGTCTATTTTTTTTTGTAATTGATGGTTTTGTGGGAACAGAAAATAAGGTAATAGTGAAGTTTCTGATAGAAAAAGAAAATGTATTATTGAGAAAAAGTGTTTCCACATTCACCACTATAATTGTCATTAAAAAATAATGTATTTGTCAGTGCGTGATCTCTATCAAGCACTCTCTATAACTTTTCCAAGCAGAAGCCAGCTATTTAAAACCTGTTGTTTGTATCTCATCACTCTCTTTTGCAGAACTAGCCTATTGATTAATGGTTAAAACTGATGATCTCAGAGCCAGAGAGAGATAGTTAAAGGGTTAAGGCATTTATTGCATACGGCAAGTCCTGGTTCAATCCCTAGCATGGCACATGCCACTCCTAGCCCCCGAGTAAGCCCAAACCACAGCCAGGTGTGGCCCCCGAATAAAACAGTTTATCCTTGATTTCAAGCCTCTTTATTAGTTTCCTTGGCCATCAGTAGTAAAGGACCACAAACTTGGTGACTTAAAATATTGGAAATGTATTATTTCACAGTTCCAGGGAATAAAAATTGAAACCAAAATTGTGAAAAATGGCTATGTTGTCTCAGACTTGTTTTAGCTTCATGTATTGGCTCAACCTTTGGCATATCTTAACTTCAGGCTGCATCAGTCCAGTTTTTGCCTATATGGTTATGTGGTGGTTTTTATTGTGTATCTTTGTTTTTATCTCCTACAGGGATGCCAATCTTTGGGAATAGGGTTCACCTTAAGTATGACCTCATTTTAATTTGGTTGCATCTCCAAAAACCCTGTTTCCAAATAATGTCACATTTACAGGCATGGCAGTATTAGGAACACAGCATTCTTTGTGGGGGGCATCGGATTGAATCCACAGTCGCCCCCTCAATATTTTTCTCTCCTCTTTCTACTGCTCTGTCTCAGGTAATTCTTTTTTTTTTCTTTTTGAGTCACACCTGGCGATGCACAGGGGTTACTCTCAGGAATTACCCCTGGGGGTGTTCAGGGGACCATATGGGATGCTGGGAATTGAACCCAGGTTGGCCATGTGCAAGGCAAATGCCCTAACCCCTGCGCTATTTCTCCAGTCCCTCAAGTAATTCTTAAGGTAGTGGAGTGACTTGGTTAGTACAGTTTCAGTTCATTAGGATGCATTGTAGACTATATTTTTCAGGACTAGCAAAGTACTTGGGCTGGAGTGATAGAACAGCGGTAGGGCATTTGCCTTGCACACAGCCAATCCAGCCCAGCCAGGTTTGATTCTTCCGCCCCTCTTGGAGAGCCCAGCAAGCTACCGAGAGTATCTCGCCTGCATGGCAGAGCCTGGCAAGCTACCCATGACATATTCGTTGGGCTGGAGCGATAGTACAGTGGTAGGGTGTTTGCCTTGCACGCAGCCAACATGGCCGACCCGAGTTCGATTCCTCTGCCCCTCTTGGAGAGCCCGGCAAGCTACTGAGAGTATCTCGCCTGCACGGCAGAGCCTGGCAAGCTCCCCCTGACGTATTCGATATGCTAAACACAGTAACAACAAAATCTCCAATGGAGACGTTACTGGGCCCGCTCGAGCATATTGATGAACAACGGGAGGACAGACAGACAGACAGACAGACAGCAAAGTACTTGCCATTGGTTTAACTATTTGTTTCTATATCAGAATTTCTAAGTTTATATTAAACTTTAAGGTTTTTTTTTTTAAACTCAACTGCATATCTTTTTAATTAGGGACAGGGGTTTAGGCCACACCTGACTCTGTGTTCAGGAATTACTCCTGTCAGAGTTTGGTGGTTATATGTGGTGCTGGGGCTCAAACCCCGAAAGATCAAGTGTCTTACTTGCTGTGCTATCTTTCTGGAGTCCCTATTCTTTTTTATTTTAAAAAGCATACTTGTTATCCTCTAGGTACTTTAATATACCTTTTACCTTTCATAAAACCAAATCACTAAAATAGTATATTATTGTATAACCATTTTCCCTTACTAATCATTTCACCTGTGAATCCACTGATACTAACTTAAATGCATGAGTTTGACAGTATTTTACAAAGTGTAAAACAAAAATATTTTGTATTTTGTGAGAGCACAATTGGAGTTTGGGAGAATACTTAGAAGTATGAGAATATTTTCATTGTTTCCAAAAGTCATTAGTATATCAGAATTTGTAAATTTACTATAATTTTTTTTTTCACTTTTCTCATAGCTCAGGAATCTTGCTTTTAAGAAAATTCCCCAGAAATCCTCCCATGCAATTTGTAACACCCAGCATGAACTTATGTTGTCAAATCCAGTACGGAAGGATTCTCGAGAAGAAAATTGGCAAGAGTGGAGACAAAAAGATGAACAGGTACAGTAAAGTTAATGAAATCATTTTGCTTTGGTTTTCTCAGTGAAATCATGCATTTTTGAGGCAACAGTGCATAGAAATCTATTGGATCACTCAGAATAACTTCTAAGAAGCATGTTGTATTAATTCACGTGTGTTAACTGCCCCTAATAAGGTTAAATTTCTTATTAATATATTGTAATTTTTGTTGATTTTGGCAATTCAAAGCAATTCAAAACTTTAGTAAGTTTTAAATCATCTGCCTTTTTACAACCAAGGGATAGAGAAAGAGAAATAACTTGATTAGATTATTCCAGGTAAAAAATAAAAACAAACAAGGTAGAGATCAAGTACTAAGCAACAGTTTTGCTCAGGGGGCAGAATGGGGGGCAGACCTGTGGAGTGGGGTCGGGGAGCTGGAGGAGGAGGGCACGACAAGTAGGCACAACAAGTGGGCATGACAGTTGCCTTGCTTGCAGCCCACTTGGAATCAATTCCTGGCACCCCCGTATGTTCCCCTGGGCCCAGAAACAAAATTAAACTCTGATGATAATTTACATCAGGGCTGGAGCGATAACACAGCGGGTAGTGTGTTTGCCTTGCAAGTGGCCAACATGGCCGACCCGAGTTCGAGTCCTCTGCCCCTCTCAGAGAGCCCAGCAAACTACCGAGAGTATCTCGCCCACACAGCAGAGCCTGGCAAGCTACCCGTGACGTATTCGATATGCCAAAAACAGTAACAACAAGTCTTACAATTTGTTGTGAGATGTTACTGGTGCCCGCTCGAGCAAATCGATGAACAATGGGAGGACAGTGCTACAGTGCTACAGATAATTTGCATTCAAACTTAATGTAAATGATTTTGTAGCTTTTATTTATTTCCTTAACCTTTCTACGTGATAGTGTATTTGAGTGGTTCTGTTAATTAAATAGATCATTTAGATCTGTTCTTTTTCTCTGTGTGTGCTATGTAGGAAAATAACAGTATTCTGGGATAAACTCTATGAGATGATATAAGTATAGGAATAATAGCTGTTTGTTAAACTGACATTTGATTTGTTCTAATAAACAATTGGTTCAATAGAGTGCCTATCATTAGACTAAATGAAATTACACTCTTAATACTGTAATTATAACATTTTTACACTAGGGCTGTGTGAAAATGCTGTTCAAAAAATATTTTCAGAGTCCGGAGCAGTAGAACAGTGGGCATGACACTTGCCTTGCTTGCAGCCCACCTGGAATCAATCCTTGGCACCCCCAAATGTTCCGTTGAGCCCAGAAACAGAGTTAAACCCTGAACATCACCAGGTATGGCTCCAAAGCCAAAGTTAAAAAAATAAATAAAAAGAGTCCAAGTTCTCATGTGCTGGATAAATTATCTTGTATTATTTTCATAAAGGTCCATTTGATTCCTTTTTTCTTTGTAACCCTTCTTTGTAACTGATAAGTAAGGAGAGGCTGCCAAAATCTCAGGGCTGGGATGAATGGAGAAGATACTGATGCCCACTCGAGTAAATCGATGAACAACAGCATGACAGTGATACTACAGTTTTCATTTTAAAAATTTCTGGTCTCTAAGTAGCAATGACATCTTCTGATAGTAAAATAATTTATTAATATCTTCATAAGAGAGTTTTTTTAATGGGCTTATGGCCTTATGGGCACAGGGAAATTAAGAAGGAATAATACTTAAATTTCTACCAAAATTCTGTATCATATTGAGAAATTTGAGTACAGGTTTAATTGCCTCTTTTCCGAATCCCACTTGTTGATGCCAAAATGACTGCGTGAAAAAAAAAATTAGTTTGCTTTGCCCTGATCATGTATAATGATGTTACACAATGCTTAGGAACTTCAAGGATCAGTATTGATGAGTTATTTAGGAAAATCTGATATCTTATTTGGCGGTCTCAGAGTTGCAGAAAAATTAAGTCATAGGAAGAAGAATAAATCCTGAGGAAATTATACTGTTGAGTGAAGAAGAAATAAGGACCTAGAACATATAAATAGTGTACTTCTTAAAATCTGTTTTGCTGTGTGGGTCACATATTGTGAAATTAAGGACTATAAAGTGATTTTGTTAGGCAGAAAGTATTGAGTATTGAAAGTATAGTTCTCCTTGACATACCAGGGAATCAACACTGTGAGCAATTCTAGTTATTCAGAGTTGAGGCAGGCAAAAGTCTTTCCTATTATATGGCTTCTTATTTCAAGCAAAAGAAAAGTTAGGGTAAAGCAGAACTCCTTTATTCCTAAAATACCAAGTAGATATTGTTAATTTCCAACTGTCAACTTTTAGCATCAAATCTGAGTGTTGCCGTCAAAGAGCAAGCACGTGACATTAAAGGACCATCTACTTATTGTACTGTGAGTAACTTATACAAGAAAACACTGGATTCCTAGTGGATCATGATCAACTGAAGAAAAATGTCTGCCACAAGTAAGGAAAGGAACATTGTACTTCATGTCCAAAGTGACAGTTTGCAACAGGGTGATAAGTATATTTAGGAGAGCAACTTTTTCCCTTTAATAATTGACAGGGGACTACTCCATCTTTTAAACTAAGAGGATAGTAATGCTATGTAATAAGCTGAGGTAGTAGGTTGTGATGAAAAAGAGATTGAATGGAAGAGGGGCAGAAAGGAAAAATGTATATGCAAAATCATAGTAAAGTAACAGTTTTGTGTGCCAAGCTTGAGAGCGTTTGCTGGGAAGACTGATGATGTTAGGGTGAGGCTGCAGATACTTGCTCAAGTCACCTAGGACTTCCCAGAAGACCAAGAGCTGGAGCTCAGATCTTCTCCCTGGAACACTTTCAAGAGAGGAAGACTGAAGGAAACTTAAAAAGCAGTGGTTATAGGAACCTTGTTGCCAGAAGCATCTGGTACTGAGCCTGTTAACCTCAAAGAGGAAATTGCTGAATGAGCCTAGTTTTGATATCGAAACACTAGTGTTAATTGCAGCAAATAAGACAGGTAGCCCTTTTATATTTCTCTACCATCACAACTATATGTGTATATTTGTGTAAAAGTTTCTTGGGCAAAAAAAGGGGTCATAAGAGGAAAAAGTTTAAGAATCTTTGCATCAGAAATTTAGAGAGCTTCCCTGAACCCGCAGGTAACAGAAGCTTGTGTGCCACCCCATCAGATAGACTGTAGGAAGGTGGGGGCCAGAGAGGTAGTACAGCAGGTAGGGTGCTTTCCTTGCACATACACAAACCAAGGTTTGGTCCCTGGGATCCTGTATGCCCACCAAGCCCTCTAGGAGTGATTCCTGAATGCAGAGCCAGGAGTTAGCCTTGAGCATTGCTGAGCGTGGACCCCCTCAAAATCAAAAAGGCTGCAGAATGGTAGACTCTGTCTGGGAAGGAGCCATAGAAGAGTTAGACAGATGTCCCAGACCTCGAGATACCAGTGATTCAAAGGCCACCATGCTCTGACTGTTGACTTGCACAGTCCCTTACACCAGGAACAATGAAGACACAAAGGAATTCTGCCACATAAACAGATGGTGACAGAAGTTCAGAAAGATCCTACATAAGTTCTGTTTAAACTGTCCAGAGTAGTCTTTAGAAGAACAATTCTCTTGACGTTAATTTATCTGAAAGAATTGCTTGAACAGAGAATCAGTAGGAGTTTGAAGAATGATGGGAGAAAAGAACTGAAGGAGCTAAAAAGAACAGTAGCAAGTCTCAGCAACAGAGTAGATGATAGTGAAAATCTCAGTCAGTGATCTCAGAGAGAAGCTGTATGACTCCGTTTAAAAAGAAGAGATAATGGAAAAGATACTGAGGAAAGATAAAGAGAATCTAAGAGATGGTTACTGATAGCATCGGGAGAATAACCTCAGTGTCCTAGGAACTGCTTTAGGAGAGAGAAGAGGGAAGTGTCATAATGACTGTTGAAGAAATAATAAATCAGAACTTCCCCATCTGAAGAGGGAAACTGGTGCACTAATATGGATGACGTAGAGTACCAAGCAAAGTAAACCCAGATAGAACAACACTAAGACATAGTCAGAATGACAATAACGAAAGATAGAGATAGGTTCCATAAAGTAGTAGGAGATAAGGGGGAGAAGCATCAGTCTTAAATGAAATGCAGTAAGCAAGAAGGGAAGGGGACAATAAAGTACTGAATGAAAAGAATCTCCAGCCAAGAATCTTTTACCTTGCAAGATTACCAAAGTAGAATGAAGGAATGAAAAAAAATTCTTAGACAAGAGTAACATCTAAACCAGTTCTGCTAGACATGCTTTATAAGCTCACAATTTTTTTTTTTTTAAATCAAATGAAAAAATCTCCAAGAGAAATGGCAAAATAGACCTTCATAAGGTAAAGGTAAAGGTAAAGGCCCTCCCGTTGATCGTCGATTTGCTCGAGCGGGCCCAGTAACGTCTCCATTGGAGACTTTGTTGTTACTGTGTCTGGCATATCGAATACTCTCGGTAGCTTGCCGGGCTCTCCGAGAGGGGTGGAGGAATCGAACTCGGGTCGGCCATGTTGGCCGCTTGTAAGGCGAACGCCCTACCCGCTGTGCTATCGCTCCACTCTAAATAATTTTTCTAAATGTCAAATACTGAATTCTCCCATTAAAAAGTGCAGCGTGGTTAAATGGTAAGGAAAATAAATCTAACATGCTTGTAAGATACACATTTGAATTCGCACAGTAAACACAGGTATAGAATGTGTGTTTGCTAAACAATCATATGACTGTATCACTGTCATGCCATTGTGCATAGATTTTGCCGGCTTACTGTTAAAAAATCACTGGGGTCAAAGAGGAAATCACGGTCACGGTCCTCCCGTTGTTCATCGATTTGCTCGAGCCGGCCCAGTAACGTCTCCATCATGAGACTTGTTACTGTGTTTGGCATATCGAATATGTCACGGGTAGCTTGCCAGTCTCTGCCGTGCGGGCGAGATACTCTTGGTAGCTTGCTGGGCTCTCCAGGAGGGGCGGAGGAATCGAACTTGGGCCGGCCATGTTGGCTGCGTGCAAGGCAAACGCCCTACCGCTGTGCTATCGCTCCAGCCCAAGAGGAAATCAAAGAAGAAATAAAATGATTTCTTAAGAAGAATAAGAATGAACACACTGTTAGTAGCTATACGACACTGTTAAGGCAGAACTAAGGGAAAAATTGATAGCAATACAGGTCTTCATCAGGAAATGAGAAAAACATTAAATAACCTAAACTCACAACTTTAGATACCAGATAAAGGAATACAGATGAATCCCAAGGTAAGCAGAAAGAAGAAAATTATAAAAGATTAAAGTAGGAATCAATGATATGGTGGTGGAGAGAGGAAACCACAGCAATGATTCAGAACCAATAAAATTAGGATCAGGTTTTTCAGAAGATTAAACAAGATTAATACACTCTTACCTATATTCATGAGAAAAAAGAGAAACTACATAAATAGAATCATAGAACCTAGAAGAAATGAATGCAATTTTAGTATTATATAACCTCTTGTGATTTAATCAGGAGGAAGTAGAAAACCTGAATAGAACAACTAAACATAATAGAAAAAGTAATAAAAAATCTCCCAAGAACAAAACCCCAGATTTAGATGGGTTTTATCAGTGAATTCTACAAATTTTAGATAAATTTTGCCAACAAAATGGACATGATTGATTCAGACTGTAAACCACGGCCTCAGATTTTTTAAAAAATGGTATAAGTGTTTTTAAAGGAGGGAGTCAGGGAGATGACACAAGGGGCAGGGCATTTTTCCTGCATGCACCCAATCTGAGATTTCATCCCTGGTACCCCTGATGGTCATGTCTAGCACTGATCCCTGAACACAGAGCCCTGATCTCTGTATAAGCCCTGATCACTGCCAGGTGTATCCCAAAATTTAAAAAAGGGGGTGGGGGAAAGCAAATGATAAAGATCACAAACTAATCATTATATAAAATAATACTAGAAGGGACTGGAGTTATAGCACAGCTGGTAGGGCATTTGCCTTGCATGTGGCCGACCCAGGTTCGATTCCTCCATCCTTCTTGGAGAGCCCAGCAAGCTACCAAGAGTATTCCGCCCGCATGGCAGAGCCTGGCAAGCTCCCTGTGGTGTATCCGATATGCCAAAAACAGTAACAAGTCTCACAATGGAGACATTACTGGTGCCCACTCAAGCAAATTGATGAACAACAGGAAGACAGTGCTACAGTGCAATACTAGAAGACCTTAAAGGTAGAACAGCTATAAAAAATAAAAGATTGTGTTCTGTAACGTCGGGCATATATGGGCACATTCAGTTCACCTTAAAGATTCTATACCTGTGGATTAGTGTATATTAAGGAAATGTTGCATGTTTTATAATGCTTATTAGGCTATATTTTAGTATTCTTATATTTTTGTTATTTCTGTTATTTTGAGGGCCACTCCATCCATGATTGAATCACATTCAGCAACATTGGAGGTGGGACACTTGTAGTGCTAGCGATTGAACCTAGAAATTCTAATGTGCAAGGCTTGTGCTCTGTTACTGGAATGACATCCCTACCCCCTTTTATTCTTATGTTTTTGGATACCCAGTTGTAGTTTCTCTTTCCTAAAATGAACATCTGATATATTGAAACATACTTTTATTTGCCTATAAATGGATGGACATGGAGAGTATCGTGCTGAGTGAAATGAGTCAGAGGGAGACGGACAAATAAAGAATGAACTGCACTGTAGCTCTGTCCTCCCTCTGTGTTATCGCTCCAGCCCTGTGGTATATAAAAATATATATTGTAGAAGCTAATATACATAGCCAGGGAAAACAGAGATTGGGAGGACTGGTTGGAACTAACCACAAGTGTATGTGTGTGGGTGAGGGTAGAAGAAACAAGTATGACAATAATAGCTGGGAATGAACCACAATGCTCGGAAAGGGGGAGGGAGGGATGGGAGAGGAGAGGAGAGAAAGAAAGAAAAGAAAGAAGAGAAAGAAAGAGAGGAAGGGAGACAGGGAGGGAGGTTCGAACCTGGAGATACTGGTGCTGGGAAATGTGCACTGGTGGAGGGATGGGTGTTGGAATCCTGCATGACTGAATTCGATCATGAGCAGCTTTGTAAGGCTCTATGAAACATACTTTTCTTTTTTGAAGTGCCAGGTGTTGAGTCTCTGACTTTACACGTGCAAATTCTATGCCCTGCCACTAAGCCATATACCCAGCCCCTCAGCTGTCTTTTAACTGTTTCTTTCCTTGTCATGAATATTTTGCTAATGTGGTATAATGCTATAATCTGTTTATTTTGAAATGTTTCTTGTTTAGCTTACATCTGAAATGTTTGAAGCAGATCTTGAGAAGGCATTGTTGCTAAGTAAATTAGAATATGAAGAACACAAAAAGGTATTTACTGATTTATTGATGTAAATATTTTAGAAATTTTAAGTGATCAAAAGCTAAGACTACCTTTTCATTCATCATTAACTCTTTCTAGAGTAACCTGAAAATCCTGTTTCTGTTTTTTGTCATCTTTGTGTCTAAATGGATAAGTAACAATAAAGATAAGTTATTCTGAATTATTCAGGGACTTGGAAAGTAAAAGTAACAAATTTGGAATAAAGTTCACCTTACTGACTTTCATCTTTTTCTTCAAGTAACAAAAACATTTCTTACAAATTCTTTGTTTTGATTTGGTTTTAGACCATACCAGTGATGCTCAGGACTTACTACTGGGCTGTGCTCAGGGATTACACCTAGTGGTATCCCGAGACCATATGTGGCATATGTGGTGCTGGGGAATCAATCCAGGTTCGCCTCATGTAAGGAAAGTGCCTTATCTGCTGTACTGTCTCTCCAATAGAGGGTCTCTTGAAAGGTGCCCAAGGACCCATACTTCTGTAAATTTTGAAGTTTATATTTTGTGTTCATTTAAATTATATAATAACAGCTTTATTTCCTCTCCTCAGCTTGGAAGAACTTTTTTCCCTACCATAATATCTATTTTTTAAAATTTTTTACATTTTATTAAAAATTGAATCACAGTGAGATACACAGTTACAAAGTTGTTCATGATTGGGTTTCATCATATAATTATCAACACCGTCCCTTCACCAGTATATATTTCCCACCACCAGTGTACCCAATTTTCTTCCGATGCCCCACAACCCCCCAGCTGCCTCTGTGGCAGGCACTTTTCTCTGCGTATGTGCTCTCTCAAGAATTTCTTAAACCATCAAATAGTCAACTTAAAGTTCACACATTCTATTGTCTCTCAAAACCTGAAGTGTTAATATAAAATCTGTCTATTGTCCACTGTCCTCCTGGACACTGTTCATCAATTTGCTTGAGTGGGCACCAGTAATGTCTCACAACAAATTGTGAGACTTGTTACTTTTTTTTTTTTTATTAGTGAAACACCATGAGGTACAGTTGTAGACTTACAAATTTTTGTGCTTGGATTTCAATTATACAATGATCAAATACCCATCCCTCCACCACTGCCCATTTTCCACCACCACAGATCCCAGTATCCCTCCCACCCCCCAGCCCCCCCATCCCACCCTGCATCTGTGACAGGACATTCCCTTTTGTTCTGTCTCTCCTTTTGGGTGTTGTGGTTTGCAAAAGAGGCATTGAGTGGCAATCATGTTTGGTCTATAGTCTACTTTCAGCATGCTTCTCACATTCTGGGAGGATCCTCCCAACCACCCTTTGTTTGGGGCTCCCCTCTCTGTCTGAGCTCCCTTTTCCCCTAGCATATGTGGGGGGCCTCCAAGCCATGAAGCAAATCTCCTGGTACTAATCTTGTCCACTTTTGGGTGTTAGTCTCCTATGCTGTTACTTTATGTTCCCCAGATGAATGCAGTCTTTCTATGTCTATCCCTCTCTTTTTGACTCATTTTACTTAACATGATACTTTCCAAGTAGTACCACTTGTATGTAAATTTCATGACTTCATGAATAGCTAAAGCAATTCTTGGGAAAAAGAAAATGGGAGGAATCAACCTCCCTAACTTCAAACTCTACTACAAAGCAGTAATAATTAAAACTTGTTACTGCCTTTTTGGCATATCTAATATGCCACGGGGAGTTTGCCAGGCTTTGCCATATGGGCTAGATACTCTTGGTAGCTTGCCAGGCTCTCCTAGAGGAGTGGAGGAATCGAACCCGGGCCGGCTGCATGTTAGGCAAACACCCTACCTGCTGTGCTATCACTCCAGCCCAGTATAAAATATTCATGATAATAACAAAAAAAATACCGCTTTAAAACTAATGTTAATTTTCATTATTAGTTTTAGAAAAGGCACAAATTCAGAAATACAAAAAAAAGTAAGTTCTTACTGAAAAAAAAATATACCCCAGCCATGCTCAGGGCTTACTCCTGGTTCTGCACTCAGAAATTACTCCTTCAGTGCTTGGGGGACCATAATGGGATGCAGAATAGTTTTTAATATTAAAAACTAATATTAAAAAAGTATTAAATATTAGTTTTTAAAGAAGAAAATTGGGAAATGAGAAACCACTGAAGGAGACTTAAGAGTAATCAGAGATATATTGAGACATTCAAAAGTGTTTGAAAAACTAATGGCTGTTGGATTTGTTGTTTAGGAGGATTTTGATCTTAATTTTAGAGTACAGATACAAGGGGAAATAACTTGTCTATAGACTATTGTACTAACTTTGGTCTTGAAATGAATGAGGAAGGGGGAGATACAGACCAAGGTATAGTTATTCTTATTAAATGTTTTGTTTAAGAGATAAGAAATTGGATATATAAATAGGCATCCTTTCATATGATTTATATAACTTTAGCTTTGAGTTTTATGTCTTTGTCTTTAAAAAATAACTGAGAAGTACATAAATCAAGCTATTGATTGTACTAACTAATCTTAATTATTATTCTTTTTAGGAGTATGAAAAT
This sequence comes from Sorex fumeus, assembly GCF_029834395.1. Taxonomy (NCBI): domain Eukaryota; kingdom Metazoa; phylum Chordata; class Mammalia; order Eulipotyphla; family Soricidae; genus Sorex; species Sorex fumeus. The sequence goes on from NW_026606103.1 coordinate 11,747,747, forward strand.
CCTGAAACTACTTCAGCTCAGTCAAAAGTTATAAATAAGAAAGATAAAAGAAAGAATCATCAGGGGAAAGACAAACCTGTCACAGTACCTCTAAAAGATTTTCAGTCTGAAGGTAATTTATGAAATCTAATATGCTAGAAAGTTTTGTTTCGTTTCTTTTTTTTGTTTGTTTTGTGGCCACATCCAGCAGTGCTCAGGGATTACTGCTCTTCTCTGCTCAGGGATCACTCAAGGCATGGTTTCTATGGGTGGAACCAGAATTGTCTGCATGGAAGAAAAGTGCTTTAACTCCTATTCTATCTCTCTGACCCTAGGAAAATATGAAAATTAACATTAGTTTTAAAATCATTTTTATACATATGATTGTCCTCAGCTTACATTAGATCAGAAATAGTCTTCAGATTTTTATCTATTATTGGTCAACTTTAACATATTTGATACTTGATAGTACAATTTGTATTTTAATAAATCAGAGAATACACATAGAAATTATACCACCAAATTTTGAAGGCATATTACAGGCACATTATTTTTGATGTGGAAGACGGTATAAATTATAAATCTGCACTGCATACTATGACAGCCACTATTCATGTGAAGCAACTTTAAATACTTGAAAATGAACTAAAATAAAAATTGTTCTGTTGTATTAGCCATATTTTAAGTGCACAGTGTCCACAGGTGGCTAGTAATTTCTAGGTTAGACAGCACAGGTATAGAATATTACTATACCACAATAGTCCATAGTGTTTGTATACCATAATGCTATATTACATTTAAAGAATTTCTTTTGCCATACTTGTAGGTTGATTAATATAGACAGTTTTATCTAATAGCATTGTCACTGGCAGTATATTTGGTTCCTATGTATTTAAGAATTGGGCATTATGTTCTGTGAGAAATAAATATAACATTCATCCCCTCCAAAAATAAAAAAAATTCAGAATATTTTAGAGAATAGTCTTGTTTCTGAAATTAGGAATATATTTAGAGTTAAGTTTCTTCCCATTCAAAATTAGGAGGGAATGGGATGTGACTCAAATGGTAGAGCAGGTGACTTCCCTCTTCTAGGCTCTTGAGTTTGACCAGTGGTACTACATGGCTCCCCCATTGTACTCAGCATCAGTTGGGTTGTAGCACTAGAGAGTGATCTTAGGTTCCTGAGCACTGCTGGTATGACTACATAACAATTAGAATTTTTTTAAGAACAGGAAAGACCTGTGTCTCTGATTTACGTGATTTGGGAGTTAAAAAAACTGATGTTTACTAAAACAAAGTCTCTGGTGTTAGAAATTTTATGTGAGAAATATTTTTTGTTAAAAATATGCATTTAACTGGGACTGGACATAAGGCACTTGCGTGACCTGGGTTCAAGCCCCAGAATCCCATATGGCACCCAATTACTGCCAGGATTCTTTCCAGAGTACAGAGCCAGGACCCTTGAGCATCACTGAGTGTGATCCAAAAACTTAAAAAATAAATATGCGTAAACACAAGATAATGCTTTAAAAAATCATTTATTTTCCATATTTTTAATTAAGTATTGTGCAAATTTATTAGATAAACTGAGAAAGACCTCAGTAGGAAATTGTTGAAGAGAAACTACACAATCGTTACAGACTGTGATTAATACGTTGTGATTCTTTCTTGATTTCTGGCATCAATAATGCATGCTCAGTATAAACTTGATAGAAGGATGACTCTAACCTACCAAAATTTTATATGAAATAATGATCTTAACATTTTCTGGGTTTATGGATTCTGTCCTAATCAATGGATATGTTAGATAGTTTTAGTTATTCAGCTATTAAAAAGCTAGTCTGTTAAATCATAGTTTTTGAAAATGGAATATTTCTGCTGTGCACAAGGAAGTATTCTTAAATGTTAGAGAAGATGCTAGATATTCTGATCATTAATTTATTGTTGGACTTTTTTGAAGGTAACGGTTTACAGTGTTTATGTTTTGATGCTTATGTTTAACTAGAGCACCCCCATCGCCATCCAACTGCTAAAACCCACCACTGTTGTCTTCACGTCACTCTAGCCCACCACATTCTTCCCCACTCCATCCTTCACCACCCTACTTGTTAGCCTCAGTTCTGTTGTCAGAGTCTAAGGGTTGGTTTTTCATTGAACATTTTATATTTCTTTATTTGCACCCCGCATATGAGTGGAATCATCTGGCATATGTCTTCCTCTGACTCATTTCGCTTAACATGACATCCTTCAGTTCCATTCAGGTTGTAGCAAAACATGAAATTTGATCTTAAATTGTGTTTTTATACCACAGTTTCATTTCTACTCATCTGTCATTGGGCATTTGGGTTTTTTTCTGTATCTTGGCTATTGTAATAGCACTCTAATGAATATAGGTATACACATACCTTTTCAGATTCATGTTCTTGTGTTCTTGGAATGGATGTCAAGGACTGGAATTGCTGGATCGAATGGTATTTGTTTTTAAGTTTTTGAGAAATATCCACACTATTTCCGTAGAGGCTGAAGCAGACGACAAGGCCACCAACACTGACTAAGGTGTTCCTTTTTCACTACATCCCCATCAACACTGGTTGTTTCTGGACTCTTTGAAGTGGGCCATTCTTACTGGTGTGAGGTGATATGTTGCTTTGATTTGTGTTTCCCTAACAGTGATGATGAATACTTTTTCATATGTCTTGGTCATCTGTATGTCCTCTATGAGGAAGTATCTGTTCAACTTCCCACCTCATTTCTGTGTTGCTACTGAGTTTTGTAAATGCTTTGTATGTCTTAAATATTAGCTCTTTGTCAGATGTAGGGTGTGTGTGTTTTCTCCCATTTGAGTGTTCCTATTTTAGCCATAGTTTCTTTTCTACTGCAGACTTTTTAGTTTAAAGCAGTTCCATTTGTTTATGTTTGCTTTTGTTTTCGTTGCCGATGGAGTCAAATCATTGTAGATCCCTCAAAGTCAGTATCATGGAGAATTCTCCCTGTGGTTTCTCCAGTTTATTTTATGGGTTTGGATTTAATATGGTCTTTAATTATTTTGAATTAACTTTCTGGTATTCAAAGATCTAGGTGTTTGTTCCTACCTTCCTCCCTCACTCCCTACCCTCTCGCTCCCTTCCGCCTTCCTTTCTTCTGTAGCCAATCAGTTCCTCTAGCACCACTTGTTGAATAGACTTTCCTTTATTTAATGCACTTAACTCTTTTGTTATAAATTCTGCATAAATATAAAGATTTACTTTTAGGCTCTTGATTATATTCCATTGGTTCAAAAGTCTGATTTTTATTTTGATTCTTATAGTTTATAAAAATCAGAAAAGCACAGTGATTGAATTTTTTTTTCTCAGAATTTCTTTTGACTCTTTGGAGAGTTTTTTTTTTGTTTGTTTTTATAAAAAATTTGGCCATTTGTTCCATGTCTTTGAAGAAAGCTATTGGGATTTTTGTTTGTTTTGGGAGACCACACCCATCAACGCTTAGGGGTTACTCCTGGCTCTCTGCTCAAGGAATCACTCCTGCTGGGGTTCTGGGGACCATATTGAATACTCGGGATCAAATCCAGATCAGCTGCATCAAGGCAAGCATCTTACCCACTTTATCTCTCTGGCCCTGCCGTTCAGATTTTGATAGGGATTGCACTGCATTGAAGTATAAGGCTTTAGGTAAATTAGTCATTTTCGCAATGCCAGTTCTCCCAATCCTTAAACATGAACTGTTTTTCCATTTCCTTATGCTTTTTAATACTCATTTAATAGTCATATAGTTTTTGATGTGTCAGAAGACTTTCACCTCCTTTGTTAAGTTGATTCCTTGGTTCTTGATGTTTTCTGGACAGGATTAGAGGTGAGATTATTTTTTCTGGTTTTGGCTGTGGTTTTGGGGCCACATCCAGCTGTTTTCAGGGGCTACTCTCCTGTAGCTCAACCATCACTCCAGGAGGTGTTACTTGGGGGAACAGGCAGTGTTGGATATTAAATCCTGGCCACTGGTTTGCAAAGCATGTACTCCAGCCCTTCAAGCTATTTCTCTGGTTTGGGATTGCCCTTCTGACTTCTTTTCTAGTTTGTTGTTTGCACATAGAAATGCAGCATATTTTAATCTATTGATTATGTGGCTTTCAGCTTTACAATTTTGGTTTATTGTTTTAAAATTTAAAAGTGTTTACTAGTGTCTTTAGGATTTACTGTGTAAATCTGGAATAAGTGATAGGTTAGCTTTTTTTTTTTTTTAGTTCAAAAGATTTTTCTTGCTTACTTGCTGTGGCTAGGTTGTATTCCAATATTATGTTGAATAACAGTAGTGAGATTAGTTACTCCTGCCTTGTTTCTCTGGTAGTCAATTTAAATATGAATGCAGTCTCTTCTTGTACTTTAAACCTTATGTCTCTGAATTCCCTTTGTCTTTCTCCCATCCCATAATCCCTTTTCAGAAATGATAATGTTAGATTGTTTAATTTAGATTTAAGTTTTCTTTTTTTTAAATCACTTTATAAATCTACAGTAATTTTTAGGGTTTTTATGCCTCTTACTTTGTTCTACAAAGGAAGTGGGTTGTACAAATTTTATAGTATCATGTCATTTGATTTTATATTTATATCCTTTCAAATTTCCTTCCCCCACTATATTATATAAAACTAAAAAGATCTCTTGTGGAATCCAAATGTTTGAAATTTAATAATACTCTTTGATATGAGTGAAATTTACTAAACTATAAGATCTAGTTCTCTAAACTGAGAAAATGGATAATTGTGTTATAAATTCTAGCATCTTAGCCATAGAAAACTGAATTTTAGGAGTCCCAAAGAACCCGCAAATGGTTTTTATAATTCTTATTATAATGTAAAAATATTTTCATTTATTTTGCTTAAAATTTTTACATATTTAAATGTTTAATTTCCTCCAATGAAGTTCACTTTCTTTTTTTTTATTCACAGATCACATTAGTAAAAAGACTGAGGTAAGTGGTTTTGTAACCATTTTATTCTGGAAATGATTTTTAAAATAATATTTTAGTGCTTAACAATAAACAATTTTTGAAACAGAGGCTATTTAAGGGGGATAGCCCACGGGCTTATCATGAATGTACTTGAGCACGATTCTGACAATAAAAGGGTTGCAGTATAGTAAAATGTTTTGTGCATGAAGCCCACTGTCATTTAGCTTTAACATTCTAATTTGTTTGTTTATGAGTTAAAAGGTTACAGTATGTAAATTTAAATTTTTAAGGGAAAGGGATATAGCATTCCAAGTGCACACTTTATTAAAAATGTCACAAAACTATGACTTAAGGTATTTAGGAATTTTGATTAAACGACCACGTGACCCAGCAACACAATGATCATCACCTTACTCAGTATAGTACCCTAGATATGGAAACAACCCAAATGCCCAAATACAGATGAATGGATTTAGAAGTTGTGGATATGTACACAATGGAATACTGTGCAACTCTAAGAAAGAACAAAATCATACACTTTGCGGCAATGTGGATGGAACTAGAGTATATTGTGCTGAATGAAGTCAGTCAGAAAGGGATAGATGCAGAATGATCTCATATGTACAGCTTTAAGATACACAGTGAGGTAGCAAGAATGGGCCAAAAGGAACACAGTAGGAGAGCTGATCTACACAGTTGAGCTGGGGCTTTGAGAGTGAGGGTCAGTGGGGTCCTTGGGGGAGGAAGGCGGTACCCTCGTATTGATTATAGTATTTGAATCATGTGCATGAGAAACCATTATTAACAGTACTGAAAAACACAGAATCTGAATCAATAAAATAACTTTAATTTTTTTTTGTTTTTTTTTTAAATTTTTAAAAATTTATTTATTTATTGAATCACTGTGGGAAAAGTTACAAAGCTTTCAGGTTTAAGTCTCGGTCATGCAATTATCAAACACACTTCCCTAAAAAAACAATTTACAGGAGATCTCTCTCCCCAGGCGTAGTAAAAATTCATGACTTTTTTCTTCAAAATTCATCAGAGTCAGAATGTAAGAAGTTTTAATGTAGTTTATTTCAGAGAAAATTAAGTAGATTGTATTTTGAAGAGTGAACTTACCTTTGTAGGTCTGAAACAATATAAAATCTTCTAGTAAACAATGCCTTGATCACATAGAAAATATTTGTGTGGATTACCCCTCCCTCCCTTTTTTTTAATAAAACTAGGAATGGAAAAAAAATAACTTTTTTTAAAGATACTTAGGAATTTTAGAAATACTATGAAGTAAGCTATGAAGTAAGCTGTAATATATATCTATGCATACGATTGACCTTACCATTTATTTCTCATGCCATTCATTAGAAGATAGTGTGGCCTACATATAATTTCCTGGAATTATTGGTTTCTTTCTTTTTTTTTTTTAAGACTCTAGTGCAGCCTCTAAAATCTTTTAGATGATGATTCTGCTGTGGAATTTCTACAACTGTTGTGTATAACACTAATAAAAATGTTGTGTCCTTTTGATTTTTTCAGGTAATCTGGAAACTTCATAACTTTCTATTTTGCATATATCAGAATCATTTTTTATTAATTTAATTTTTTAACAGTACTGTTCCTTTTCACCTCAGTGCACATACAGGGTTGATATTTTCCTTTCTTAGAGGCCACATCCTGCAGTGCCTAGGTAGCCCAGAACCATTCCCAGGATGATTAGCCCTATCTTGCATGCCTGACCCTATGATATTTGGCTTGGTGGCTCTTAGGGGTCACCAAAGCTGCTCCTGATGGGGTGGTACATGGAAGATTGTATGGTTTAAGATTAAATTAGTGTCTTTCATTTTACCATTTACCAATTCTCATGTTTTTTCTGTTATCCAGCACTGTTGTTGTGGGTGTCATACTGAGTAAGTGGTCAGGGGTCACAGACAACCAGTATCTGTTAAAGAAGGAGAAATATTTTTTATAAATTGTTCTTGTTTTTTTTTTATTCCAAATTTGGAAGAAGGACCCAAACCAGATCACATCTGTCTGTTTTATCTAAATTGTATGTAAACAAGCATATAGATATGATGTCACATATATTTTATCTTCCATTCAAGATGTGCTCCTTGTCTTCTATTAAATAATTTGATGTGTATCAAAATTGGAATAATTCTAATGATTGATGCATGTTTGCACTTTTTGTTTTTGAGGGCCACACCTGGCTGTGCTTATGGCTTAGTCCTGGCTCTGTGCTCAGGAATCATTTCTGAAAGATTCAGGGGACAAAATGAGGTGCCATGGATCAAACCCAGGTTTGCCCATGGCATACAAGCAAGTGCCTTACCCATTGTACCATCTCTGCAGCCCCAGAAATCTTCTCATTTAAAAACCTACTCTAATTATATTTTCTGCATAACTATTTTAAGAAATTGATCAGTGGCCAGAGATGTCAGCTGGCTGAGCCTATGCTTTGCATGCCAAGACACAGGCTTGATCTGAGCACCACCTGGTGTGCTGCTTGGTTCTGAGATACTTTTGTGTCTCTCGGGATCATGGCCCTTAATGAGCTTAAATAGTTCCCAGAGGCAGCTTGTGGGTGTGACATCTAGGGTCCCATGGGGGCTGGGAGATGGAAGGGTCAGCCCATCCCCTATCCCATGAGGCCTGGAGTTTGCTGTCACTAATCCCAAGTACCTGGGCTTTTCATTTGGTTCTGGAAGATCACAGCTCCCGGAATTCCTAGGGGAAATCTGGAGGGAGAGCACCTGCTCTTGTCTGAGGCACCGGGTGAAATCAGCCTGGCACAAAGTATGGAGGTATCTCTGCTGTGAGCTGCTTGGATCCAAGATTCTTTTGTGTGTCTAGAGGAGGCTATCCTTATCCCACTTCATACTCTCAGCTCCCTTATTAGAAATTAACTGTCCATAGATACGGGGTTTCGTCAGAGGGTATTCGATTCTGTCCCATTGACCAGAGGGTCTGTCTTTATTCCAGTACCATTTTAATTTTTCAAGGTGTCTTTTAAAACTCAGAAGTTTTTAATGTTGATGAAATCCAGTTAATAAGTTTTATATTTTAATACAGTGCTTTTGTTATCTATATATTGATAAAATGGTTGTCAGGATACTAACAAACCCACGACCTCACATATCAAAGGTTCAGTCTACACTCTATGATGGAGTTTAATCCCTGACCCTTTTGGTGCTCATACAATGACTTCCTGGTTAACCAAACCCTACATACTTTATTCTAAAATATTTATAGGGCTGGAGAGATGGTACAGCGGGTAGGGCGTTTACCTTGCACACGGCTGACCCAGGTTTGATCCTCAGCATCCCATATGGTCCCCTGAGCATCGCCAGGAGTAATTCCTGAGTGCAGAACCAGAAGTAACCCCTGAGCAACGCTGGGTGTGACCCAAAAATAAATTAATAAATAAAAAATTAAATATCTATAGTTGTTTTTTTTAAGGCATCATAGTTCACGAACCTGAATGCGGAGTTTCATACATAAAACATTCCAACACCATACCCTCCACCAGAGTGTCCTTGTTTCTTCATCATTGTCCCAGTGTCTACACCTGCTGTCCACTCCTCTTATAGTAAGCTTCCTGATAAAGACTAGTACTGTTTTTATTGCCTTGGGTATTTGTTTTACCCCTGTTGTTATGAGAGAGATCATTCTGCTTCTGACTCTCTCCTTAGTAATTTCACTTAACATGATACTCTCCAAATTTATCCAATAGCAGAAAATGGCGTGATTTTGTCTTTCTTTATAGCCAAGGAGAATTCCATTACATATATGTACCTGTAGTTTCTTTATCAAGTCAGATATTCTTGTACACTTGGATTGTTTTCAGGTTTTGGCTATTGTGAATAGTTCTACAATGAACAGAAATGCAGATGGCTTTTTATGAATCAAGATATGGGACCTTGCTGGGGTATAGTGACGCCAGCAGGTGAACCTATACCTGCAGGGCGAGTGCACCTTCAAGCTTCCTAATAGCCCATAGTTGCAGCTGTGCCTTTGGCCAGACCCCAACAACTTGGGGCCAGGTTTACCAAGAAATTAAATGGCCAAGGTTTGTGGGAGCCATGCCCACAAACAATTCAGCTATCCAGGCTTATTTATCAGCCTTATTTCAGAGTCCCATAAATAAATATCAAAAGAGATCAAAAGCTGCAGTTAATCTTGGACCCGTGCATAGTTGAACAGACCGTGGTAAAGCAGAGCAAGCAGAGGTCCCCGGCAGCCACTTGCTTCCGCAGTACAAAATTGCTGCCATATCTCCGGCCTGACCCTACCATCTCAGGATGGACCTCACCAAGATATAATTTGAAAATTCAGGTATGCAGGTTTTGTGACTGAAATCTCCAGACTTTCTTGGAGTTGGGATGGGCTACCTCCCCCCACTTCCCAACACTCCTGGTTGCATTGGCAGTCACCCCCACAAACCAGCTCCAGTGATAGCCTGTCAGCTCTTCTACCAGTCTTGTTCCAGAGACCCAGAAATAAATCTCAAAAGAGATCAAAAGCCACAGTTAATCTGAAATGTTAATCTGTGCATGGCTGAACAGACCAGGGTAAATTGGAGGGGGCCGGGTCAATCTGTTGCATACCCAAGCAGAGCCCCTGGCTCTTGCTTGGTCCCACAATCCAGAATAGCCACCATACCCCTGGATTGACTCCAGTGTCTGAGGACAGATCTCACCAAGCCATAATCTGCTGAAAATTCTAGTATGTGGGGTTGTGACAGGGGTCAGGATGGACTACCTCCCCTCACCTCCCTTTCTGAAACTTTGGGACTCACATCCACGCCCCAAAGCTGCTACCCAATTAAAAAGCTACTCCAGCCTTATCGTCCTGATAAAAATACTGAATGCCCTGAACAAGCACCATGACCTCTTAGCACCTGTATTGCAAACCATAATGCACAAAAGGAAAAGGAGAGAGAGAGAGAGAGAGAGAGAGAGAGAGAGAGAGAGAGAGAGAAAATGAAAGTGCCTCTCAGAGGGAGGTGGGGTGAGGGATGGGGTGTTGGGGGATGGTAGGAGGGAAACGGGATATTGGTGGTGGGATATGTGTATTGGTGGAGGGATGGGTGCTAGATCATTGTATGACTGAAACCCAGTTATGAACAGCTTTGTAATGATCTATCTCATGGATATTCAATTAAAAAATTTTTTTTAAAGTAATGTGAAGTTCATGCCCAATTCAATCAGCTTAATCAATGACTGAATAAATAGCAGTACTCCTACATTAAAAAAAATTGGGACCTTGGAGTAGATGACAAAAAGCTGTGTTCTTATGGAAGATTTAATTTCCAATTTTTTGAGAAGCATTCATATAATTTTCCCCAATGACGGGACCAGTCCATTTGACATTCCCACAAGCACTGAAAGAAAAGGATTGGGTGTTGGAACATAGTGTGACTGAAACTCAATCATGATCAACTTTTTCCTCTATATCCATTCTTTTTTTTTCATATTATTTGTCTATCTTTATTGGTTCTTATACCGAATGGTTATCCTGTTCATATCACTCCAGTTTTCTCTTTATTTGAATTGTAGTGAATATTCTTTTATTTTTTTTTAACTTTTATTAGTGAAACACCATGAGGTACAGTTGTAGACTTACAAATTTTTGTGCTTGGGCTTCAATTATACAATAATCAAATACCCATCCCTCCACCAGTAACCATTCACCACCACCACGGATCCCAGTATCACTCCCACCCTCCAGCCCCCCCCCCCCCATTTCATCCTGCCTCTGTGGCAGGGCATTCCCTTTTGTTCTCTCTCTCCTTTTGGGTGTTGTGGTTTGCAAAAGAGGCATTGAGTGGCAATCATGTTCGGTCTATAGTCTACTTTCAGCATGCTTCTCCCATCCTGGGAGGATCCTCCCAACACCCTTTACTTGGTGCTCCCTTCTCTGTCTGAGCTGCCTTTTCTTCTAGCGTGTGTGGCTGGCCTCCAAGCCATGGAGTAAACCTCCTGGTACTAATCTCGGCTATTATTGGGTGTTAGTGTCCTGTTTTGTTACTTTATGTTCCCCAGATGAATGCAGTCTTTCTATGTCTATCCCTATGTCTGTCTATCCCTCTCTTTCTCACTCATTTCACTTAGCATGATACTTTCCATGTAGTACCACTTGTATGTAAATTTCATGACTTCATCTTTTCTAACAGCTACATAGTACTCCATTATGCAGATGTACCAAAGTTTCTTTAACCAGTCATCTGTTCTTGGGCACTCAGGTTTTTTCCAGATTCTGGCTATTGTAAAGAGTGCTGCAATGAACAAACAAGTGCAGATATCACTTCGACTATACTTTTTTGCCTCTCTGGGATATATTCCCAGGATTGGTATTGCTGGGTCAAATGGGAGCTCAATTTCTAATTTTTGGAGAATCGTTCATACTGTTTTCCAAAAGGGCTGAACCAGTTGGCATTCCCACCAGCAGTGAAGGAGGGTCCCTTTCTCACCATTTCCACGCCAGCACTGGTTGCTTTTGTTCTTTTGGAACTACATCCATTCTTCATTGGTTGTTTTCTTCTTTATTTGTGTGAGCTCACTGACTTGGGGTTTATTTGAAAAATGAAATACTATTTTCAGATATAAACTACAAACCCATTTGTTGGGTTTGTTGTTTTTATGTGCATTCCCCTGATGAAAAGTCAAGTAAAACATTTTTTCATATACTGTTGGCCATGGGCTGGAGCAGTAGGGCGTTGCCTTGCACGTGGCCAGCCCGGCCGGCCCTGGTTTGATTCCTCCACCCCCACTCAGAGAACCCAGCAAGCTATCGAGGGTATTTCACCTGCACGGCAAAGCCTGGCAAGTTACCTGTGATGTATTCGATATGCCAAACACAGTAACAAGTCTCACAATGGAGATGTTACTGGGCCTGCTCGAGCAAATCGATGAACAACAGGAAGACAGTGCAGACAGTGCAGTACTGTTGGCCATCTGTATGTCTTTGAGGATGTTTCTGTTCATCTCTTCCCCTGTTTTTTCTGTTTTTTTTTTTTTCTCTTACAAAGTCCTACCAATCTTGAATATCAGTCTTTATCAGAAAAGGCTCTTTTCCATTTTCTGCAGTTGTCTAGAGATTCTCTGCACCTCATCTTGGAGCTCACTGATTCTGTCCTCAGCAGCTGTTACTCTGCTGCTGAGGCCTTCCACTGAGGTTTTCATTTCACCTACCACGCTTTTTCGGTCTGTCATTTCTGCCTATATTTTTGTTTGCGTTTTCTTCACTTCCACTTCCATATCATCTTGTATTTTGTCAGCAGTGCATTCCATTGCTTCTTTGAGCTCCTTATACAGCCTGAAAAGTTCCATTTTAAATTCCTTATATGAGAGGTTATAGAGTTCATTGTTACTCTTTGATTCATCTGGGCTAGCAGCTACTTCACTCATTAGGCTTGGTGAGTTTCTGCATTGTTTTACCATAGTGACCTTTGCGTTTTGGAATTTTTTCTCATTTTCTTGTTGTTTTGGCTCCTGCAATTGGGCTATCTTTGTGTGTTGCCGTGGCTTATTGATAGGTATGTGTGAGACCTGGGTTAACTAGTACCACAAATGTGGGGCGTAAAGAAAATAAGTTCTTTGCGTGGATGTGCTAGCGTCCACACGGTTTTGTGGTTAGGGGTTTAAAAGGTATTCCAGATGAGTAGACACTAGGGCGACACTAGGGGTCCACACACTTGATGGGGGAAGTATGGTGAGCGCTGGAGTGGCAGCGACTGGGAGAGGGGTGCAGGTCCGATGAGATGCTAGGAGGAGCTTGCCTTGGGGTGCAGGGCTGGGGTGTAGGCATGGGGGAAGGATCACCAGCCAGGGCGGTTCACACAACTAATGGAGGGAGCAGGGTCGGCACAGATGGAGGAAGTAAGGTCCTGATCTGACTTTTGTGCGTGATGTTAGGTAGAAGTCTGAGCCCCCCTTTTTTTTTGCACGTAGCTGTCCAGTTTTGCCAGCACCATTTGTTAAAGAGGCTTTCCTTGCTCCACTTTACATTTATTGCTCCCTTATCAAAGATTAGATGATCATTTATGTGAGGGTATGTGTAGGATGTTCAACCCTATTCCATTGGTCTGCAGATCTTTGTTCCAATACCATGCTGTTTTAATTTTACCGCTTTGTAGTACAGTTTGAGGTTGGGGAAGGTGATGCCTACCATCTTCCCCCCCCCCCACAACCCCCAAGAATTGCTTTAGTTGTTCATGAGGGCTTGTTTTTCCATATGAATTTCAGGAGTGTTTGGTCAATTTTTTTGAAGAATGTCATGGGTATCCTTATAGAAATCGCACTGAATCTGTATAATGCTTTGGAGAGTATGCCATTTTGACAGAGTTAATTCTCCCAATCCATAAGCAGGGATGTATGCCCATTTCTTCATGTTCTCTTTTATTTCATTTTTTTTTCTTTTTAGGTGGGCTTGAGCAATAGCACAATGGGTAGGGCATTTGTCTTGCATGCTGCCAACCTGGCTGACCCAGGTTTGATTCCTCTACCCCTCTCGGAGAACCTGGCAAGCTAACGAGAGTATCTCGCCCACACGGCAAAACCTAGCAAGCTACCCATGACGTATTTGATATGCCAAGTAGAGTAACAATTGTCAAAATGGAGACGTTACTGGACCCGCTCAAGCAAATAGATGAACAACGGGAGGACAGTAAAAGTGACTACTTTTTGGGTCACACCCGGCAATGCACAGGGGTTACTCCTGGTTCTGCACTCAGGATTTACTCCTGGCGGTGTTCAGGGGACCATATGGGATGCTGGAAATTGAACCTGGGTCGGCTGCGTGCAAGGCAGACATCCTACCCGCTGTGCTATTGCACCAGCCCCTCTATTATTTCCTGAAGTAGCGTTTTGTAGTTTTCTTTGTAAAGGTCCTTTACCTCCCTAGTTAAGCTGATTCTAAGATACTTGATTTTCTGAGGCATGATTGTGAACAGCATTGCTTTTTTTCATATCACTTTCTTCTCTTTCATTATTTGCATATAGGGATGCCTGGACTTTTGGGTATTGATTTTATAACCTGCAACTTTACTATACAAGTTTATTGTTTCTAGGAGATTCTTGGTAGAGGCTTTAGGGTTCTCTAAATATAGTGTCATGTCATTTGCAAATAGTAAGAGCTTGATTTCTTCCTTTCCTATCTGGATGCCCTTAGTATCTTTTTCTTCCCTAACTACTATGGCAAGTACTTCCAGTACTATCTTGAATAGAAGTGGCGATAGTAGGCATCCTTGCCTTGTCCCGGATCTTAGAGGGAAAACTTTCAGTTTTTCTCCATCGGATAATGCTTGCCGTGGGCTTGTGGTAGATGGCTTTGATGTATTGATAAAGTTCCTTCAATTCCCATTTTGTTGAGAGTTTTCATCATGAATGGGTGCTGGATCTTGTCAGATGCTTTCTCTGCATCTATTAATATTAATATGATCATATGTTTTTATATTTAATTGATATGATGCATTATGTTGATTGACTTGTGAATCTTAAACCATCCTTGCATCCCCGGGATGAATACCACTTGGTCGTGGTTATGATCTTTTTGATGAGTTGTTGAATTCTATTTGCTAATATTTTGTTGAGGATCTTTGCATCCATGTTATTCGGGGATGTCAGCCTGTAATTTTCTTTTTTGTGGTGTCTCTGTCTGTTTTTGATATTAGGTTGATATGTGTCTCGTAGAAACTATTTTGGAGTATTTCTGTTTCTTCAATTTCCTTGAAAAGCTTGAAAAGAGCTGGCAGTAGGCCCTCTTTAAACATTTGGAAGAATTCACTAGTGAATCCATCTGGGCGTGGCGAGATGCAGATCAAAACAACATTGATCTTACACCACGGAGACTGGCACACATTCAAAAGAACAAAAGCAACTGGTGTTGGTGTGGATGTGGAGAGAAAGTGATTCTCCTTCACTGTTTGTGGGAATACTGAAGGGTCCAGCCTTTTTTGAAAACAATATGGATGGTTCTCAAAAAACTAGAAATCGAGCTCTCATTTGACCCAGCAATATTACTTCTGGGAATATATCCCAAGGGTACAAAAAAGCATAATAGATATGACGTCTGCAGCTGTCTGTTCATTGCAGTACTGTTCACAGTAGCCAGAGTCTGGAAATAACCCCAGTGCCCAAGAACAGATAACTGGTTAAAGAAACTTTGGTACTTCTACACAGTGGAGTACTATGCAGCTGTTATGAAAGATGAAGTCATGAAATTTGTTTATAAGTGGACGGCTATGGAGAATATTATGCTAAGTGAAATAAATCAGAAAGAACAGGACAGATATAGAATGACTGCGCTCATTTGTGGCATAAAAGATATTGTAGTATGAGACTGACACCCATGGACAATAGAGACAAGGGCTAGGAAGATCACTCCACAGTTTGAAGCCTGCGTTATGAGCTTGGGTAGAAGGAAACCGGGATGGAGAAGGGATCACTAAGTCAATGATGGTTAGAGCGATCACCCAGGATGGGAGATGTGTGCTGAAAATAGATAATGGACAAATATGATGGCGTCTCATTATCTGTAATTTGTATTGCAAACCATAATACCCAGGAGTTGCTGTTGACTGCTGTAGCCGCAGGGGTGAGAAGGGATGTGGGGGAGGGATACTGGGGGCATTGGAGGTGGAAAACATAGAGGGATGCATGTTCGATCATTGTATGACTGAAATTCAAACATAAAAGTTTTGTAACTAACAGTGATTCAATAAAAATAATAATAAAAAATAAAGTCTAGGTACAAAGAAATAATAAAGTCTAGATACATTTGTATATGTTTGTCATCTTAACCATTTTTAGATATGTAGTTTTTTTTGTTTCTGTTGTTGGCCACACCCAGCAGTGCTCAGGGTTTACTAATGGTTCTGCACTTGGGGATCTGGTCTAGCTCAGAAACCATATGGGATGCCAGGACTTAGATTGCCTGGGATTGAACCTGCATTGGTCGTGTGCAAGACAAACACTCTGCCCACTCTAACAGTCACCATCCTCCACATTTTTAAAAAAAAAATTTTGGGTCACACATGGCGATGCTCAGGGGTTACTCCTGGCTCTGCACTCAGGAATTACCTTTGGCGGTGCTCAGGGGACCATTTGGGATGCTGGGAATCGAATGCGGGTCAGCTGCATGCAAGGCAAACGCCCTACCCGCTGTGCTCTCGCTCCAGCCCCCATCCTCTACATTTTTAAGGCAAATTTTATTTTTAAAAAAATTTAATTGAAATTCTCTGGTTTACAGTAATGATTTGTCTTGTACATAATTCCAACATCACATCCTTCAGAGGTGCGTCCTTGAAGGTCAGTTTTGCTGTAAGGAATTACTAACATAATTTTTTTCCTTTAACTCTTGGATACGATTGACACACTGTTTTCTGGTTTCCGGGGTTTTTGGAGAGAAATTTGATAATTTTTTTTTTGGTGGGGGATTTCCTATTATGTGAAGACTTCTTTTGTCTTTTGAAATTTGGTTAGAATGTGTCTTGCTGTATATGGATATTTTTCTTGTTTTAAGTGTGTTGAACTGCTTAAATGTTTATAGTTATATCTTTTTTTAATTTTTATTAGTGAGACATTGTGAGGTACAGTTGTAGACTTACAAATTTTTGTGCTTGGGTTTTAATTATGTTTATTTCTTAATTGTACTTGAGTGGTTCTTAGCTGTTATTTCCACAGATATTCTCTTCGCCTCTTTTTTCTCTTACCAGGGATTCCAGCATTATTTTTATTCATTTATTCTTCCCTGATCCATAAATTCTTTAGGTTCTCTTTGTATTTTCTCATTCTAATTTCCCTGGTCTTATATTTAAGTTCAGTTTTTCTTCTGGTTGCCCAAATCTGCTCTTGACTCCTCTGTTGAAAATCTCACTTAGATTTTTTTTTACTTTTCAACTTGAAATTTTCTTGTGGTTTCTTTCTAGGTTTTCTATATGGATATTTTTTGACACATTTTTTCACATCTTTCCCAGAAAGAGAAAATTTTACAAATTAAATATATGAAATTTATGTCCTGAAAATATAAAATATTTACAACTCAAAAACAAACAGAAAAGTCAGTGGGACTAAGGATTATAGTAAAGAAATCCCTGCCTGGGGCTGGAGTGATAGTACAGTTGGTAGGGTGTCTGCCTTGCATGCGGTTGACCCGGGTTCCATTCCCAGCATCCCAGATGGTCCCCCGAGCACTGCCAGGAGTGATTTCTGAGTGCATGAGCCAGGAGTAACCCCTGTGTCTTGCCGGGTGTGACCCAAAAAGCAAAAAAAAAAAAAAATCCCTGCCTTCCCCACTAAAAGTGTAAATATCCAGTAAGAATATGAAAAGATGCTCAGCCCCACTGTCTATAAGTGAAGTGCAACTCAAAACCACAATAGACACCTCTTCACACCCTCTAAGGTAGCTGCAATAAAAAATTGTACAAGACTGGTGAGAACGTAGAAAAATTAAAGTCCCTATACACTGCAGATAGAATTGTAAAACATGTGAATGTTTTGGAAAACTAGCAGTTTCTCAAAAGGTTAAAATTTTACTATAATGTACAAATGAATTTCTGCCTGCCTTTTTATAACTAAGAGAATGGCAAACTTGATGCACAGTAACTGTACATACATTTCTACAGCTAAGATAATGGAAAACATGATACACAGTAACCGTACATGCTATTTTGGGGCATCGTTGTTCATACTAGCCCCAAATCATATCAGAATGTTAATGAATCTAGAACTAAAATGTGTTGTGTCTTTCACAGGGTATTATTTAAGGTATGTAATGTTAATCAGATATGTATGAGTGAATGAATAAACCTTGAAGGCATTTTCCTAAGGAAGACAGTCACAGGAGACTGCATATTCAGACCATGTGTTTCATAAGTCCAGAATAGGAAAATCTATACCGACCGAAGGTGGATTAATTAGTATTGCCCTGGAGACAATCAAGAACTGAGAGATAAAAGGCAATGGGGAATGACTTAATGGATCCAGGTTTATTTTGGGGATGATGAAAGTACTATAAAATTAATGGTAGGGCATAGAGACAGTTTCAAAGACTGAGTGCATGCATTGCATGCAGGAGGCTCACATGTGAATCCCTAGCTTTACCTGCTTCCCTGAACGCTGCCAGGAGTGTCCCCTGAGCATCACCCATTGTGGTTCAAAAAAAGAAACTCCAAAATTCTTATTTTAGCACATTGCTTGTGAATATATTAAACTCTGTCAAAATATGCACATTTAATGAGTAAATCCTTTGATGTATAGATAAAAAAATTTAGTAATAGTCATCATTAAGAACCAAAAAAGGAGCATCTGTAAGTGTGTCTCTTTTATATTCTGGAGATAGAGAAGAATCAGATGACTATCTCAGTTTTATTTTTCATTCTTTGTTCTTTTGGTAGTTAACTAGATTTGTGAAAAGTTTACACTTTTTAATTTCAAATGATATCTAAATTTATTTTTAACAGGAATTGATGTCTTCTCAAAGTTTATCACATGATGGAGGATTCTTCAACAGACTGGAAGATGATGTACATAAAATTCTTAGTAGAGAAAAAAGAAAAGAACAACTTACAGAATATAATGGAACAGATAATTCTGCAGCTCATGAAAACAACCAGGCATGTAAAGTACAAAGTTCTCTTTAAATCACAATTAAAATTAAAGTTAATTAATTTTAACAGTTGAATTATGATAGTACAGTTACATTTTTAGAGTTATTATCAATATCAGTTTCTGATATTCGTGGCTGTGCGACATCTTATTATCTCATTCTTTCTTTGGACAACCTGGCAGGCTGCCGAATGTAACCTGCCCACACGGCAGAGTCTGCAAACTCCCCGTGGCATACCCAATATGCCAAATACCAGTAACAATGATGGGTCTCATTCTCCTAACCCTGAAAGAGCCTTGAAGATGGCACTTTTTAAAATCTCAGGGCTAGGGCAAAGGAGACGTTGCTGGTGCCTGCTTGAGGCAGTCGACGAACAACAGGATGATCATGATCGTGATCAATATCAGTATATTTTTAAAGTAAGAGGTACTTTATTGACTAGTATTATTTTTTTAATTTTGTAAAGTAGTTCACAATATTCGATTGCATTTAATATTCAGACACCAATCCCACCACCCTTACACCTTCCCAGCACCGTATTTTGGATGTTTCCATCCTGAACCCCAACTTCCGCTCCAAGGCAGAACCAAAATAATTTTGTATTGTTCATTATGAAAAACCAATGAAAATTTTACAAAAAAGTTTCCTTAGAGGAAAGCGTGTGAAGTTTGTTGTATTTCACCCGGGGGCCACTAAGCCCTCACTAAGAGATCACTAACATGTTGTGAAAGATTGTGTGTGTGTGTGTGTGTGTGTGTGTGTGTGTGTGTGTGTGTGTGTGTAAAAAATATATATACTTCTAAGATTGATTCCTTTTTATTTAAAAACCCCATCAAATGTGGTGCGGAACTCTTGGAGTATGGGTGGTGTGAGGTATAAGTTGTCCAAGAATAGGTTCACTCGTGGATGAGACTCATCCTGAGTATGTGGAGAGTGGTCGTGAGCATGGCAAGGGTTGAGTTCCGGAGGTTTTTAGCTGCCAAGGCCGGGTCCATTGAGGCAGGCAGGGGTCTCACCTCTCACCCGGCCCCTTCAGGGGCGCCCTGAATGAAACAACCTGGCACAGGGTTCAGCCTCATAGTTATAGCATGTGTCGTGTTATTCTCCCTTCCAGGAGAGAAGGACATGTGACTCTGGATTGTGACCAATGACGAGATTATCTGGCGCCAGCCAGAGGTGGCTTATGGTTTTGACTGCTGAGTTGCTGGATGCAGGGGATATGGGCAGAGGATCCTCATTCCGGGTTCCGTTGAACCCAGAGTTCTCAGTATTGACTAATATTATCAAGCATGTGTTGTATGCTTAATATTTTTGGACACTAGTGTAGGGGAGTAGAATAAAACCATTCTACCCTTAAATGCTTAGAGTAGTTGGAATAGGGGTTATAACTGTAAAGAGAAGACTTAGGGAGAGAAACAGAGTCTGAGGGCTAATGCAGAGATAGGGTGCTTACTTTGCTTGCAGGCATCCTGGGTTTGATCCCAGGCATCACGATGGTCCTATGAGCATCAAAAGGAGTGATTGCTGAGCACAGAGCTAGGAATGTATATGAGAGAGAGAGAGAGAGAGAGAGAGAGAGAGAGAGAGAGAGAGAGAGAGAGAGAGAGAGAGAGAAATAAACTTTAAAAGAAAAGGTTAAAAAAAAAACCTGTGAAACTAGTTAGAATTTATCCTGTACACTAGGTTGTATACTATGACCTCCAAGTTAAATTTGATCAGTGGTCTGCTTTTGGAAGGTTCACAAGCAAAGAATAATATTCCATGTAAAAAATACTGTTGAGGTACTGGAGCAGTAGTATTGTAGGGAGGGGAGGGCCCTTGCCTTGTGTGCAGCAGACCCCATTTTGAACCCTGGCATCCTATGTGGTCTCCGGAGCACCACAGGAGTAATTCCTAAGTAATTTCTAAATCCAGGAGTAATCCCTGATCATCACCAGGTGTGGTCCCAAAACACACACACACACACACGTATATACATATGTAGATGTGTGTACGTATATATATATACACACCTGTATACATACAAATATAGTTGGAAAGAAAATTTCTTGTCATAGGCATATATCGTTTCATAATTACTAATCTTTTCTTTTTATTTTAAAACTATAAATCTTACTTGTTATATTGACCTTTCATAACTGTTCTCCCCAATGAGGAATTTCAGCAGTGTCCCTATCTTACTACTACGCAGCATTAGTTCCCAAAGCATTATTTTATGTATCTTTTTTTGGGGGGGACATGTAATAAGGGCATACCCAACTGTACATGGGGCCTACTCCTGGCTCTGTACTTAGGGATCACTCCTGGTGAGCACAGGAGACCATATGGGATGCTGGAGAATAAGCCTCGGTCAGCTGCATGCAAAGCAATTGTCCTACCCATTGTACTATCTTTCTGGTACTTGGCACTAACTTTTTGTTTGTTTTGTTTTGGGCCCCACCTGGTGGTGCTCAGGGGTCAGTTCTTGCTCTGCACTCAGAAATCATTCCTGGGAGGTATGGGGGACCATCTGGGAGGCTCACTGGACTATATGGGATGCTTGTAATTGAACCTGGATCAGCCATGTACAAGGCAAGCGTCTTATCTGCTGTACTATCTCTCTGGCCCTGGCCTTAACTTTTAAAGTTGAAAACAATGGATTGAGACTCTTATGTTCTAGAAGTTCTGCTCTAGATTATACCATGTAGAAATGTCCAAAAAGATTGTTTAAAACTCACTTGTTTGTAATAACAACAGCTCTACATAGGAAAATATAAAAAGCATATAATTTAGGGGCTGGAGCAATAGCACAGCGGGTGGGGTGTTTGCCTTGCATGCTGCCGGCCCAGGTTCGATTCCCAGCATCCTGTATGGTCCCCTGAGCACCCCCAGGGAGTAATTCCTGAGTGCATGAGCCAGCGGTAACCCCTTGTGCATCTCCAGGGCTGATCCAAAAAGCAAAAAAAGAAAAAAGCACATAATTTAATTTTAAAATGCAAATCACCAAATCATAGTTTAATGCTCTTTACATAAATTTCAAGTAATAGGAAATAGTGCATAAATTAGGATATGTATGTAGTATTATTAACTAGAAGAGATGTAAAGTAAGTAAAGTAAAGGCCCTCCCGTTGATCATCGATTTGCTCGAGCGGGCCCAGTAACGTCTCCATTGGAGACTTTGTTGTTACTGTGTCTGGCATATCGAATACGTCACAGGGAGCTTGCCAGGCTCTGCCGTGCGGGTGAGATACTCTCGGTAGCTTGCCGGGCTCTCCGAGAGGGGCGGAGGAATCGAACTCGGGTCGGCCATGTTGGCTGGAGCGATAGCACAGTGGTAGGGCGTTTGCCTTGCACGCAGCCAACATGGCTGACCCGAGAGTATCTCACCTGCACAGCAGAGCCTGGCAAGCTCCCCGTGACGTATTCAATATGCCAAACACAGTAACAACAAAGTCTCCAGTGGAGACGTTACTGGGCCAGCTCGAGCAAATCGATGATCAACGGGAGGGCCTTTACCTTAACTAGAAGAGATGATGAACACAAAATTCATAGTAGTACATAACCTGAGAAAATGAGGGAAAGGACCATCATTAAAGAGCCATGTGGAGAATGCCAAAAGTATTTTTAATGTTCAGATTTTTTTTCTTCTTTCTTTTATTTTAGCTACCTGAATTGTAACATTGCTAATGACAGTGTCTCAGGCAAAGAACAGTCCAGCACCATACCCTCCCAGAGTGTCCCCTCCACTCATTCTCCCCTCCCCCACATCACCCTTCTGTGGCAGGCTTCCTGCTGAAGATGAGTTCTCGTTTTCTGTTACTGAGCTTTGGTTAGTCCCTTACTGTGTTTCTTTATATCCCACATATGAGAGAAATCATTCTGTTTCTGTCCCTCTCCCGACTGACTTCACTCAGCATTATACTCTCCAGATCTACCACCTAGTAGCAAATTGTACGGTTTTATCTTTTCTAATAGCCCAGTAGTATTCCATTGTGTATATGTGCTATACTTTCTTTCTCTATTCATTTGTTCATGTACATTCAGGTTGTTTCCAAAGGTTGGCTATTGTGAATAGTGCTGCATTTAATATAGAAGTACAAATATGTATGTGTGTATATATACATATGTTTTATTTTGGAGGGGGGCCCTTGAAATAGATGCCAAGAAGTGGAATTGCTGGGTCAAAAAAGACTGGACCAGTTGACATTCCCACCAACAGTGAATGAGGGTCAATGTTCAAATACTTAATCTGCATAGTGAATTGGATTTTTACCTTTTATATTTGATAGTGGAACTAAAGGAATAGGATAATGGCTAAATGAATATTTTAGGACTTTACATTATTAAAATATTAAGTAATTCTTTTTCTCCTATTTCTATATTTTTATTTCATTATCACAGTCACTTAATTAGTAGTTATGGCATATTTGTAATTTGACAATAGAAATGATGCTTGTTTAATGTGAAGAAAGCTACTTTTTTTTTCATTTTTATTACGATACAGTGATTTACAGAGTTGTTCATAATCGGGTTGTTTCAGGAATGCAATGTTCCAATACCAGTCCCACAGCCAGTGTCCCTGCTCCCTCCACCAATGTCCCCAGGTTCCCTCCCCACCCCCCCACCCCCAGCCTGCCCCCTTAGCAGACATATGACAGATGTATTTCATATTACTTGCTTCAACAAAATTTAAAGGAGAGGCTAATGGAATTATCAGAAAATAAATCAATAAAAGTCAATTTGTGGTAATTGATTGCTAAGTGACTTTAATAAGATGTTAATTCATTATTGAAAATGCATAAAAGGTTACTATTGAAAATGTGTAAAATCCGTTAGCAAGATAGGGGTATACTTATGGTAGAGTGCAACCATATGTGCCATTAGTGACTGACGAACTCAATTCCACATGTTGGGAAGTTTGTCCTCTTTTTTTTCTTTTTTACAGTAAGCGGTATCACACAGCATCACAGTCCTCCTGTTGTTCGTCGATTTGCTCAAGCGGGCCCAGTAACGTCTCTATTGTGAAGCTTTATTGTTACTGTGTTTGGCATATCGAATACGTCACGGGGAGCTTGCCAGGCTCTGCCGTGCGGGCGAGACACTCTCGGTAGCTTGCTGGGCTCTCTGAAAGGGGCGGAGGAATTGAACTCGGGTCGGCCATGTTGGCTGCGTGCAAGGCAAACGCCCTACCGCTTTGCTATCGCTCCAGCCCTTACAATAAGCATCAAAAATTAATTTTTAATTTCTTTTACAGACTTGCAATACCGCTAGCATTTCTGGTGGGTATTGAAATAGAGGGTTGTAGGGGTTGTAGCGATAGCACAGCGGTAGGGCATCTGCCTTGCGAGCTGCTGACCCGACCGACCAACCCAGGTTCAACTCCTCCACCCCTGGAGAGCCTGGCAAGCTCCCCGTGATGTATTTGATATGCCAAACACAGTAACAACAAGTCTCACTATGGAGACGTTACTGGGCCCGCTCGTGCAAATCAGTGAACAGGAGGACAGTGACAGACTTACAAACTTTCATGCTTACATTTCCATCATACAATAATCGAGTACCCATCCCTCCACCAGTGCCCATTCTCCACCACCAATGTTCCCAGTATCCCTGCCACCACCCCACCACTACCCCTACCACTACCCACATCTGTGGCAGGCGCATTCCCTTTTACTCTCTCTCTCTCTCTCTCCTTCCTTTAGGGTGTTGTTGTTTGCATTGCAGGTATTAAGTGGTTATCCCGTTTGGTCTATAGTCTTTCAGCATGCATCTCCCATCCCAAGCAGACCCTTTAAGCATCCTTTACTTGGTGGTCCTGCTTTATCTGAGCTGCCTTTTCCCTCAACATGTGGGACTGACTTCCAAGCCATGGAGCAATCCTCCTAGTCCTGTTCTCTACTATTCTTGGACATTAGTATCCCATTCTGTTACTTTATATTCCACAAATGAGTGCAGTCCTTCTATGTCTGTTCCTCTCTTTCTGATTCATTTCACTTAGCATGACCATGTTGATCTACTTATATGCAAATTTCATGACTTCATCTTGTTTAACAGCTGCATCGTATTCCATTGTGTAGATGTACCAAAGTTTCTTTAACCAGTCATCTGTTCTTGGGCACTCAGGTTTTTTTCAGATCCTGGCTATTATAAATAGTGCTGCAGTGAACAAACAAGTGCTCCTACATTTAATTATGCAGCTTGCATACATTTTCAACTTCTCATCAATGCTATTGATTCTGCCTCCAAAATTCTCTGTCTTTATTTAAACTGCTTCTCCCTTAATCCAAGATATAGTATAATCTCAGCATAAACTTGAAATGTTAATTAGGGTTTTTTCATTTGTCTTGCCTTACTCTAATCTGCTCTACACAGCAATAGAAGTGATCCTTTAAAATCATAAATCTCACATGTAAATTTAATAGCCCTGCTCAAAATTCTTTGTTTCTGTTTTACTCAACCTAACACACTTCTCATTCTTAGGATCTACTGGGTCCTCCAAGATCAGATGTCTACCTTTTTTTTTTTTAATTTTTATTAGTGAGACACCATGAGGTACAGTTGCAGACTTACAAATTTTGTGCTTGGTTTTCAATTATACAATGATCAAATACCCATCCCTCCACCAGTGCACATTTTCCACCACCATGGGTCCCAGTATCCCTCCCAGCCCCCATCCCCCCATCCCACCCTGCCTCTGTGGCAGGGCATTCCCTTTTGTTCTCTCTCTCTCCTTTTGGGTTCTGTGGTCTGCAAGAGATGCATTGAGTGGCAATCATGTTTGGTCTATAGTCTACTTTCAGCATGCTTCTCCCATCCTGGGAGGATCCCCCCAACTCCCTTTATTTGGTGCTCCCTTCTCTATCTGAGCTGCCTTTTCCCCTAGCATGTGTGGCTGGCCTCTAAGCCATGGAGCAAACCTCCTGGTACTGATCTCGGCCACTCTTGGGTGTTAGTCTCCTATTTTGTTACTTTGTGTTCCCCAGATGAATGCAGTCTTTCTATGTCTATCCCTCTCTTTCTGACTCATTTCGTCTTGTGCTGTCTCCTCTCTGCTAAACTCTTGTCATGATAATTTCATTTCATTTCATTTCATCATCCTGTTAATTGTCGATTGCCTCGAGCAGGCCCCAGTAACGTCTCTTTCATCCTAGCCCTGAGATTATATTCACGGCTCTTTAGGAGAATGAGACCCATCATTGTTACTGGTATTTGGCATATTTGGTAGGCCACGGGGAGTTTGCCAGACTCTGCCCTGTGGGCAGGCTACATTCGATAGCCTGCAAGTTTGTCCAAAGTAGGAATGAGATAATAAGATGTCATAGAAAGATGTCCTGATATGATGTTCCGGGATCTGGATTTTATAGTCTCTGAGTCTTGGCCGCTGATGGGATTACACGGCGCCAGGGGGCCAGGTGGTGGGTGTGACCCCCGCCTACTGGAATTTGGAGGATCTGGGAGGAAGATGCTCGACTCCAATTCGAGTAGGCGTGGAGGTCTCGGCCCCGGAACCCGCGTGGCTGTGTCCCTCTGCCAGTACCTTCATGGGTGCGGAGAGTGGTCTCAGCATGGTGGTGGCTGGTCCTGGAGGTCTTCGGCTGCCGTAGCCCTGGTCGGGGCGGGGAGGAAAGCTCAACCCGCTCCCCTCCAAGGGACTCCGGGAAGGAACACCCAGGCGCGGGGGCAGAGACTGCACTGCTCTCGTCCGGGATCTGGATTTTATAGTCTCTGAGTCTTGGCCGCTGATGGGATTACACAGCGCCAGGGGGCCAGGTGGTGGGTGTGACCCCCGCCTACTGGAATTTGGAGGATCTGGGAGGAAGATGCTCGACTCCAATTCGAGTAGGCGTGGAGGTCTCGGCCCCGGAACCCGCGTGGCTGTGTCCCTCTGCCAGTACCTTCATGGGTGCGGAGAGTGGTCTCAGCATGGTGGTGGCTGGTCCTGGAGGTCTTCGGCTGCCGTAGCCCTGGTCGGGGCGGGGAGGAAAGCTCAACCCGCTCCCCTCCAAGGGACTCCGGGAAGGAACACCCAGGCGCGGGGGCAGAGACTGCACTGCTCTCGTCCGGGATCTGGATTTTATAGTCTCTGAGTCTTGGCCGCTGATGGGATTACACAGCGCCAGGGGGCCAGGTGGTGGGTGTGACCCCCGCCTACTGGAATTTGGAGGATCTGGGAGGAAGATGCTCGACTCCAATTCGAGTAGGCGTGGAGGTCTCGGCCCCGGAACCCGCGTGGCTGTGTCCCTCTGCCAGTACCTTCATGGGTGCGGAGAGTGGTCTCAGCATGGTGGTGGCTGGTCCTGGAGGTCTTCGGCTGCCGTAGCCATGGTCGGGGCGGGGAGGAAAGCTCAACCCGCTCCCCTCCAAGGGACTCCGGGAAGGAACACCCAGGCGCGGGGGCAGAGACTGCACTGCTCTCGTCCGGGATCTGGATTTTATAGTCTCTGAGTCTTGGCCGCTGATGGGATTACACGGCGCCAGGGGGCCAGGTGGTGGGTGTGACCCCCGCCTACTGGAATTTGGAGGATCTGGGAGGAAGATGCTCAACTCCAATTCGAGTAGACGTGGAGGTCATGATAATATTCTTTTTAAATTCTCTAGTCAGATTCTTTCCCATTGTAGTGTCTTTCTCTGTGGAAAGCTGTGATCTCTCCTTTTGGCTTAGTCAATTTCTACCCATCACCTAAGTATCATTACCATATCAGAAAGAACTTCTCTGTTCCACAAGGGAATACTCCACATATTTCTAATATAGCACTTTTCTTTTCTTTTCTTTTCTTCATTGATTAAACCTCTGTTTTTAATGTCCTTATATAACATGTTTCCAGACAAGTTCCAGAAGAACAAGAATTTTTTCAGTTCTGTTTACTGTTGTACACCCAGCAGCTAAGACATGTTTGTTTAGTATTTTTTTCCATTGGTGCATTATAAATTTATATAATATATATACTTAATCTCAAGTTCTTAATATTGTCTATTGTGTTTATAGTTTGGAATTTGTAATTATGCATTTTTTTCTTATACTGGACATAATCATGACTAGATTACTCAATAGAACTGGAAATGCAATCAATAGTTTAAGGTTGATTTGGAAAATAAATTGAAATTGGGATTTTTTTTCTCTTAAACTTTTCACAAAGCATTATTGTAAGCCAGAATTGACAGAATTTTGCTCTTTCTTAAATTTTGTTTTTGTGCCACATCTGGCAGTGCTTGGAGATTTCTCCTGACCCTGCACTCAGGAATCACTCCTGGGAATGCTCCAGGGACCATACAGGGTGTTGGGGTTGGTCACATGCAAAGCAAACACCTGCTCCCTCTCTCTCAGGTCCCAGAATCATTCTTTGCTTTCTTTTTTGGACCACATCTGGTGATGCTCAGGGCTTACTCCTGGCTCTACACTCAGGAATCACTCGTGGTAGGTTTAGGGGACCAGATGGGATTCGGGGGATCAAACTCAGGTCAGCCTTGTGCAAGGCAAGTGCCCTACCCACTGTACTAGTGCCCCAGCCCGGAATCATATTAATTCTAAAATAGTTTTTTTTCTCTTTAGGAAGTTGTTCTGAAAGATGGAAGAATTGAAAGATTAAAGTTGGAACTTGAAAGGAAAGATGTTGAAATTCAAAAGCTGAAAAATGTGATTACTCAGTGGGAGGTTTGTGTTTGCTTACTGTTATGAACTAAATTATATAAATTTCTGTATTTTCCATTTTCTTATATGGAAATATGACTGATATTTAGGAATTAATAGATAGAAATAATATTCTGTTTAGGTTTTTCAGCTGAATAAAATCTGAATGATCGTACTTATTATGAGATATATTTTTCTGAGCTTTTGTTTGTTTTTGGAAGGACCACCCTTGATGGAGCTTGGTGGTTCCTTCTGCCTCTCTGCTTTGTGGGAGCCTCCAGTGGTGCTTAAAGAGGACTATATGGTGCTGAGTATTGAACTGGAACCTCCCATATACAAAGCATCCATTGAGTATCTCTCCCAGCCCAGTCAGATGTATTCTTTTAATGGTAAAATTTATATAAATTAAGTTTTGCATTTTAACCTTTTTTTAAATTTGCTTTTTGTTTGGGGGCTGTACCTGGAAATACTCAGGTTACTCCAGGCTCTACACTCAGGAATCACTCCTGGCAGTGCTCAGGGGGCCATGTGGGAATCTGTGGATCGAACACAGGTCGGCCACTCGCAAGGCAAATGCCTTACCCACTGTTCTGTTTCTCTAGCCCCAGTTTTAAGCATTTTTAAGTCTATATTATTAAATACCTTCACAATGTTGTGTAGTCGTCACCATGGTCTATTTCCAGACCATGGCCTATTTTTGTTTTTCAGCTCCCCAAATAAAAATTCAGTACCTGTTAAGAACTGCCTGTTTTGGCTTGCCTGCAGCCCCTAGTAATCTATAATTTCTGTTAATTTTCTTCTAGTTAATTCATGTAAGGTAGAACTGTACAAGATTTCCCTTGCTCACCTTTTATTTCACTTCATAATACTTTCTGGGTCCATCCATTCTTCAGCATGTATCATTATTTTAACACTTTTATAGCTCAGGAATATTCCACATTTGCTTGTTCATTCATTAGTGGCCGCTAGTATTTTTCCCACTGTGGGGCTGTGAACATTGCTGAACAATGTCTTGAGTTCCTGTTGTTGGTGCTTAGTTTTCATGGGGATACTGCAGGCACCAGGGCCACTCCTGGCAACTCTTGACTAACCAGGCCACATGGTTCAATTCTAGGGGACCTCAGGATGTACTTGCCATTCTGGCCTGGATGCCAAGGATAAGCAGGACCACCCTGGCAGTGCTTGGGGGTCTTCAAGCACTGGACAACACCCAGTAATGCTAGCTGGCCATGTGGAGGTGAGGGTGGGGTGGGGTTTGAACTAGGATCCGGTGCATCAGAGCACAGACCTCAGGCCCTTGTGCCTCTGTGTTTAATTTATTTAAGAGATAGCAAACTTTTTTTATATCACTTCACTACTTTCTGTTCTTATCAGTGACACACAGTGATTGAACATTTTCTCCACATAATGCTAGTTGCTATTATTCACTTGTGTACTTGAACTAGAAACTATTACTCACTTCTTTCCTCCCTTCCATCCTAGTAATTTTTTTAAAAAAAAATCTTTTTGACTGATACCTATTTGCTTATCATATTTTTAGTGCCTGCAGTAAACCAGGTAATAGTGTTATGGATTGTATAATGGATCGTATAATATAATGGTGAAAAAAGATTAAGTTTCAGCCTCACTTGTTATTATACTTCTCTTCCTCCTCTGCTCAGGCCTGTATGCCTTTAAGAATCATCCTGGGGTACCATTGTACCCATAAAACATAAATATTTAAACTCTTAAACTAGTATTACCTCTTAAAGATAAAAATCATCTCTGCTAAGACCTTTTTGGACTGTACTCACCTGCCTCCTTCCCTTAATTTTTTCTTTTTCCTTTTTTTTTATATATAAAAAAAGTACTTACAGATGTATGGCAGGCATAGTGAATACAAAGAATCTGGTAGTCCAGAAGGGAAAATAAACATAGAAATGTACAAAGCCAACTTAAATTTAACTGTTTCAGAAATGCAGAAATAGGAATGAATCAGTTACTGCATTAGAAAACTGGTAGAAATTTCACAGAAAATACATATTTTCTGATACAGAAAACAGCCCCTATGAAGACATGGGAAAGGTAGGAAATAACACTGTTGCATGTTGTAGTGAATATTGGAATGGTAAATTGTAGAAGGTGAGATTGAAGATGTGGTCAGAATTTGAAGCCATTCGCATTTTAGACAAAGAAGAAGCAGTAAAGTGTTTAGAAGGGAAGTTTCATAAGAATTGTTTTGTGGGAAAATAATGCACAAAGTGAGGTCTGGATTGAAAGCGTCTGATAAAATAATTCACAAGAATTTAGTATTACAAAGAGCACTTCTTTAAATTGGCTTGAATTGGTTTGGGGATACAGACCAATAGATCAAACTTAGTGTTTTTGGACATATTTGAATTTGAAATGTTGAATAAAGCATAGAAATTTAGCATACATGGCATAGACCTGGACATAGGGGATTCATGATGTAAGCACCTTTGACTATTACCATTTTGCAGCACTAGAGCTCAAACCCGGGGCCTCACATACAGGTCATGTTCTACCACTGAGCCACAACTCTAACCCCCATCCTTTTACTGTTACATACGTTCACGAAGTATTTTTTGTGAAACGAAAAATGCTTTTTAATTAGAATACTTTTATTTCATCTGTGTTCATTATAAAATTCATAGTACTAGTATTTTGTACATTTATGTTTTTATATAGACATTTGCTATTCAGAATTCATTTTCAAAGGTGTGTGTTACTTTTGTGACAGTATAAAGAGTTTACATGGGTACTTTGCAACTTTTATTTTATGAAGTGACTTTGAATTCTGAAGGTTGGCTCATTAGGTATATTAATACATTAATTTGAGCCTTAGACCAAAAGTTTGAGTTAGAAATAAAGTTTAGAAAGTTGATGATAATTGAAGCCTGAAAGTGAGAATTTCAGAGTTGACAGAATTTTCACAGTAGATATATTTTTTATATTCTAATTGAATATGATTATTGTTGTATGTTTTTTCCTCCATATTTTAATATTTCCATCTGAATTATTTCCATTTACTCTAAGCTTTACAGAAGTCCTACCCCTTTTTTATTTACTGAGGTACTTATTTCTGTTCATTGTATGTCTGCATATTACTCAGTAAACAATATTATCAACAGTCTATAGGATGATACTTTTTGCAAAAGAATGCTAAATTAAGTTAAAAATTTTTTTTTAGCTTTTTGGGTCATACCCGGCAATATTCAGGGCTTATTCCTGGCTCTGCTCTCAGGAATTACTCCTGACAGTGCTTGGGGGGACCATATGGGATGCCAGGGATCGAACCCAAGTTGGCCTCATGGAAGGCAAACACCCTATCTGCTGTACTATCTCTCCAGCCCCATGGTTAATTTTTAAATTCACTTTTCTTGTTAAAATTTTTTACAAGAAATTTTTTATTTCTCACCATTTGTGTATGTATCGATACGTGTTTCCAGAAGAAAATGTTGAGAAACAGAGATTTCTTACTGTTCTGTTTTCTTTTTCTGATCTTGTTTGCTCTTATTCATTCACACAGTCATTCAATGTGTTCTCTCATTAAAGTATTAAATACTTATAAATAATTCAGTGTATCATATGATGCATAAGGAAGAGAGTAGAGGAAAATATCTGGACTATGGATGTAAATGTGAGAATACATTTTCTTTTGTCCTTAGGTATATAATTTTGTCATTTGTGTGGTGAGAGAAATACGTTATTTGAAATAGAAATTGAAAAAAATTTCCAAATATTTTGATAGATTATTTATGCCTACCAAAAAACTAGAATTTAATGAAATGAGATTTTAAAGTGATAATTGAGGAGATACAGAACTGTTGTAAAATTCAACCCTTATATGTGTACCTAAATTTAAACTTAAATAATGTTAAAATTTTATTTGTTAGTCACTCATGCCACATAGTGGACAAGGACAGGTATAGAAAGTTCTAAAATAGTATCAGAATTAGAGCTTTCTTTCTAAAGAATTATTTTTGTAAAAAAAAAATTTTTGTTTTGATTTAATTGAGATATATAGGAATCTTTATTTGAGGAAAAAATGAAAAAGACTCTAGGAAAAAAGAGCACAGTCTTAAATTTTCTGCACTTTTATCCTTCTCTTCTGTATTTTTTTAATTACCTATAATATTAATTGCTCTTGTGCCAGGAATTGAAATAGCAGCAGTTGTGAATATATTTTTTAAATCTTGTTTCTCTCAAAAGTAATATATATTTTTGAGCTATGAAGAATTCATAGTTCCAGGAATGGAGAGAGAGCACAGTGGGCAGGGCATTTGCTTGTATGTGACTGACCCAGATTCAATCCCCAGCATCCCTATGGCTCCCTGAGCACTGCCAGGAGCAGGCCCTGAGCATTGCTGATGTGGCCCAAACCACCACCACCACTACACAACAACAACCAAAAAAAGTCTTTAAAAAGAATTCATAGTTCCAAAAGTTAAAAAATTAAATTTTTTTCTTTGATTATTAGGCAAAGTATAAAGAAGTAAAAGCAAGAAATGCCCAATTATTGAAAATGCTTCAGGAAGGTGAAAGTAAGTGATTTGCATGTTTTTAGAATTAAAAGTTAATATAAAAGTATTTGACAATAACTTTTTAAGGTAAGTGATTTCTCAACTCAATAGAATAAAAAGGTTCTTAAAGTGATACTAACTGAATTGTTGATAATTGTACTTGACTAACTGTTCAGCTAAGAGAAACTTTTAAAACTTCAGTTATTGTGAATTATTTGTCTATGTTTACTGGGAAATAATAACATAGCATTTCTCAATCATGTTTTTTATTTTAGAGGTCAGGTGTCAGAGAGATAGTGGGTAGGGTGGGTAGGGTGTTTGCCATGCATGCAGACAACCCGGATTTGATCCCTGGCATCCTGTATGGTTCCCTGGGCCTTCCAGAAGTGACCCCTGAGCACAGAGCCAGGAGTAAGCCCTGAGGACCACTGAGTGTGGCCCAACCTCCACCCCTCAAAAAATCCCCCCAATTTTTTTTTAATTTAAAAAAAGTATATCATGATTTTAGATTTATCTTCTCTCTCCTGCCCTCTTCATGCTTTTGTTACCACTCTAAAATTTTGGCAGGTTACCAGCAAGAAGCCAAGGAAGTCAGCTAAAAATTGTAAGAGCAGTAATGTCGATGTTATATAACACATCATTTGCATTTCTGAATATGTATAACTGATACATATTCACAGATGATATGTAAAATTTTTCGACTCATAAAAGGATTTATTTTAATACAAAGATTATACAAAGTAAATTATAAATTATAAGCAACACAGAAAAAGGAACAAATGAAAAATCTTAACATACAAAATTAAGTATAAAGTTCAATGTTAATGTTCAGGAAAATCCCAACTATAGTTTCTGTGAGTGTTAAAAATTTATGACACGCAGCTTGAAAATTCAATAAGTGTGACCATCAAAAATGATTTCAAGAGACTAGAGAACTAAAATAGGTGTTACCTTGCATACATCTGGCCCCACTGCTGTGATCACTGCTACCTTAATCCCCTAATCACCACCAGAAATGACTCCTGAGGACAGTTCCAGGATAAGCCCTGAGCAACTGGTGGGTGTGGCCCCCCCAAAAAAACAAAAGCAAAAGGTTTCATGTAGGCACATTACTGCACATGGACTGTTCAATTAAAATTTCAATTGTAGGTATTATAAGAATGTGAGTAAGGTCCAGAAAACATGTCCAGCTGAACAATACAGCCCTGAAGTAGTTCTTTTTTTTTTTTTTGGTAACTGTACTATTTTTGTACTATAACAGCTGCTTTACACCTTAACTATGGCGAAATAGAAATTGAAGAATAATGGGATTTTTTTGTTGTTGTTTTTTGTGGAAGGTGTTCACAGGTTTCAGGGTCCAGTCCTGGCAATATTTGGACAACTGGTTAATGGTTCAGTGCTAGGATCTGATCTGAGAATGTGGTGTTATATTATGTGTATAATAAGGTAAAAAAGGTAAAGGCCCTCCCGTTGATCGTCGATTTGCTCGAGCGGGCCCAGTAACGTCTCCATTGGAGACTTTGTTGTTACTGTGTCTGGCATATCGAATACTCTCGGTAGCTTGCCGGGCTCTCCGAGAGGGGCGGAGGAATCGAACTCGGGTCGGCCATGTTGGCCGCGTGCAAGGCAAACGCCCTACCCGCTGTGCTATATATGTGTGTGTGTATATATATATATCTATATCTATATATATATAGATATATAAAATCACTACCTTGTGGTGCAAGGTTTCTATTTTCTGCTCTTTTTGCAATCCCAGGGAAAGGTGGTTTCTTGAAAATTACATATCGACATTCTGAGACCAATTTTTATTTGTTCATTTTGGCGCCATACCCAGTGGTGCTCAGTGCTGCTTCTGCCTCTGCTCAGAGATCACTCCTGGAGGGACTTGGGGGGACCATATGGGGTCCCAGGGAACAAACCCAGGTTGGCAGCATGCAAGTTAAGAGTCCTATCCCTGTACTGTCTCTTCAGCCTCTGGGTTTAATTTAGATTTGTAGTGTCATTAAGCAACATGTGGATCATTTAATGAATAAAATTATGAAAGTGAAATGGTTATTTACAAGATATGTTGAATTGAAGAAATTAGACTCATTAGTTTTAAAATATGTAAAAGTAATATTCACCAAGGCAACTTGTGAAAAGTGAGAATGTTAACTGATAAAAGCTTTTTTATTTCTTTAAAAAAAATGATTGAGTAGCTACCAGTAAATAACATCAGTGTTCGTATACCATACTTTTATAATCCAAGTTAAAGAATTTCGTATAGGTCCATTACAAGAAAATTGCTCATAATATACTAAAATAAATGTACTGACAATTAAACAAATACTGTAAATGTGGAACTTTATCTTGAACCTGAAGTTTGCCTGTAGAGTACTGGAAGGGTACTAATTATGAAAGGGTCTAAAGTGTGTGTGGTTCTTAACATGCAGTGAATGGAGCTAAACAGTGGATATGTGTGGGCAAATGCAGTTTTTTGTGTTAGGAAATTGTGCTTAGGTAAATGCTGTTGCTGTGTCTTCCAGTTGTTTCCTAATAAATCAGTCATGTTGAAACAAATTGTTTCAAAACAAGTAGGTAGAACTGACTATATGTTATTTTCAACATACTCATTAAAAATCACTAGTTAAAGAAGCTTCTGCACCTCCAAAGAAACAGTGACCAAAATACAAAGACAGTCTACAGAATGGGAAAGGATATTCGCCGAATACACATCTGACAAGGGGTTGATATCCAGGATATACAAAATACTGGTTAAACTCCACAAGAAGAAAACATCCAATCCCATCCAAAAATGGGGCAATGAAATGAACAGAAACTTTCTCAAAGAAGAAATCCGAATGGCAAAAAAACACATGAGAAAATGCTCTACATCATTAATCATCAGAGAGATGCAGATCAAAACCACAATGAGATACCATCTCACACCTCAGAGACTGGCCCACATTCAAAAGAACAAAAGCAACCAATGCTGGCGTGGATGTGGCGAGAAAGGGACACTCCTTCACTGTTGGTGGGAATGTCCACTGGTTCAGCCCTTCTGGACAACAGTATGGACGATTCTCAAAAAATTAGAAATTGAGCTCCCATTTGACCCAGCAATACCACTCCTGGGAATATATCCCAGAGAAGCAAAAATGTATAGTCGAAGTGACATCTGCACTTGTTTGTTCATTGCAGCACTCTTTACAATAGCCAGAAACTGGAAGAAACCTGAATGCCCAAGAACAGATGACTGGTTAAAGAAACTTTGGTACATCTACACAATGGAGTACTATGTAGCTCTTAGAAAAGATGAAGTCATGAAATTTACATACAAGTGGTACAATATGGAAAGTATCATGCTAAGCGAAATGAGTCAGAAAGAGAGGGATAGACATAGAAAGATTGCATTCATCTGGGGGATATAAAGTAACAAAGTATGAGATTAATACCCAAGAATAGCTGAGATCAGCACCAGGAGGATTACTCCATAACTTAGAGGCCAGCCGGGTATCCTAGAGGAAAGGGCAGTTCAGATAGAGAAGGGAGCACCAAATAAAGGATGTTTGGAGGATCCTCCCAGGAGGAGAGATGCATGTCGAAAGTAGACTATGGACTGAACATGTTTGCCACTCAATGCCTCTTTTGCAGACCACAACACCCAAACGAAGAGAGAGAACACAGGGGATTGTCCTGCCACAGAGGCAGGGGGGGATGGGGGGATGGGGGTGGGAGGGATATTATCCATGGTGGTGAAAAACGGGCACTGGTGGAGGGATGGGTATCTGATCATTGTATAATTGAAACCCAAGCACAAAAAAAATTGTAAATCTACAACTGTAAAAAAATAAATAAATAAATAAATTTTAAAAAAAAATCACTAGTTATCAGTGAGTGTGTAATTTGGGGGGGGGTTAAAAAATAGAAAGTATAATTTGTATCAGTTCCAAATTGTGGAAAGACTGGGATTTATTTCATTATACTGTGTTTTCACCTTATGGCATAACATAACAAAAATAAAATCAAATTAGAATGAGTGATAGTATTCTAGTGGTATCTTATGTAATTCAGTATTTCCTCTTTGCTAATTTAGTGTTTTATTAATGTTTCACCTCTTCACTTACTCTCTTTTCAAAGTTGAGGAATATTATTTATTAGCCATTACTGTGCGTTAAGGAAGTTGTCAGCTGTGTGAAGATTTTTCAAGGAAACAAGGACCAAAACATAGATCTCTTGCTTCTAACAAGCAGAGAAAAACATCTTGATAAATGAATATTTCTAATAATTCTAAGAGACTGTACTTACTATCTGGTCAATTATGATCATATGATACACATTTTTTGACACTGCTCTATTAGGATGAATTAGTATAATTAGTATTAAAAAATGGACTGGAGAGATAGCACAGTGAGTAGGGCGTTTGTCTTGCATGCAGCTGACCCAGGTTCGATTCCTCCTTCCCTCTTGGAGAGCCCCGCAAGCTACTGGGAGTATCCCACCTGCATGGGAGAGCCTGACAAGTTCCCCGTGGTGTATTCGATATGCCAAAAACAGTAACAACAAGTCTCACAATGGAGATGTTACTGGTTCCCCCTCCAGCAAATCGATGAGCAACAGGAGGACAGTGCTACAATGCTAGTCACTGTCACTGTCCTCCCGTTGTTCATCGATTTGCTTGAGGGGGCCCAGTAATGTCTGCATTGGAGACTTTTGTTGTTACTGTGTTTGGCATATCGAATACATCACGGGGAGCTTGCCAGGCTCTGCCGTGCGGGCGAGATACTCTCGGTAACTTGCCGGGCTCTCCGAGAGGGGCGGAGGAATCGAACTCGGGTCGGCCATGTTGGCTGCGTGCAAGGCAAACGCCCTAGTATAAAAATAATTTAGTGGGTCTTATACTGTACCAGCAATTTTAATGAAGCAAAACAAAACCACTCTATACTGGTTTGACTTATTTGTGTGTATATGTGGGGCCTCCCAACTGGTGTCCAGTGGCCCCTGGAATCACTCCTTTTGATATTGACCCCTGGCGCTGTGCTGGGGCATAATTATAGCTGCAGTGCCCAGTGGGTTGGTGGTGGCCCACCAGTGCTTGTTAGGAAGCCTTGATGGTGCCAGGGACAAGCCTGGCTGCAGTGCTCTCTGCTGCTTCCCTCTGTGTTCTTATTTTTATTTTTATTTTATTTTATTATTTTAAAATTTTTATTAGTGAAGCACCATGAAGTACAGTTGTAGACTTACAGATTTTTGTGCTTGGGTTTCAGTTATACAGTGATCGAGTACCCATCCCTCCACCAGTGCCCATTCTCAACCACCAGTGATCCCAGTATCCCTCTTACCCCCCATCCCCTTATTTCACCCTGCCTCTGTGGTGGGGCATTCCCTTTTATTCTCTCTCTCCTTTTGGGTGTGGTGGTTTGCAAAAGAGGCATTGAGTGGCAATCATGTTCGGTCTGTAGTCTGCTTTCAGCATGCATCTCCCATCCTAGGCGAATCCTCCCAACTCCCTTTACTTGGTGTTCCCTTCTCTATCTGAGCTGCCTTTTCCCCCAGTATGTGCGGCTGGCTTCCAAGCCGTGCAATGAACCTCCTGGTACTTATCTCAACTATGCTTGGGTGTTAGTTTCATATTTTGTTACTTTATATTCCCCAGATGAATGCAATCTTTCTATGTCTGTCCCTCTCTTTCTGACTCATTTCACATAGCATGATACTTTCCATGTAGTACCACTTGTATGTAAATTTCATGACTTCATCTTTTTTAACAGCTGCATAGTACTCCATTGTGTAGTTATACCAAAGTTTCTTTTTTTTTTTTTTAGAATTTTTTTTTATTAGTGAAACACCATGAGGTACAGTTGTAGATTTAGAATTTTTTGTGCTTGGGTTTCGATTATACAATGATCAGATACCCATCCCTCCACCAGTGCCCATTTTCCACCACCATGGATAATATCCCCCCACCCCCATCCCCCCATCCCCCCTGCCTCTGTGGCAGAGCAGTTCCCTGTGTTCTCTCTCTCCTTTTGGGTGTTGTGGTCTGCAAAAGAGGCATTGAGTGGCAAACATGTTCAGTCCATAGTCTACTTTCGACATGCATCTCCCCTCCTGGGAGGATCCTCCAAACACCCTCCATTTGGTGCTCCCTTCTCTATCTAAACTGCCCTTTCCTCTAGGATACTCAGCTGGCCTCTAAGTTATGGAGTAATGCTCCTGGTGCTGATCTCAGCTATTCTTGGGTATTAATCTCATATTTTGTTACTTTATATCCCCCAGATGAATGCAATCTTTCTATGTCTATCTATCCCTCTCTTTCTGACTCATTTCGCTTAGCATGATACTTTCCATATTGTACCACTTGTATGTAAAGTTCATGACTTCATCTTTTCTAAGAGCTACATAGTACTCCATTGTGTAGATGTACCAAAGTTTCTTTAACCAGTCATCTGTTCTTGGGCACTCAGGTCTCTTCCAGTTTCTGGCTACTGTAAAGAGTGCTGCAATGAACAAACAAGTGCAGATGTCACTTCAGCTACACATTTTTGCCTCTCTGGGATATATTCCCAGGAGTGGTATCGCTGGGTCAAATGGGAGCTCAATTTCTAATTTTTTGAGGAACGTCCATACTGTTTTCCAAAAGGGCTGAACCAGTCGGCATTCCCACCAACAGTGAAGGAGTGTCCCTTTCTCGCCACATTCGCGACAGCATCCCAGCAACGGTTGCTTTTGTTCTTTTGAATGTGGGCCAGTCTCTGAGGTGTGAGATGGTATCTCATTGTGGTTTTGATCTGCATCTCCCTGATGATTAATGATGTAGAGCATTTTCTCATGTGCTTTTTTGCCATTTGGATTTCTTCTTTGAGAAAGTTTCTGTTCATTTCATTGCCCCATTTTTGGATGGGGTTGGATGTTTTCTTCTTGTGGAGTTCAACACCAAAGTTTCTTTAACCAGTCATCTGTTCTTGGGCACTCAGGTTTTTTCCAGATTTTGGCTATTGTGAATAGTGCAGCAATGAACATAGAAGTGTAGATGTCATTTTGACTATACTTTTTTGCCTCTCCGGGATATATTCCCAGGAGTAGTATTGCTGGATCAAGTGGGAGCTCAATTTCTAATTTTTTGAGAATCATCTATACAGTTTTCCAAAAGGGTTGAACCAGTTGGCATTCCCACCAGCAGTGAACAAGAGTCCCTTTCTCGCCACATCCGCACCAGCACTGGTTGCTGCTGTTCTTTTGGATGCGGGCTAGTCTCTGTGGTGTGAGATAATATTTCATTGTTGTTTTGATCTGCATCGCCCTGATGATTATTCATGTAGTGCATTTTCTCATGTGCCTTTTAGCCATTCGGATTTCTTCTTCGAGAAAGTTTCTGTTCATTTCATCACCCCAGTTTTTGATGGGGTTGGATGTTTTCTTCTTATGGAGTTCAACCAGTGCTTTGTGTATCCTTGATATCAACCCCTTATCGGATGAGTATTAAGTGAATATCCTTTCCCATTCTGTAGATTGTCTTTGTATTCTGGTCACTATAACTTTTGAGGTGCATAAGCATCTTATTTTAAGATAGTCCCATTTGTTTATCTCTGTTTCCACTTGGTTGGTCAGTGGACTGTCTTTTTTGAAGATACCATTAGCCTCAATATTGTGGAGGGTTTTGCCGACCTTGTCTTCAATGTACCTTATGGATTTTGGCCTGATGTTGAAATCTTTAATTCATTTTGATCTGATTTTTGTGCATGGTGTTAGGTCGAGGTCTAAGCCCATTTTTTTGCATGTGGTTGTCCAGTTATGCCAGCACCATTTGTTGAAGAGCCTTTCCTTGTTCCGCTTCACATTTCTTGTTCCCTTATCAAAGATTAGATGATCATAAATTTAGGGTGTGTGTAAGGATATTCAACCCTGTTCCATTGGTCTGGTCATCTTTCTTTAGGGGTTGGTTGTGCTTATAAGTGTTTTCCTTCTTATCTTACAGGAGCCCCTTTTAATCCATTTTTTTGGTTTGGTTTTAAGTCTATGAAGTCCTGAGCTGTTGTTTATCTATAAAATGGTGTATTGTTCCATCGAGTTTGAGTGAGAGTTTAGCTGGATAAAGTATTCTTGGCGAGGCGTTCATTTCATTGAGTTTCTTCGCTATATCCCACCATTGTCTTCGGGCTTGGAGGGTTTCCTCTGATAGGTGTGCCATAAATCTAAGGGGTGCTCCTTTGTATGTGATTTCCTTCTTTGACCTTGCTGCTTGCAGTATTGTGTCTCTATCCGTGGCTTCCATCATTCTGACTATGATATGCCTTGGAGTGTTTTATTTGGGTCTCTTTTAGCTGGCACCCTTCTGGCTCCTTGGATCTGTATGTCTGCATTCTTTAACTCTGGGAACTTTTCAGCTATGATTTCTTTCACTGTGCCTTTTTCATTGGGCTTGCCTACCTGTCCTTCTGGTACTCCAATGATTCTAATGTTATTCCTCTTGGTGTCATCCCCTAGGTCTCTGATTCGCCTTAGAGCTATTCTGAGGTCTTTTCACATTGTTTGTTGTTCCCTATTTGATTTCTGTTGCTCATCTTCAAGCTCACTGATCCTTTCTGCAGCTGTAGACATTCTACTGCTGAGGGCACCCACTGAGTTTTTAATTTCATCTACCGAATCCTTTATTTGTGACACTTCTTTTTGTAGCTTTTTTATTTCTGCTCTCATTTTTTCCTGTATTTTCTCGACTGTCCATCCCACTGTTTTATTTCTTCCTTTAGTTTTCTGGATGTCTGCTCCATTGATTCTTTGAGTAGTTCCTTGAACATTCTCAGCATTTCATCTCCAAATTCTTCACTGGAGAGAACATATTTGTGGGTAACCCCAGTTGAGGATTTGGAACTCTTTTCTTTGTCCTCTCATTGTGGAGATTTGTGCTGTTTCCCCATGTTGTTCTGGTTGTCTAGAG
Source organism: Sorex fumeus (assembly GCF_029834395.1). NCBI lineage: Eukaryota > Metazoa > Chordata > Mammalia > Eulipotyphla > Soricidae > Sorex > Sorex fumeus. The sequence continues at coordinate 11,789,322 of NW_026606103.1, forward strand.
GTAAAACCTTGGAATTCTCTAGCACTGTTCCCTCTTATTGCTGGAAAGGATTCTGAATAAGGTCCGTCGATGATGGTCACCCTTCTCCCAATCTAGAATATGTGCTTCCTCTCAGGCATTATTCTGTGGCTTATGACAGGCATCTAGTGAAGCGTTGGTGGAGGTGCTTTTTTATACTGGACTTGTACAGCTTCTTTGCGTACCGGTCTTTTGTTGAGATTGGAGTAGGCCAGTGGATTATTGTAGTATTGTGGTTGAAGTGGCCAGGACATTTTCCACAGAAGTAGGTGATAAAGGCTGGGATGTGAGTTGAGAGAGCTGGGAGTGGGAAATATAACTGGGGGCATGAGGTGCCTCCTGCCTCAGAGAAGGCCACGCCCACTTTTGAGGAGGCCATGCCCCCTACAGTGGAGGCTACACCCCCAGCCAGTCCCAGGGATGTGCAAACCCAGGAACCTGTAGAGGAGGGCGGCACTGTGAAGAGGTATGCAGGCGGTCCAGCCGAACTCAGGGCAGGTGTTCCCCAAGGTTTCCTCTGGCTGCCCGGTGGTAGGGGGACGTGGCGCCAGGGAAGGGTTGCGAGCACCAGGCGCGGGACACACTTCTCTAGGTTGTTTTAAAAGCTGGTCAAGGTATTTAAAGTATTTTCTTACGTGACTTAAAATTTTTTTTTCTTGTGTCCTTGTGTTGTTTAGTGAAAATGGGGGGAAAAATTTCATCATGATATGTAGTTAATATTATCTTAACATACAAAATGTAAATTTTTCAAGTAAGCTGCCCTGTTAATATAACGACCAGAATTTAGGAGCGAAAACTAAGATCAGTAAATGCATTGTAATAGGAGGGTAATTGATCATTTTAATTGGAGGGCATTTAATAGGAGGGCATTGTTGAGTACCATCTTGGTTTATTAAAAGTATTGTTAAGGAATTCGAATGAAAAAGTGATGTTTTTTCTTTTTTTTGTCAGTGAAAGATAAAGCAGAAATACTTCTGCAAGTTGATGAATCACAAAGTATCAAGAATGAACTAACTATACAGGTAAGGAAAACTTGAACATACTGAATTGATTTCTTAATCTAATCTGTAGTCCTAAATTATGAAACTTGGTTACACAAAACTACATCCCATCACTATTTTAAGAAAGTAATATAAATTGATAATGCTTAATGATTATATCATAGCTAGTGAATGAAAATTGTATTTAATGTCTAAGGAAGGGAAGTATGTCCTGATAAGTGGGAAAAGGTAAAATTATATTTTATTTATTATAAAGTTTATTTGAATAAATTTATATGAAGTTTGTAGTTACTTTTTGAATATAGAAATAGAAAAAGTATGCAGAACTTATGTTTTACACTTATTATTGACTTAATCTTCTCTTCTCTCCCATCCTTTTGTTTTTGTCTTAAGTCAATGAATTTGTCCTACCTTTATCAGACTGCTGAAGATGTTTATTTTAACTGAAAACACAGGAGATTTTTTTTGTATGAGGCTGATCTCTCTCTAGTAGTCAAGCATTACAGACTAGGGGTGTTGCTCAGTGATAGACGCTTGCCCTGCATTTGTTAGGTTCTGAATTCAGTCCTCAGCACTTCAAAATAAATTTTTTTTTGGCCAAAAAAGAGTTTTTGTTGTCTTTTAACATCTTTTTCAATGACTCTTTGGTTATAGGTGACTTCACTTCATGCTGCATTAGAACAAGAAAGATCTAAAGTGAAAGTGTTACAAGCAGAATTAGCAAAATACCAGGTATGCTTTTATCAGTTTGGTTTGTTTTGTGAGATGAAGGGCCATATCCAGCAGTACTCAGATATGGCCCTTCCTCCTGGCTCTGCGCACAGACATCACACTGGTGGGCCCAGGGGACCATGTGGAATGCCAGAGATTTAACTTAGGTTGGCTGCATGCAAGGCAAATACCCTACCTGCTGTATTATTGCTCCAGCCCCTTTTGTAATTTTAAAGTGCTTTTATCTTTAATAATACACTTGGAGTATATACTCTCTAAATAGAGTAAATGCACTTATTCTAAAACCACAATTTAGTGATCATGCATTTTATTAAACATGTTTGCTGTTACTGGTTATATCATTTACATTTTAGAAAAATATTAAGGTTATAACTAGTTATTACCTTAATCAGCTATTGGAGTAATTCAGAAAATTTCATGCTACTCTCATTTATACTATGTACATAGAGATGTATATTTATATTTATGAATGTAAATTTATCTAAGTCATGGTACATTAAAATACATTAAGTGAAAAGCACTTGCAGCTCATCAGTCCTGGGAGAATTCCCTTTGCCTGGGAGGCTTTGAAAAGGATCCTTTCAGTGTACTTGTAAAATCTTATTGAAAAACAAGGGAAGATATATAAGTTGTATATCAGGGACCTATGTGTAGCATACTTGGTAGAAAACTTTTCATCAATTTAATTTTCCTGCACTCCGAACTCCTATACTAAATACATGTCATTAAACATCTCAGTTCACTCATGCTTTTTTATGTGGATTTTTGCAAATGCGATTTCTATGATTGGGAGTTATAACTTTCTTGTATTTGATATTGGGGTGGAGAGGTTGGGTCATACCCAGGTTAGTCTTGGTGTGCTCAGGGGCACCATATGAGGTGCCAGGGATTGAACCTAGGCCAGCCACATGCAAGGTAAGCACTTGCGTTTGGTACTTTCTAAAGGTGACTGATGTAGAAATGTTTTGTAGAGCCAGAGGGAAGCTAAATGCAGCAAAATGATCAGAAGAAGCTGTCACGTTGTTGAGTAGGCCATCATTAAGCAAGCTCTGGTATAAAAATTGGCACTCCCACAGACAAGCAGTTTCAAACTTTTGCTGATCACCAGAATTTTTGTTTGTTAAAATTGATTGTTTGACCCACTTCTGGTAATTATAAAGAGCTTTGGTACAAATTTTACATTTTTTTGAAATATTTTTGAAAATATTTTGAAATATTAGTTCTTAGTTGATTCAAATATCAAAGTCAACTAAGTCTGAGTGCCATTACCTAGTTTATAGAGAAAAATTTTACTAACATTAGGAAAATACAGAAAGACATTTTTATGTTTAAAAGGAAGGGTATAGTAATAAGTAGCTATACATAATATTTTCTCTGTACTTTTCTTTATACTTTTAAAAGTATCTATACTTTCAATATTAATTCAAAGAAAGTATTTGCTCATGAATCAGAATATGACAGAAAATGTAATAGATAATCTAAAATATGTCTTTTATTTTAACTACCTTTTTCTTTGACTGAAATACCATAATTGGTATATCTGGGATAAATTAAAATAAATATCTCACTAGCAAAACTAAAAGTTTAACCTACTTTCAACCCACTGTTGTACAAAACTGTAAAAACTAAGATTTAAAAATGTGACTTATTTGATGTAAAAGCTACACTTTAATTGTACATTTATAATTATAATTATAATTAGTAATTTAAATATAACTTAAATTTATTTTTAAATTATACATTTTTAATTTTTAACTGTAGATTTCTAATGCTTTCTGATATGAATAAGGCTAGACAGAACTTGAATTAGAAATTGAATTATTCCAAAGGGCACTGTACTTAATTAATATTGATCATATTGATCTAATTAAATATTAGTATTGATCAATTTTGTTTAAAAAATATCTTGGGACAATGGTGAAGGGAAGCATGCTTCCTGGTGGAGGATGTTGTGCTATATTTTGTGCATGAAACCCTACCATTAGCAGTTTTGTAAATCAGTGCCTAAATTATTTTTTAATTTCTAAAGTCTTGTGGAGTTCAGAGATAGTAGAAGGGTAATGTGCTTTCCTTGGCATGCGGCTAACTCCAGCTTTATACCCAGAACCCACCAGGAATGACCCCTGAACATAGAACCAGGAGTAAGCCCTGTATACCATCAGATGTAATCCAAAAATAAAGTAATGTGAGGCTGGATTGTCCAGGGTTTAATGCACTTGCCTTTATATGTGGATAACCTGGGTTCAACCACTGAGATCCACCAAGATTGATCCCTGAATACAGAGCCACTGCGAAGTATAGGCCAAAAGCCAAAACCTCAACAAATCTTGATGGGGTTGCATGGATAGCTCAGTAGGCATGGTGCCTGCTTTTGGAGGCCTGGGCTATAGCCCAAGCACTGCATAATTCTCCAAGGATTTCGAGGAGCAACCTTGGAGCACAGAGCTGGGAGTAGCCCTGAGCACTGTTGTCAGTGGCTCCCCCAAAACATGTATATTGGTCAGTACAAATGAGCTGTTAAAAAAATGATGATATTATTAAATATAGACTATTTATAATAGAAATTTTCTAAAACCTGCTCTAGCTATTTGTGAAAATAGATATTTTAAAGCAAATTAGTGATATGCAGATTGCCTCAGACCTTAATCATATACAGATTTTCAGTAGGCTTAGTCGTTGCTTCCTTCTCACAAGCAAAATTTTTTGTGCTCATGTATTATTAAAATGAATAATTAAAGTGAAATTAAAATTTCATTATTAAAATGAGAGTACCCAAGATGGTACTTCATGAATAATTTGCCTTATTTTTCTTTACAGGGTGGCAGAAAAGGGAAACGGAACTCTGAATCTGACCAATGTAGGTGATCACATTAGCCTTTGAGCTCAGTACAAAAATCAAAACTTTCAGGGTTTTTTAAAAAATGTATATATTTAATGCTTTGCAACTGCTAGACTGCATTTTTTGTTCAAAAAACTTAAAACAATAAGCTCACTAACAGACAATAATTTTATGTCCTTTTGGTGTAAAGTGAAAAGAAAATTAGAATTCCAGCAGAACTCAGTGTTTATTGTTTACTGTTCATACATCTTATCACTATAGTTTTTCATCAGTAAATAAAATTAATTTACTCTAACATTGTTTGATTTTTTTTGTTTTAGAAACAAAATGAAAGTAGTATTTTTCCTGAAAGCACCATTGATTATTAATGGGATTGTTGAAATTTAGTGAATATATTTACTCAGCACATTCTGCATGCTAAACTCTATGGGACATACAAGAGGAATGAAAATAGGTTGATACCTTAAAGTAACTCAGGGGAATTAAAGACAAAAGCAAAAGTAATTACTGGACATGTTAGAGTATGCTTTGAGAAATGAAAAATCTTACATGAAATCTTTTAGGACTTCATGTATATAGACTTTTTCTGTAAATTTGTTGAGAGGCATTCCAAGCAAAAGGGATAAAATATGGATCAAAATACTTATTCAGAAACACTCTGGTTTGAATTCAGCAACATGACACACTGGAAATACAACTAATGTTTATATGGGGGAGAAATGAGTTACAGATTTTTCATTGGTATAATTACTAGAATAATTTATCGTATTTTTAGTAGAATAATGAAATATAGTAGTATTCATTAAAATATAGGAGTTTATTTGATAACCAAGAGGAACCACAAATTATGGTCTTTGCCTTCAAAACTGTCATTATATGAAAAGTCTCACTGCATGACCCACTTTAAAGAAAATGTACTTAATGTCATCATGTGTCTGACTTCTCCAATGAGATTATATGAATGTGGATAATTGTGATTTGTTCTCTGTGTTTCTAGTGCCCAATATTTTATATAACATAGAATAGATGCAAAAGAATTTTTAAATTTAGTGGAACAGATTTTTAGATAACTTCCTTAAATTCCTTATTTCTTTGATTAAGAGTTCTGCTGAAACATAATTTAAATATATGGTAATATTTTGATGATTTGATTTTCTTTATGGATGATGCAGTTTCCATCACCCAATGATGAACAAAATCAGATTTGTTATATAAGAAGAGTACAAAATCAGTGTTGTTCTTACATAACAAGCTATCAGAACTTTAGTCAGAATAGTTCAGGATAGTTGAATTACTTAAGTAGTTAATTAACTGACTTCTCAAGGAACTTCATATTATCAGTTTTTTGTTACCTCTCCACACATTATATTTTTGCTAGATTGTGGATCATTAAACAGACATTGAAAAGTATAATCAATATACATTTGTTTAAAATCATCTGGGTTCAGTTACTTCATTGACCATTCCTTCTAGAACACATTTTTCATAGTTCTGTTTTCTCTTCTTCAATGCTTTTTCTTTTTGTTGACATATTAGCTTTTATATCATTTATAGACCAGTACATTGGATTCAACAGGGAAAATTAGACATAGTGGTCAGTTGATGATTTCTTCTAATCCATTAAATGAATTTCTTAACATTTCGTTAAATTGACTTTTCAGGTATTGTCTTTAACAAAAGAGAATACCTACTTGGATTCTTTTTAGGTTTCTGAATATTTAATAAAATTATTGCTTGCTTATGTGCCAGGCATTGTGCTAAGTTTGAGAAAATGAAAATATATCCACAATGGAAATAAAGAAACACAAAATAATCAACAAATAATAATATGTTCATATTGCTGCTAAATATAACAAGAAAAAAAGACATCAGATTATTTTAAAGGAGTATTTTGGGTAATTTAATTATTTCATTTAAATTGGCTTTAAAAATTATTGCAAGTCATCAACTGGCAGTTTAGCCAGTTAAGTAAATTCAGCAAAAATTTTTTGACATTTTTTGTGCAGTGTTAATAAAGCCAGAGATACTCAGAGTTGTAATTAATTTTAATTCCCTATTCTATTATTCAGCTCATGATAAATTTTTTTTTTTTGCTTTTTGGGTCACACCCAGCGATGCACAGGGGTTATTCCTGGCTCGTCCACTCAGGAATTACTCCTGGCAGTGCTCAGGTGACCATATGGGATGCTGGGATTTGAACCTGAGTTGACCATGTGCAAGGCAAACGCCCTACCCACTGTGCTATCTCTGCAGCCCCTCATGATAAATTTTTCAATGAATAAACAGATTGAAACTGAGTATCAAATAACAGCTAAGGAAAATACTGAGTAAAATCTGTTAAAGTGAAAACTCTGTCTTCAAATTACTTTTAAAGGATTAAAAATAGAATATACTTATTCTGTAACAAATGGGAACTTTAGAGAGGGATTGGAGAAGTAGTACAATGGGTAAGACACTTGCTTTGCAAGAGGCCAACCTGTGTTTGTCTTAGTAAAAAAGAGCCAGATTTTCCACAAATTTTTAGAGGAGAAGACATTTAAGGAAAAAGGAAAATCAAGGAATGGGAAAAGAAAATGCAATGAATGGGCAGAGTGTAACAAGGAAATAATGTCCTCATTTTGCCTGGAACTTATGACATATAGTAATGAAACAGCTAGAAAAGTTTGTTGGATGGGCTGGATCCATAGTACAGTGGGCCAGGCATTTTCCTTGGACATGGCTGATCTATGTTCGATCCCTGGCATCACATATAGTCTGGTCACTACCAGGTGCAAATTCCTGAGTCAGACCCAGGAATAATCCCTGAGCATTGTCGGTTGGATGGCCTAAAATACAAAAAAAAAAAAGTTTGTTTGAGAAGTATTATCCATTTTAAGTTTCAATTAAAGAGTTTTTATAGGGGCGTGAGCAATAGTACAATGTGGAGGGCACTTGCCTTGCATTGACCTGGGTTCAGTCCCCATCACCCCATACGGTTCCCCAAGCCCACCAGGAGTGATCGCTGCGTACAGAGCCAGGAATAAGCCCTGAGCACCACTGGGTGTGGTCCAGAAAAAAAAAAGTCTTTTAGTTTTATATAGTTTGGTAGGTAGGGGAAGCCATTAAAACTTCATGGCAAGTGGAAGGGGTGTGGTTCAAGTGGAAGACCACATCCCTTGCATGTATGAGCTCCACCCGGCTACCCCACCACACTCTCCCCCAACACCCAATAACACTACCAACAGCATCAATACAAAAAGAATAATCAAAGTCCTTTAAAGAGATTAAAATGGCAAGTAGTAGAAAATTCTAGAAATTGATTTGGATGAGAATTCTAGGAAGCTTTTTAAAATAATAGATACAGAAAATAGGGGACATATGGACTAAGGACACAGTGGGATTCAGAAAATAGAATAAAAATCCTTGTAGTGGAATCCATCAAACTTAGGCATAGTGAGAAAAAGAAAAGGGCATCAGAGACGAAGACAAGCTCATAAGACTAAATGAGAGAATGAATACCATTACTGTGGTCAACTGATGAAGGAACTGAATGGGGTGGACTAAATTGTCTTTCAGTCAATTTGGATTAAATTGGATTTGCTCAAGAACTTTTAAAAAAATAGTTACCTAATTGAAAATACATATTTGATTGTTTTTAAAAAGACCAGAATTGCTTTCCTTTCCTCACGGACACTGCTGCCACAAGCATGGTGAACATACCGAAAATCCGCCAGACTTTTTGTAAGAAATGTGGCAAACATCAGCCCCACAAAGTCACACAATACAGAAGGGCAAAGATTCTCTGCATGCCCAGGGAAAGCATCATTATGATAGGAAGCAGAGTGGCTGTGAAGGTCAGACTAAGCCTGTTTTCCGGAAAAAGGCTAAAACTACAAAGAAGATTGTTGAGACTTGAATGTGTCGAGCCCAACTGCAGATCTAAGAGAATGCTGGCCATTAAGAGATGCAAACATTTTGAACTGGGAGGCGATAAAAAGAGAAAGGGACAAGTGATCCAGTTCTAAGCTTCATTGTTTATTAGGAAGACAGAAATCCTGGGCTGTGTTAGACTGATGGAACAATCCATGTTTTAGGAGGGAAATTAAGTAGTGGCATGAATAAACTTCCTGAGAGGAAATGTGCATGATTAAATTAAATAAATAAATAAAAAGACCAGAATTACAAAATTGGCATCTGTCTGCAATTCTATGAATAGTTGACAAGCAAAAGGGTTTTGGAGATAAATATTATTGAGGACAGGTTTGGAATAATAGTAAAGAGAGGAAGATGGGGGAGAGGTGCAACCAAGAGGACAAAATGGAGCAAACAGAATCTCCTGGGGAATCCCCCAACAGAATTGCAAGGGGAATATATTAAAGCAAGCATGAATGGGGCCTCAGAGAGAAAGTTCTGCAGAGCCCCACTGTCTGAAGAGCGTCCACAGGAACGGTGAAGAGAAGCAACCAGAGTAAAACGAAGAAATGGGATCCCAGGTCTAAATTTGAAGATCTTAAACTCTCACTATTGTAGTTGAGACATTGCAAACTCTAAGGACTCCACCAAAAAGTTCTTTATTTTTTGCTTTTTGGGCACCCGGCGATGCACAGGGGTTACCGCTGGCTCATACACTCAGGAATTACAAATGGCGGTGCTCGGGGGACCACATGGGATGCTGGGAATCGAACCCGGGTCGGCCACGTACAAGGCAAATGCCCTACCCACTGTGGTGTCATTCCAGCCCCCCAAAAAAGTTCTTAAAAGCAATAATCAATACTTTATGGTAGGTTACAAATTTAATTTACAAAATCTGATATTTCTGTATGCAAGAATGAAAGAGAAAATTTAAAAGATCACTGTTACAAGAAATAGAAGAGGGCACTTGGAAATGAAGAGACATTTCCTGTTCATAGATTGGAAGAATCAACATTGCCAAAATGACCTTTCTTCCAAAAACATTTTACAGATTTAATGCAATAGCCATTAAAAGTCCAATGACACTCTTCAAAGACCTGCAACAAATGACTAAAATCTGGAACTATAAAACTCCCCCTGATCAGGGAAATGCAAATCAAAACCACAATGAGATATCATTTTATTAAGAATAACAGATAAGACAATTTGGAAGCAGTCAGTGTTGGTGGGTTTGTTCACTGCTGATGGGAATGCCTTCTGATTCAACCTCTGTGGAAAGCAATACAAAGATCTTTCTAGAAAGGAATAGAACTCCCATATGACTTGTCACTGTTACTGTCACTGTTCCCCATTGTTCATCAATTTGCTCAAGCGGGCCCAGTAGTATCTCCATTGTGACACTTGTTACTGTGTTTGGCATATCAAATACATCACGGGTAGCTTGCCAGGCTTTGCCGTGCGGGCGAGATACTCTTGGTAGCTTGTCAGACTCTCCAAGAGGGGCGAAGGAATCGAACCCTATATAACCAAGAAGTACCATTTCTTGACACCCTCCCCAAAAGACAAAACATCATTTGTTTTAAATGAATGGATATATGCACATCTGTGTTTATTGTAACTCTTAATATAAGAGAAGTTACGGTATCTGTGTCTGTATGTAATGGCATGCTATTCCAGCCCTGATTGTATCTCAGACACTACATATGGTCCCCTGAACACCAGGAGTGATCCCTGAACACTTCTGGATTTGGCCTAAATATTAAAATCAAGTACATAGGAAATAATAAAGATTTATTGAAGATTTTAAAAGACTATATTGAAGACTATAAAAGAAAAAGAAGACAGACCTGAGAGAAAATAAGTAGAGACGTATGGTTCCAGACTCTTTAGTACTTTGTTTCAACCTTTTTTTTCTTTTTTACTTTTTATATATATTTTATTTTCATAAAAGTAGTTCACAAAGTTCATAACATAATATTCAAATACCAATCCCCCCACTGAGCACCTTCCCAGCACAATAAGAGTTAAGTGTGTGAAGTTTGTTTTATTTCATTCTGGAGCCATTTAAGCCGGAATATAAGAGAATACAAGCAAGTATGTTAGAAACCAAACAAATGTGTGATACTTTTGATAGGTAAGTGAGGTAGAGTGTAAGAGGTCTCATGGCCGTGAATGTGGCCGCGCACTCCAGGAAATTCTGTGGCGCTCTCTTCTGGGAGCTTTAGTTCATAGTCTCAGTCTCTGGGTCTTGGCCATTGATGAGATTACTTAGCACCAGGGGCAGGTAATGGGTGTGACTGCCAAGCTACTGGAAAACAGGGAACCTGGATGGGGAGGAGGTCCAGTCCCAATCCGAGCGGGCTTGGAGATCTCAGTCACGGGTTCCCATGTACCTGGGTTTTTCTGCTGGTTCACTCTTGAGTGAGTTCATCCCATCTTGGGTGAGGTTCATTCCCTCTTGGGTGAGGTCGTCTGAGCATGTGGAGAGTGGCCTTGAGCATGGTGGCGGTTGGGTTCTGGAAGTTTTCGGCTGCTGGGGTTCTGCTTGGGGCAGAGAGGGAAACTCAACTCGCCCCCCACCGAAGTGCCCTGGTGAAGACAGCCTGGCGTGGGGTCAGGAAATTCTGCCTGCTTTAGATATTTGAAGAGTATCATTGGACTTTTGGGCTGGAGCGATAGCACAGCAATAGGGCATTTGTCTTACAAGCAGCCGCCAACATGGCCGACCCAAGTTCAATTCCTCCGCCCCTCTTGGAGAGCCCGGCAAGCTACCGAGATTATTTCACCCACACGGCAGAGCCTGGCAAGCTACCTGTGACGTATTCGATATGTCAAACACAGTAACAACAAAGTCTCACAATGGAGACGTTACTGGGCCCGCTCGAGTAAATCGATGAACAACGGGAGGACAGTGACAGTGACATCATTGGACTTTTAATGGGTATTGCATTGAATCTGCATAAAGCTCTGGGTAAGGCCATTTTGACAATGTTGATTCTTCCAATCCACAAACAGGGACTGTCTCTCCAGTTCAATCCCTGGCACCACAGATAGTACATCAAACACTTCCACGAGTGAGCACTGAGCTCAAAGCCAGGAGTAAGGCAGCCTAAGCACTGCTGGATGTGACCAAATACCTTTGACCCCCCCCATGCATGAAATAGACATAAGCAAATGTAAAATATTTCAATGTAAAGTATAATATAAATGTAAAGCAAATGTAAAGTATATAAAAATCTAAAACATTTCATGTTCATGGACTAGAAGAATCATCATTAAAATAACCATTTTACCCAAGTATTATACGGATTAAGTGTAATCTCTATCAAAACTTCCGTTCTGAAAGAACATGGTGCAAATACTACTAAAATTTGTTGGAACCGTAAAATTTGAAAGACCATGGGGGGCTGGAGCGATAGCACAGCAGGTAGGGTGTTTGCCTTACACACCGCCAACCCTGGTTCGATTCTTAGCTTCTCATATGGAAAAACAATACCAATCATAAAACTGGGAGTTGATCTGAACAAGCACTTCTTCAAAGAGAATGGATGGCCAAAGGAATATGAAAGTGTTGTGTCTGATAGTTAGGAAACTGCAATGAGATATCACCTCACAGAAATGGAAATGGCATGTCAGAAAGTCTAGCGGGTATGTGGTGAAAACAAACCTTCACTCACTTGGTAGATTGGTAATTTGTTCTAGGCTTTATAGAAAACAGAATGGAGACATCCCCCCAAAATTGAAAGTACTATATGATCCAGTGATTCCACTCCTTGACCTCTAAACCTGCAATACAAATTTACTAATTTTGAAAGCTTCCTGTACACCACTGTTCATTTCAGTGCTATTTCAGTAGCTGAGATCTAAATATAAATCAAGTGCCTAACAACAGATGAGTGGGTCAAAAAAAATTCTATTTATATACAGTAGAATGCTACTCAACCATGAGAAACAATGAAATCTTGCATTTTGCTGTAAATTGGAACTGGAGGGTATGATGGAAAGGGAGTAAAACAACAAGTGCTGAAACAAATATCACTCATGGAGTATAAAGAAGCGGTGGAATCAATACTGGTCAATAAAAATAAATCCTGGCCTTCTGCTAAGAGAACTGAGTATCGCTTCTCAGTTATGTTGGGTAGAAAGGGATGGGGCATGGTAGTGGAAGCCAGACAGGAAAGGATCTATGGACAAGAGTAGAGGAGATGCAGTAACTGCCCTGAACTCATACTAATGGCAGTGTAAATATGCCTCAATTTAAAGAATCCTATCATGATTGACCTCTTCTTCTTCATCTTCCATCTCAGAAAATTCTGTCATGTTTTCTTCCAAGTATATCTCAAAATCTTCCTCTTCAGCTTCATTTCCATATCCTCACTAAATTTGTATATAGGTCTAGGGTAATAACCTTGTAACTTGTCTTCTGTTTATGTGCCAATACTATTCACAGACAACCAGGATAATTTTTCAAAAGATATAAAGTATAACACATCATTACTTTGCATAAAATTCAGCATTGCACATAAAATTCAAATCTATCTTTGTTGTAGATTACCTGCCTTGTCTTCTCTAACCTTCATAGTCTGGTCTTTTTGTTTGCTCAACACTCTAAGCACATCCCTACTTCAGTTAGAAATTTGCACTTTGCTGTGAAGTAAATGTTTGTGCCCCCAACTCGTAGGTTGAATAATAATTTGCAGTGTATAATCCTAGTGCCCACTGTGATGTTATTTGAAGGTGGGACATTTGGGAGACATCATGAGGGTGGAATCATTGTGAATTTGAGCCTTATCATAATCACAGGAGAGTATCCCCCACTCTGCCAAGTAAGGAAATAGCACTGCCTTGGATAGGAAGGGAGTTATCACCAAATATTACATCTACTGCTATCTTGATCATAGAGCTCCTAGCCTCCAGAGCCATGAGAAATGAATTGTATTTGTTAGAGCAGCCTAAATGAGCAAAAGAACCTTGGCCTTTTTTTTTTTTTTAGCTATTCTTTATTTGAATAGAGAAGTTCTATAAAGAAGACCACACCTTCTACAAGATCATTGTGGGTGATTTTAATGCCAAGATAGGACCGAGAAGATCAGCTGAAGAACTTCACATCTGGACCCATGGCCTAGAATGGAACGAACAGGGTGAGAGACTGTCTGAGTTCATCATGTCGACCAAGACCATTCATGGTAACTCACAGTTCCAGAAGGCAGAATCTAAACGATGGACATGGGAGTCTCCCGGTGGACGATTCTACAACGAAATAGACCACATCATATTCAATCGACGGTTTTGCCTGACCGATGTCGCTGTTGTCCCAAAATTTCGAACGGGATCGGACCACCGTCTCCTTCGTGCAAAATTCTACTTCACAGAGCGGGGAGAAAGGGCTGCAAAGTTCAAAAAGAGAACTCCCAGAATGACCACCAACTGGGAACTCTTTGGTACTATTGCGGCAACATGGGAAGATGCCATTGTTGACAACATTGACGAGGAATACGATCGACTGGTTCAGCACCTCCATGAATGTGCGAGGAACGCCAAGAGAGAGATAGCCACAAAAAGTCGCCTATCTTCGAAAACTCTTGAGCTAATTCGCCAGCGTGGTTTGGCGCATGCCTCAGGCAACCGCAAGCTAACGTCCGAGCTTGCAAAGCAGTGCAGAGATGCGATCAAGGAAGACCTCAAAGAGAGAAGAGCAGAAGTACTGGTAGATGCGGCAGAAGCCGGGAAAAGTATTCGTAATGCCCACCTGTCCTTCGCCAACTATAAGACCAAGATGACTGCCCTCCGACGTCCTGATGGATCCATCACATCCTCCAGAACGGCAATGGAGAAGATTATCCATGACTTCTACTCAAATCTCTTCGATAGCCATGTCCACTTGCCGACATAACAAATTCCACAGGATGGGTATGTCGTTCCCAATGTTCTCCCTTCCAAAATCCGACATGTAAAGAAACAAACAGCACCCGGCCCAGACAAGGTCAGACCTGAACACCTGAAGAACCTGCCGTCAGTACTCATCAATACACTGGCTCGGCTCTTCACTTGCTACCTGTCTGAATGCAAGGTTCCGTCCCAATGGAAAACCAGCAGGACCGTACTACTGTTCAAGAAGGGAGACATCCATGACATTGGCAACTATCGCCCTATCTGCCTATTGTCTGTCATCTACAAGTTGTTCACTCGAGTCATCCTGAATAGGATTGGCAGAACACTAGATGAAGGACAACCATGCGAGCAAGCAGGGTTCTGCAAAGGATTCAGCACCATCGACCATATCCACACGATAACCAAGCTCATTGAGGTTTTTCGGGAGTTCAAGATGCCGCTCTGTTTAACGTTCATTGATTTAAAGAAGGCCTTTGATTCTGTTGAGACAGAAGCGGTCATTGAAGCCCTAGCCAATCAGGGCATTCAAGCCCAACACATCAGGATCCTCCGTGAGCTGTATTGCGGATTCACTACCAGGATCTCACCATTCTACAAAGAAGTGATCATTGATGTCAAGAGAGGGGTGCAGCAGAGTGATACCATTTCACCGAAACTCTTCAGTGCCACCCTCGAGAACATCATGCGCTGACTGGAATGGGAAGAATGGGAGTGAAGATAGATGGTCGATAGATAGTCACACTTCTTCATCAAGATCATGAACAATCGGTTTGAGGCCCTTCATGTTCCCGGAGCGAACAGATGGCATTGGGCTACACTAGCACGCGACAGGGACAAATGGAGACGTTACTGGCGCCCGCTCGAGCAAATCGACGACTAACGGGAAGTTAAGTGATTAAGTGAAGTGATTATTTGAATAGTGAGTTTAAATTTGAATTTATTATTCATTATATGAAATGTGTAATTTTATCATGTTTTACACCAGGACTAACATAGCTAGATCTTAGCCACATGCCAGAATTCATATTTCCTTCTGATGACTCAATGGGAGTCTTAAAATCCACTATTTCCCATGCAAGAAGACTCCTTAGAATTCTTTTTTCTTTCTTTTTTTTTTTTTGGTTTGTGGAAAATTACTTTTATTGCTGTAATACATTCATTCATATGGTGTGATCGGTGCTGCAATATAATATGTCTAAAACTGGATGCATTCTGTCTACAGTTTTCTTTCATCACCTTTTTATAGCTAGCTCCTTTTCTAACCTCAGTGGGACCTTTCCTGAGTTAAGTAAATCTGCCTAGTCAATCTATATAATATATTTTGAGGGGTAGTAGGAAGGTGTTGCTGTAGATTAGGGTCACACCCTGCAGTTCTCAGGGACTCTTCTTGGTTCAGTGCTCAGTTGTAACACCTAGTCTGCCCTGAGGACGATATATGGTGCTGGAGATTCGAACCCAGGTTGAATGCGTGCAAGGGAAGTGCTTTTCTTCCTGTACTATCTATTTGGCTATCAGTGCCTATAAAACCATAATACTAAAACTTCTGGCACTTCACATCTAAAATCGTCTTTATTGGGGGGTACCTCCAATAATGCAAGGGATTTGGGGGGGAGAGAATGGAAGGGGGGTCGTTATACCTGGCAGTGCACATGGCTTATTCTTGGCCCTGTGGTGCTCAGAACTTACTCAAACTCTTTGGTTGGGTATTACTCAGGTATCATATAGGCTCAGGAAGCCATACGGGATGCTGGGTATTGAACCCAGGTCAGCCACATACAAGACATTGCCCTTTCCTCTGTACTATCTCTTCAGCTCCTAGAATGTTAAGAAAAATAAATATTTATTGAGGCACTGTGATATACAAATGTGAATTCTGTAATGTGGCTAAGATATAATCATGTTAGTACTGGTGTGAAAACATTCACTGAGGTACTGTGATTTACAATTTATAATGTCCTAGTTTATGATGGTTTCATGAATGCATGATTCCAAGATCACAGCCACCACCATTTCTTTCTACCAGACTCCCTTACCCCTCCCCCCCCCACCCGTACCCCTCCAGTCACACCCTGAAAACTCAGTTCTTTGGATGAACTCACCAGCTCTGTTGCCTTTGGTCATTTGTTACTCCCTTACTGTGTTTCCCCACATATGAGGGAATTCTGCTTGTATCCCCATCTCATTAACTTCACTCAGCATGATATTCCATCCATGTCACGGCAAACAGAATGTTTTTGTCCTTTTTTACAGCTTCATAGAATTTCATTTTGTGTGCATATATGTATGTGTGTGTATACACAAATTTCTATCAAAACTTTTTTTGACTTTTTGGGTCATACCCGGCGATGCACAGGGGTTACTTCTGGCTCTGCACTCAGGAATTATCCTTCGTGGTGTTCAGGGGACCATATGGGATGCTGGGACTTGAACCCGGGTAGGCCGCGTGCAAGGCAAACGCCCTATCCGCTGTGCTATTGCTCCAGCCCCAAAACTTTAAACTATTTTTTCTACTAAGGCATGATGATTTACAAAGTTATTCATACTTAAATTTCAGGCTTATGGTGTTTCAACACCAGCCCCACCATCAGAGTCCATTTTCCTCCAACAATGTCCCCAGGTTCCCTTCCACTCACCATCCTGCCACCTTGACAGGCATATTTTTATATTTGGTTATTGCAGTTTGGATATCATGCTTTTGTATTGTTGACTTTGCAGTTTAGGTATACTCATATACCCACACCTCTACACCCGGGTTTGATTCCTCCGCCCCTCTCGGAGAGCCTGGCAAGCTACCGAGAGTATCGCGCCCTCACGGTAAAGCCTGGCAAGCTACTTGTGACGTATTCAATATGCCAAAAACAGTAACAAAAAGTTTCACAATTTGTTGTGAGACGTTACTGCTGCCTGCTTGAGCAAATCGATATACAATGGGAGGACAGTGACAGTGACACATTTACACCACTCACATGCCCAAGACCCCTGCTCTCTCTCTCTCTCTCTCTCTCTCTCTCTCTCTCTCTCTCACCTCCCATCTCCCTCTTCATTCCCCTTGATTTCTTTCTTCCCTGTATTCTTTTCTGTAGTCTGAAGTCAAGGGCAATCTAGGTATCCCCATTCCTGGCACATTGCATTCCCTATTCCTGTTATTCTGTATACCACAAATTCATATGATTTCACTAAACATGATGTACTCCAGTTCCATAGATGTTGTAGTGAATTGTGTGATTTCATCTTTCTTTGCAACTGCATAATATTCTTTTGTGTATTCATGCCACACCTTCCTTATCCACTCAGCTTTGGACTTCTGGGTTGATTCCATATTCTAGCTACTGTGTAAATCCTTTTCTTTCTACCATAGCTAGCCCTGGGACATGTTCTGCAGTGTCTAGATATTAGGGTGCTCCCACAGCCTTCCCTTCACCCTGAAGTCAGTCCTGGGGACTCAAGCAGTTATGGTCATCTCTAAATCCATTTAGTTGTGCCGGTGGTCCAAGTTACTGTACTGGCACTCAGAACCACGTGGACATTAATGCACCCACATGACTATTCTACCCCACACTCCCCACAGTAAGGGTTAGTGGAAAAATGCAGGTTCTGAATTTTTAGAATAGGTGTTCTAGTAGGTGTTCCCAAAACACCTCTATAAAAACCCTGTATCTAGGAATAAAACAATGTGGTACTGGAATAAAACCTCTCCAACCACTGGGTCAGAATGTACCCATAATTTTTGGCAAAGGAGCTGAGAGCATGAACAAAGATAGCCGTTTCAACAAGTGGTGTTGGGAGAATTGGATAACCACGTGCAAGAAATTAAAGCTGGATCTGTATCTCACACTTTACACAGAAGTCAACTCAAAGTGGATCAAAAAACCTTTAGATCAGACCTGAATCTATAAATTACCTAAAGGAGAATATAGACAGAATGCTTCAAGACCTAGACCTCAAATGATGATCAACAATATGATGCCATTAGCAATGGCTACAGAATCAAAACTAAACAAATGGAACTACATCAAACTTAATAGTTTCATATGTCTAAAACTAAATGACAGTTGAGTGGGAGAAAATAATCCACTCAACACATCAGATAAGGGGTTGATATCCAGGAGCTATAAAGTTGATCTACAAAGGGGGCTGGAGCGATAGAAGAGCGGGTAGGGTGTTTGCCTTGCACGAGGCCAACCCGGGTTTGATTCCCAGCATCCAATATGGTCCCCTGAGCACCCTCAGGAGTGATTCCTGAGTGCAGAGCCAGGAGTAACTCCTGTGCATTGCCAGGTGTGACCCAAAAAGAACAAAAAGTTGATATACGAAGATCAACAACCACACAACAAAATCTAAAAGCCCTATCAAAAAATGAACAGACAATTTTCTGAGTAAGACAATGACGGCCAAGAGGCACATGAGAAAAATGCTGTTCATCACTTATTATTGAGAATATCTAGATTAAGATGGCAATGAGATAGCATTTACACCAGTGAGAATGGCACATATTATAAATGCTGGGAACAATCTCTGTTGGTGGGGATGTGATTTAAAAAAAAAAAAACCCTCATTCACTGCTGGTGGGAATGCTGTGTGGTCCGATCCCCATGAAAAACAGTCTAGAGGGTACTCAGTAAACTCAGAATTAGGCTCTCATATGACAGTAATTACACTTTTGGATGTCTATCCCCAGGACAGAAAAAATATTCTTTCAAAAGAACATGCACATCACTATTCTTTGCAGCACTCAGTACAAGAGCTAAGATTTGGAATCAACATGAATGTCCAGCAATAGATCTATGGACTATATTTATATATAAACAGTGGAATACTACACAGCTGTGAGGAATGATAAAATCATACGATTTGCTATAAGATACAACATAGATGGAGTTGGAAGACATTATGTTAAATGAAGTAAGCCAGAAGAAGAAGGATAAACACGGGATATTGCTTATATGTTGTTAGAATAATTGGATGCAGGAATGCAGTTTTAAGGTGGGGGTGCCCCAATCAACCTTGACCCCAGAGTATAGGGAGGAAAAGGAAAGAAAGAGTGGAGGGGCGGGGAAGAAGAGAGATGAGAAGCAACGGTGCCCAGTCAGGGATTAAGGTACAAAGGTGGTGTTAAGGAATGATAGAGCCAAATATCCAAACCACAGTCAGCAACACTGAAACCAAGAGACCCAAACTTTAATGACCAATCTTAGAAAAGTGCTTTTCAAGAGGGCAGGCTGGAGGGGTGGCAGTATATGGGACGAAACCTGGGAATGTTGGTGGAGGGAAGTTGATTTGGTGGTGGGATTGGTGCTGCAATATTGTATATCTGAAACCCAGTAATAAATAACTTTGCAAATCATGATGTTTTAAATTTTTTAAAAAAGGTTAAAAAATGAAAGGGCGGGAAACAACACAAACCAATGGTAGGGGGAAAAAGCTAGAACAGTTAAATTTTTATCAGATCAAATAACATTCTATCTAAGGAAAATATTTAGAGATAGGGACAGAAATTAATTATTAGTTAAGGGAAGAATAGTTGGAAGTACTGGGACTGAAATGATAGTACAATGAGTAGGGCAGCTGCCTTGCATGCAGCCTACCTGGATTCAATTCCTGGCATCCCATATGTTCTCTTGAGCACTGCTAAGAGTAATTCATGAATGCAGATAGCCCCTGAGCATTGCCATGTGTAACCTAAAAACAACAAGAAAAAAGTAATAATATATATGCACCAGATGAAGAGCCAGCAAAGTTGACACAACTGATGCTCACATACCTAAAGAAACACATTAGGAATTATATATATATGTATATATATAGTAGAAAATAATATCCATGGCCAGGGAAAATGGGGTAGGAAGACTGTTCAATGGTTGGAACTCAACACAAGTGTGTAGGGGTCTGAGGGTCGATAAGCTAATGAAAAGACCAGTATGACAATAATAGCTGGTAATGATCATGCGGGACAAAACCTGAGGGTTTAAAGTAGGTAAGGGATATTCTGGATAACCTTTCAGTATCAGTTTTGGAACCACAGTGCAGAGAAAGAGCTGCAATAGAGGTAGGTAGGGGGTGGGGGTGAGGGGAGGGAACCTGGGGACACTAGTCCTGGGAAATGTACACTGTGGATAGGTGTTGGAACACTGCATGACTGAAACGCAGTCATGAACAGCTTTTTAAAATTAAAGAAAATGTAAAGAAAAAGAAACACATTAATGGAAACTTCACTCCATCGGTGGGTGACTTCACTTCACTTTTGCCACCAGACAGATCAACAGGTCAATCAGAAAAGACACAAAAGCTCTAAATGATGAGTTAGAAGAATAACAGGGCCCAGTCAGGGATTAAGGTACAAAGGTGGTGTTAAGGAATGATAGAGCCAAATATCCAAACCACATTCAGCAGCACTGAAACCAAGAGACCCTCCACTACCCCAAAGCCTGAATAAACATTCTTTTCTAGTGCACATGGAACATTCTCTAGTAGAAATAACATATAAGGGAATAACTCAAACATAGATAAATTTTAAAATATAGAAATCATAACAAGCGACCTCAATGCTATGAAAGTTGAAATGAGCCACAAAGGGAAGATGGGGAAACCCTCCAACACTTGGAAGCTGAACAGAAACACTGCTAAAGAACAAATAGATTGAGAAAGATAAAAGATCCCTTGAAACTGATGAGGATGAATAAACAAACTCAGAACCTATGGAATACAGAAAAAGCTGTACTGTACTAAGGGGAAAATTCATAATAATATGACGAAATTAGGAAAGGAAAAGCTCAAATCAACAACCCAAACACACATCTCAAAAATTCGAAGAGAACAACCAACAACCAACAAGTAGTAGAGGGAAGGAAATAATAAGCACTAGAGCAGAAGTCAATAATACAGAAATCAAGAAAGCAATACAAAGAGTTAATGAAACCAGGACCTGGTTCTTAGAATTAACAAAATAGACAAACCTTTAGCTGGGCTCACGAGGAAAAAAAAAAATTCCCAAACAAATTGCATCATAGACAAATGGGAAGTAATTACAATAAACCTCATACAACAACATCTCATGAATTCAAGATTTATGAGAGGTTACTATGAACAACTTTAAGCTGGAGAACCTAGAAGAAATTGATATTAGAATTACATAATCTTCTAAATATAAACAAGAAGGAAGTATAAAATGTGAACAGACCAATCACAATGAAGAAATTAAAACTGAAACTAGAATCTCCCCAAGAACAAAAGCCTGTTCCAATGGAAACACTACTTATATCAA
The DNA here is from genome assembly GCF_029834395.1 of Sorex fumeus. Lineage (NCBI taxonomy): Eukaryota > Metazoa > Chordata > Mammalia > Eulipotyphla > Soricidae > Sorex > Sorex fumeus. Next base: position 11,810,956 of record NW_026606103.1, read on the forward strand.
ACCTTCAGAGAATATTCCTGAGTATAGAGCCAGAAATGAGCCCTGAGCACTGCCAAGTGTGCCTCCTCCGAATAAAACAATCACTTAATCACTTAACTTACCGTTAGTCGTCGATTTGCTCGAGCGGGCGCCAGTAACGTCTCCATTTGTCCCTGTCGCGTGCTAGTGTAGCCCAGTGGCATCTGTTCGCTCTGGGAACATGAAGAGCCTCAAACCGATCTTTCATGATCGTCACGAAGAAGTCTGACCATCTGGTAGGTGGGCGGCCACGCGGTCTTTTGACATCCCATGGAATCCAGTCAGTAACAGCTCTAGTCCAACGGTCGTCTTTAAATCTCATTACGTGACCAGCCCATCTGATTTTTGACACCTTGGCAAATGAGACAGAGTCCCTGATTCTTGATCATCGACGGATGTGGGAACTCCGGATTTTTTTCTCTCATTTGAGTGAAACGTGATATTCCAAGCATAGCTCTTTCTATTCTTCTTTGGGAAACCTGAATAGTGTTCTCATCCTATTTGCGTAGGGCCCAGGTCTCTGAGGCATATGTTAATGCAGGAAGAACAGTGGAATCAAAGAGATGTGCCCGGAGCCAAAGTTTCTTCGTCCTCTTAGCTATTTCTTCGACGTTCTTGAAGGCGTTCCAAGCCGCCCTCTTCCTCCTGCGCAGCTCGGGTGCCAGGTCATTTGTCATGCTGACCTCTCGACCTAGGTACACATAGCTGTTGCATTCGGAGATGGTCGTTCCATTGAGAGCGAATGGGGCGTCAGGAACAAGGCTGTTTCTCATAAACATTGTCTTCGTAAGATTCAGCTGTAGTACTACCTTTCCACACTCACGGTCAAAGTCGGCCAGCATTTGTGCCGCTTGGCTGATGTTTGGTGTTATTAAAACAATGTCATCAGCAAAGCGGAGGTGGTGTAGTTGCCGACCATCTATCTTCACTCCCATTCCTTCCCATTGCAGTCGTCGCATGATGTTCTCGAGGGTGGCACTGAAGAGTTTCGGTGAAATGGTATCACCCTGCCGAACCCCTCTCTTGACATCAACGATCACTTCTTTGTAGAATGGTGAGATCCTGGTAGTGAATCCGCAATACAGCTCACGGAGGATCTTGATGTATTGGGCTTGAATGCCCTGATTGGCTAGGGCTTCAATGAACGCTTCCATCTCAACAGAATCAAAGACCTTCTTTAAATCAATGAATGTTAAACAGAGCGGCATCTTGAACTCCCGAGAAACCTCAATGAGTTTGGTTATTGTGTGGATATGGTCGATGGTGCTGAATCCTTTGCGGAACCCGGCTTGCTCGCATGGTTGTCCTTCATCTAGTGTTCTGCCAATCCTATTTAGGATGACTCGAGTGAACAACTTGTAGGTGACAGACAATAGGCAGATAGGGCGATAGTTGCCAATGTCATGGATGTCTCCCTTCTTGAACAGTAGTACGGTCCTGCTGGTTTTCCATTGGGACGGAACCTTGCATTCAGACAGGTAGCGAGTGAAGAGCCGAGCCAGTGTATTGATGAGTACTGACGGCAGGTTCTTCAGGTGTTCAGGTCTGACCTTGTCTGGGCCGGGTGCTGTTTGTTTCTTTACCGACGAAATGGCGTGTCGGATTTCGGAAGGGAGAACGTTGGGAACGACATATCCATCCTGTGGAATTTGGTATGTCGGCAAGTGGACATGGCTATCGAAAAGATTTGAGTAGAAGTCATGGATAATCTTCTCCATTGCCATTCTGGAGGATGTGATGGATCCATCAGGACGTCGGAGGGCAGTCATCTTGGTCTTGTAGTTGGCGAAGGACAGGCGGGAGTAACGAATACTTTTCCCAGCTTCTGCCGCATCTACCAGTACTTCTGCTCTTCTCTCTTTGAGGTCTTCCTTGATCGCATCTCTGCACTGCTTTGCGAGCTCGGACGTTAGCTTGCAGTTGCCTGTGGCATGCGCCAAACCACGTTGGCGAATTAGCTCAAGAGTTTTCGAAGATAGGCATTTTTTTGTGGCTATCTCTCGCTTGGCGTTCCTCGCACATTCATGGAGGTGCTGAACTAGTCGATCGTATTCCTTGTCAATGTTGTCAACAATGGTATCTTCCCATGTTGCCACAATAGTGCCAAAGAGTTCCCAGTTGGTGGTCGTTCTGGGAGTTCTCTTTTTGAACTTTGCAGCCCTTTCTCCCCGCTCTGTGAAGTAGAATTTTGCACGAAGGAGACGGTGGTCCGATCCCGTTCGAAATTTTGGGACAACAGCGACATCGGTCAGGCAAAACCGTCGATTGAATATGATGTGGTCTATTTCATTGTGGAATCATCCACCGGGAGACTCCCATGTCCATCATTTAGATTCTGCCTTCTGGAACTCTGAGTTACCATGGATGGTCTTGGTCGACATGATGAACTCAGACAGTCTCTCACCCTGTTCGTTCCATTCTAGGCCATGGGTCCCGATGTGAAGTTCTTCAGCTGATCTTCTCGGTCCTATCTTGGCATTAAAATCACTCATGGTTGAAGCTGGCTAGCATTTGTGGCGCTTGGCTAATGTTTGATGTTATTAGAATGATGTCACCAGCAAAGTGGAGGTGGTGTAGTTGCTGACCGTCTATCTTCACTCCCATTCCTTCCCATTCCAGTCGTCGCATGATGTTGTCGAAGGTGGCACTGAAGAGTTTCGGTGAAATGGTACCACCCTGCCAACCCCCTCTCTTGACATCAATGATCACTTCCCTGTAGAATGGTGAGATCCTGTTAGTGAATCCGTAATACAGCTCATGGAGGATCCAGATGTATTGAGTTTGAACACCCTGTTTGGCTAGGGCTTCGATGACCGCTTCAGTCTCAACAGAGTCAAAGGCCTTCTTTAAATCAATGAACATTAGACAGAATGGCATCTTGAACTCCTAAGAAACCTCAATGAGCTTGGTTACCATGTGGATATGATCGATCGTACTGAATCCTTTTTTTGGAACATGGCTTGTTCACATCGTTGTCCTTCATCTAGTGTTCTGCCGATCCTATTCAGGATGACTTGAGTGAACAGCTCGTAGATGACAGACAACAGGCAGATGGGGCAATAGCTGTGGATGTCTCCCTTCTTGTACAGTAGAACAGTCCTGCTGGTTTTCCATTGGGATGGAACCTTGCATTCAGACAGGTAGCATGTGAAGAGCTGAGCCAGTGTACTGATGAGTACTGACGGCAGGTCCTTCAAGTGTTTGGGACTGACCTTATCTGAGTCGGGTGCTGTTCGCTTCTTTACCAATGAAATGGCATGTCGGTTTTCGGAAGGGAGAATGTTGGGAATGACATATCCATCCTGCGGAATTGTTATCCCATCCTGGGGATGCAAAAAAAAAAAAGGAAAGACAGTAGAAATGATATCTACACTTGTATGTTTCTTGCAGCCCTGTTCACAATAGCCAGAATCTGGAAAAAAAAATCCAAGTGCCTGAGAACAGATGATTGGTTAAAGAAACTGGTATGTCTGCACAATGGAATACTATGCAGCTGTTAGAAGAGATGAAGTCATGAGATTTGCTTCTAAGTGGATGGACATGGAGAGTACCATTCTAAGTGAAATGAGTCAGAGAGGGACAGACATAGAAGGATTGCACTAATTTGTGGAATATAAAATATAACATGAGACTATCACCTAAGAACAGTAGAAATAAGGGCCAGGAGGATCCCTCCACGGTTTCAAAGTCTGCCTAACGAGCTGGGGGAGAAGACAGCTGGAATAGAGAAGGGAACACTTAAGTCCATGAAGGTTGGTGGGATCACTCAGGATGCGAGATATGTGCTGAAAGTAGACTAAAGACCAAACATGATGGCCTCTCAGTATTGCAAACCACAATGCCCGAAAGTAGAGAAAGAAAGAATGTGCCTGCCACAGAGGCGGGGGAGGGGGTATTGGGGGTGGCAGGAGGGATACTGGGAACATTGGTGGTGGAGAATGCGCACTAGTGGAGGGATGTGTGCTCAATCATTGTATGACTAAAACTTATCATGAAAGTTTGTAACTATCTCACGGTGATATAAAATAAATTAATAAAATTTGAAAATAGAAATTTCAAACAAATAGAAGCGTAGAGGATATATTGTAAGTAGATTTACACTATAAGAATGTCAAAGGAAATGCTCCCTCAGAAGGAATTTTTTTTTTTTTTTGGTCAGGAGCTGGATTGTTGAATAACATTGGTTTGTCTTTGTGTCTCTCACAGGGAGCTTTGGTTTACATCACAGTGCTCCCGAGGCACACCCAATTCTATCAGGCATGCCTAATCCTCTGTGTTTATTTTAACCTCTCCTCTGTGCTCTTCTTCCCTTACCTGTTAATCACCTATCCCCATTGTAACTTTTAAAGTCAAATTCTTCTGAGGGCTTTGAATTTTGTATATGTAAGTGAAATATTTCTTTCCTCTTTCCCTTATGTCCTTTGCATAGTTTATATTAGAGCAATGTCTTTTTCGTATAGACACATGAAGACAGTTAATGCTACTCCTGGGCACCCATCATATTTACTTGACTTAAGCCTCAGTTGCTCTTACCTCCTAACACCCACCAAAAGGAGGTTCTCGGAAAGGGACTTGCAAAAAGGACAGGTTAAGCACCATAAAAAGTACAATAACAGAATAAGGACCCTGCTGGGGTTGGGAAAGACTAACCTGGCCTGAGGACTATAGTCTGGGATACATAGAGAGATATCCCCAGGAAGAACCCTCTTTAAGTTTGATACATCTCTTACTGTTTCACACAGAATGACTAGAAATAAGTGTATTGCTAGTTAAGAAAAGGAGAAAGCAATAATCCTTTAGATGGAATCCTTGAGTGGATCTCCTAGTAATCTAGAGTACTGAACCCCCAGATGAGATTTTTGTCCTTGACTTAATCTCCTAGACATACTTCTCCTGAAGGAAGGCCTTTGCATCTGTTTATTGTTGTGATAATGTTCAACCATATTCTTGTGTATACCCACCGTCATGATTTCTATATAACTAACTCTGTGAGACTTAAATAAGGGGTCACTAATTACCAACCAGCCTCTAGCCCGTTCCTTCAACCGGTTAGGGGAGGTGCTTCTCAGCCACTGAACAGATCCAGGCTTGAACTCACACTGGATAGTATGTGGGGATAAAGGCACTTTTCTTGCATGCCACCAATCTTGGTTCAGTACCCTGTAGCACATGATTTCCTGAGCATTAATGGAAGCCCCAAAAACCACCAGGGTAGTCCGGGAGATCCTTGGTTCTTCAGAACCCAAGTAACATTGCATTCAGTCCCAGGATTCCTGGGCATCTCTTAAAGGCTCTCTTCCAAAAGAATATTTTTCCAGAAAATGATAATACTAGGTAGAAACCTGTAGTTAAATGAAAAGCAACAAAACGGAAATATTGAGCAGATACAGAATATATTTTTTAAAAATTGTTCTCATTTCTTAAAAAGATAATTGACTTAGTGTAATACTAATAATGTCGTATAGGTTTTATTATACATTTTCCAAGGCACAAGGAATAGGAGGAAGTATGCTTATTGTATCAAAGAGGCATTTTTCTCAGCTATAAATTTAAGAAGGACTTGGCACTATTGACTTTGGTTTCTGGACAATCCTTCTGTGAGGGCCTAACCTGAGATTGATAGGTTCAGAAGATTCCTTGTTTGCCCACTAGAGGCCATTAGCAACACAACCACCACCCTATTTTGTGACAACCAACATTGTCTTCAGATATTGTCAAATGTTTCCTGAGGGGCAAAAACAGCTCCTGGCTCACATCTGAGCAAGAACAAAAGGAAATCTATCGAAAGAAAGAAAAAGAAGGAAGGAAGGAAGGAAGGAAGGAAGGAAGGAAGGAAGGAAGGAAGGAAGGAAAGAAAGAGTATATATGTATGTATATACCTAGTAAGCCAATGGTGGAGATCAAATGAATACTAGAAAATACTACAAAAGAACGCCAGAAAAGATTGTACAGCAGGCAGAGCGCTTGCCTTGCATGAGACCAAGGTTCAAATCTCATTACCCCATATGGTCCTGAGACCTGGTCAAGGAGTGATGACTGATAATATGAGACTAACACCCAAGGACAGTAGAGACAAGGGCAAGGAAGATTGTTGCACAGTTGGAAGCCTACCTTATGAGCTGGGGGAAAAGACAGCTGGTATAGAGAAGGGATCACTAAGTCAATGATGGTTGACCAAAAGAGGAAAGTGTGTGAAGGTTGTTGTATTTCTTCCTGGAGTCATTGAAGCCCTTGTATAAGAGATTACAAGCATGTATGTTAAACCCAAACAAATGTGTGCTACTTTGAGTACATCAATGGGCTTTGCGGCTATGCACTTCAGAACATTCTGTGCTGCTCTCATCTGGGAGCTTTATTTCATGGTCTCTGGATCTTGGCCATTGATGAGATTATATAGCGCTGGAGGCAGTTTGTGGTATGAGCTACTGGTAAACTGGGGAGATGAGGAGGAGGCCCAGTCCTGATCCGAGCTTGGAGATCTCAGCCACTGGTCCCGCATGCCTGGGTTCCTCTGCAGGTTCCTTTATAGGTGAGGTTCATCTGAGCGTGTGGAGAGTGGCCTTGAGCATGGCTGTGCCTGGGTTCTGGAGGTTTTCGGTTGCCAGCATTCTGCTTGGGGCGGGGAGGGAAACTCAACCCGCTCCCCTCTGAGGTGCCCCGGTGAAGACAGCCTGGCATGGGGTCAAGACTATGTCTTCTTTAGAGTGGTATCTGTTCAGATCCATGAAATGACAAATATTTTGCTGCTCCATGCATGTCTACAAATGGTTAGAAAAGCCACAAGTTTTTCTTGTTACAAGATTGTAATCTTACGAGTGAATTTTAACAAATAAGTATAAATTCATAACTGTGGAATCATGACTTTTTTTCTTATTTAATCATTTCCTCCTGCTTACAACCAGACTCCCACTGATGTTGTCATGCCCTTGACCTTGGAACAATCTCCTCAGCCGAGCAAGGTGTTTCTCATTAGGAGCCCAGAGTTTCCCCCTGCCCTTGAACTCGTCTAAGGACACTAGGATTGTTTCTGGAACAAAAGTGGGGCAGGGAGAATGACCTAACTTGGAAGGCTAAGAATGAGTTTCTCAGGCGAGAAAGACAACACAGTGGATGAGGCGCTCTCCTTGCCTGAGGCCAACTAGGGTTTGACTGTGGCACCACAGACCCCAGTTCCTTGAACTGTGAGGAGGGACCCCAGAGCGCAGAGCAGGAGTAGCTCTGGGTATGGTTCCAAAACAAAACAAAAATAAACAAAACGGACTCTCAAAAATTAATAAGTCAGAAAGAGAGGGACAGACATAGAAAGATTGCATTCATCTGGGGAACATAAAGAAAAAAAGGAGACTAGCACCCAAGAATGGCCGAGATTAGTACTAGGAATTTTGTTCCATGGCTTGGAGGCCATCTGCACAAGCTAGGGGAAAAGTCAGCTCAGATAGAGAAGGGAGCACCAAATAAAGGGTGTTGGGAGGATCCTCCCAGGATGGGAGAAGCATGCTGAAAGTAGACTACAGACCAAAGATTGCCTCTCAATGCCTCTTTTGCAAACCACAACATCCAAAAGGAGAGAGAGAACAAAAGGGAATGCCCTGCCACAGAGGCAGGGTGGGATGGGGGGGATGGGGGGTGGGAGGGATACTGGGATCCGTGGTGGTGGGAAATGGGCACTGGTGAAGGGATGGGTATTTGATCATCATATAATTGAAACCCAAGCACAAAAATTTGTAAGTCTACAACTGTACCTCATGGTGTCTCACTAAAAAAATTTAAAAATTAAAAAAAAAATAATGAGATCTTCAGAGGTACAAAAGATTAGTGAATGATAAGCAAGTATTCATACAGCTATCAAAATGCTTCCAGAAAAGGTAAAGCAGAAACACACTCCTGTCATGTAGACTTCACCAACCTCATTCTCTTTTTTTTTTTTTTTTTGCTTTTTGGGTCACACCTGGCGATGCACAGGGGTTACTCCTGGATCTACACTCAGGAGTTACTTCTGGTGGTGCTCAGGGGACCATATGGGATGCTCGGAATTGAACCCAGGTCGGCCGCATGCAAGGCAAACGCCCTACCCGCTGTGCTATCTCTCTAGCCCCAACCTCATTCTCTTTTGACCAGGCACATTTTTATACTTCTATAATATGGTTTGGGATGTTTTAAAACTTGATAGAAATGATATACTATAATGATTTGTAACTTGCTTTTTTGTTCATATTTTTGATATTTTATTAAATCTAATTCTCTGATTTATTTATTTACCTACTGTAGTATGAATGCTGATTTCTGGCTATTGCAGTGTTGTTGTTATTTATTAAAATTTATTCATGTACATGTCTATTTTAACATAAGGGATTTTTCTAAGGAACTGTAGTATTGTAAGATCAACTTTACTGCTGCCCAATTATTTTTCTAATGTGACTGTACCAATATATACTCATACTGATAAAATATGAAAGTGCCCTTTATATCCTCAACAATACTTGTTATTCTGATCTATTTTTGCTAATCCGGGTAAAAATTAATATTTTATTTAAACTTACATTTTATGGGACCAGGGATGTGGGTCAATGGTAAAGTGCATGCCTTGCACACATGAGACCTGGGTATGATCCCCAGGACTGCAAATAAATAAATATATGAATTTGTAATTTCCATACAAACTAATGATGCTGAGCATTCTTAATGGTTTCCATTTTAGTGAAATGTTTATTTTTATTTCAGATATTTTTCTGTCTTTTTAAAAATTTCCCCTTACACTTTATATACTTTGGTTTGCAAAGTTGTTCATGATGATTTGTTACAGACATTCAATAATCTGACACCAATCCCACCACCACTACACCTTCCCTCCATGATTGTCTCCACTTTTCCCAACCATACCTTAAGCCTGCTTCCATAGCAGGCCCTCAATAATTTGTTTTATATTGTTGTCATAAATAGTTTGCTAATAGAATGATCCAAAAATGTTTCCTTAGAAGAAAGTTAGTGAAGATTATTGTATCTCACCATGGAGCCATTAATTCCATGTATGAGAGATTACTAAAACGCTGCTACAGGTTAAACCTTCTGTGTTTATATTTTGTTAATTGATATTGATTGTCTTCTACATTACATTTCATCCAATCTGGTGTGATTTTCAGATATTTTTCTTACTTATATACAGGCATTCTCTATCTATTATGGACACTATCTGGTCATTATTTTTCCCACATTTATTTTCCTCAAATGTCTTTTCACTTTCTATGGTATTTAATGCACTAAACTTAAAATGTTTTTTCAATTATCTGAAATTTCTTGCTCTGGATAGAGCAGGGCCAGGCTTCAAACCATCTCACAATGTTCCCACTAACACTATGGGTATGTATAGATAGGGTCCCTTCAAAAACTTAAAAATGTTTAATGTAATTAACCAAATATTTCCTTTGTAAGTTGTGTTCTTTATACTTTTTTTTGTGTGTTTTAGGGAATTCTTTCCTAGCTTCTGAAGACTGTTGCTTTGTTTTCCATATTTAGTTACTAATTCCGCACATAACCTCTCTCCTTATCTTGCTGAGGTCATAATAGCAATTACTGATAAGTGCCATAAATACAGTCGTACATAGACTTAAGGGATTATATCCTGGTTATCTGTCATTGAAGTTGGGTTTCAATCTGTCAAGAAAGCTGGAATTTTCTTGTGTAAACATTTTAGCATTTCCCTAAACTTAATTTAAGAATATTAAGAATGTCTTAATTTGCATTTGCGGCCGCACAACATCTTATTATCTCATTTTTACTCTGGAGAACCCGGCAGGCTACCGAAAGTATCCTGCCCGCACGGCAGAGTCTGGCAAACTTCCCATGTCGTACTCAATTTGCCAAATACCAGTAACAATGATAGGACTCATTCTCCTAGCTCTTAAAAAGCAATGAATATGGCTCTTTTAAAATCTCAGGGCTAGGAAGAAGGAGACGTTACTGGTGCCTGCTTGAGGCAATCGATGAACAACAGGATGATCGTGATCGTGATCATGAAGAACGTCTTACATATTAAATAATATTATAGCAAAATAATTGTACTGGGGTTGAAGACATAGTATAGCATGTGGGCATTTGTCTTCCATGCAACTGACCCAGGTTTGATCAACATCACCTCATGTGGTCCCCCAAGCACAGGCCAGGAGTAATTCCTAAATGCAGAAACATGAATAGGCCCTGAGTACTGCAAGGTGTGGCCAAAAACAAAACCAAAATATCAATGTATAATCAACTCTGCTCTCCAAAGAAGCATGGCTGCTAGAATTTAGAAATAATATTAGTGATAATGATAATTATTATAAGAAATTAACTTATAATTATGAGGTCTGAGAAGTCCCAAATGATGCCATCTGCTGGGCAGAAACTCAGGAGAAAGCCTATGATGGAAGTCTGAGAACCAGAAGGACAATGGTAAAAATTCTGCTCAAGGACAGGAGAGCGGGCCAGAACAAAAAATACAGCAGGGACGGTGCTTACATTGCACTCTGCCAACCCAGGTTAGATCCCCAGCATCTCACCTGGTCTCCTAAGCCCCATCGGGAGTGATTCCTGAGTGCAGATCCAGAAGCAAACCTTCAGCACTGCTGGGTATGCCCCCCCCCACCAAAAGCCAAAAAAAATTAACCTTCTCCTGCCTTTATGTTCTTTGCAGACCCTCAACCATCCACCAACACTGAGAAGGCCACTCACTTTACCGAGTACACAGATTCAACGTAAATTTCATCCAGAGCTGTCTTCACAGACAAGCACAGCAGTAATATTTAATTTGGGCACTGCATGTCTCAGTCAAGTTCACACAAAAATTTAACCATCATACCCTACAATTTGCATTTTTGTAAGCTTAGCACTGAAGTGATCGGACTTTTCTGTAATTGTAGATTTTATCAACTAGAGGAACAGGTACTTCCCAACAAAACAAATGTTCCATCTATTAATCAATTTTATGCTAATTAATGATAATCTTTAGAGCTGTATAGTTTAGACTGAGCTTGCTACTTATTTTCTGTTTTTCTATAGCATGCAAATTATTCATATTTAAATTATTTAAAACAATATTTTAAAATTTTAATAGAGGTCAAACTCAGCAGTTCTGGGGTTTGAATTAGTCCCACACACACAGTCCTGATGATTCAGTGTTTGGGGCTGGCAGTACTTGGGAGCCAGCCAGACCCACACCCTATAAGGCTTAAAGGCCAAGAGGGTGTTACCCTGTAGTGCTCAGAGGGCCATTTGGCATTGGGCATGAATTTTACAGTCTGGGTCATGTCAGACAAGTATTCTATCCCTTTGAGTCATATGTCTTGCCCCTCAAATTTTCATTTCCAGTAGTTAAAAAAATCAGAGGAGACACAACACGTCATAGCACAAAATGATAAATTCAAATTTAAATGCGCAGAAGTTTTATTGCAAAATCTAATCAATTATTTTCACAAGGTTCAGTGTTGATGTCTGCTTAGTGCTATAGTAGCCAAGTGGTTGCAACAAAAATTGCAAAGCATATTAAAACTTAAATTTTTTACTGCAGGAATTGAAGATTTTACTAGGCCTTTTATAGAAAAGGCATTGTGTTGTTTAACCTCTTTCTTGATATCCTCTCAAATCGTTTTTAAGAGTAAGCATGGCTCAAATAGATATATTTCCATAAATTTTCCAAACTAGCAATTTCAGACAAATATAAATCATTGCAGTTTTCTTTTAAGATACTTTTTCATGGGCTGGAGTGATAGTACAGCGGGTAGGGCATTTGCCTTGCACACGACCGACCCGGGTTCGATTCCCAGCATCCCATATGGTGCCCCTAGCACTGCCAGGAGTAATTTCTCAGTGCAGAGCCAAGAGTAACCCCTGTGCATTGCCAGGTGTGACCCAAAAAGCAAACAAATAAATAAATAAATAAAAATACCTTGTCATTAGTCTCTTACATTTCAGCACATTTTGTGAGAGAGGTGCGACTACTTTTGTTGAAGTCTGTATCTTCAACACAGATATTTGTATAATGAACAGCCTTCTAAGATAAAGAAAATTCTGGAATAAAGCACAGGTGTGCCAACAGTCATGAAAGAACCGTTCCTTTATAAAGGACAGACAGGTTTATTGTTTAATATAAAATATCTGTGTTGTCTTTGTTCAGAGTCCCTTTCTTATAACGCAACCCCTGTCCAAACAGATGGCACGTGGTGCTCTGCGTTTTCTTTTGAAAACTAGGTCTTGGGAAATAGGGCATGACAGTGCTGATTCTCTGCCTAGAGCTGCCGCTAATAATAATGTCCTTTGTCTTGGAGGAGGACTCTTGTGTCTTCTATCCACATGCTTGAAATATGGCTGGGTAACTTGTTACATTATAAATAGGGTAGAAGTTCAGATCCTTCATTGTTCTTGTCAGTTTTGGCTACAAGTATGGGTGACTAACAGAGGCAATTTGTTTCTGGAACAAGATAGATCAGGGTCTTGCAGACTAATTACAGTTTAGGAAAGTTCATGGAGCCTGTTGCATGTATTATAGGAGGAGGGGAGGGGGGCCTATGATGGAACCAAGGTCTCATAAATGCCAGACATGTACTAAACCCCCAGTTCCTGAAGGACCATATCAAACTATCAGTCAGGTGATAAACGAGTCTCCCTTTCATTGCTGAGATTGTGAACCAAGTGCTGGGACATAGGTCTGAAGACAGCTACCCAAGGAATCCTGGTGCTTGCTAATCCTCCCGTGGGTGAAGGAACTTTGTCCCTCTGGTGATGAGCCTCACAGTAACCCCGTTGTAACAACTAACATTAAGTTTTCTCCTCTTTCTGACAAATGTGACAGATGCATTTCACATGAAAGGAATATTAGCAACTCTGGGTAGGAACCAGGTAAAATTTTAGAACTTACCTCTTGACTTGTGAGATGAGGGGGTAGGTGTATGTTTAGTGAGAATAGCAACAGTGGTATAGCACTGGCCTTGCATGTGTGTGAACCTGGATTTCCAACCCCTGGCACCGTGAGAAACAAAACCAACAACAATGGGAATCTCCATCCGGAATCCAAGGCCAACTTTGTGCACAGCCTCGTGGAGAAGGCTCTGATCAGCACTGCTGCTGGGGCGTACTTGAAGCCTTGACTGGACACATTTTCACAATATGCTCCGGTTGAGCTGGTTCCTTCAACCCCGCTAAGATCCCAACAGTTTTCTGAGCTTGAAAAAACTAGTCAGTAATGCTAACATAGTGAGTTTCAGGCATCTTATAGTTAAGAAAGCTTGGCTGAATGGCTTGGTGGCCTCAGAGGTGTGGATATGGTTTTTATATCAGTGAGATCATAGGGAAATGTGACCTCATTGGTTATAAAGTTTGAAGACCAAGCTTGAACAGCTGGTTTACTTGAGTATTCTTGGATCAAGTGTGGTCAAACTGGTATTTAAATAAAATAAAATGATGTGTCAAAAAAAAAAAAACCCGACAACACTACCAACAATGAAAATAGTACTTTTTCAGTCTTAGATTCATCCAGAGATAACAGTAAAAGGTCTTAGAGTTTGCTTTTTTAACAGAGCATAGAAACTGTTATAGGAAATTTTCATCCTTTTGCATTTTCCTGAGGCAGGTTAATTCCTGTGGGAACTCATAAATGAGCCATTTATCATATACATACCAGATTGATTCACAATGCTGACTGATGAGGTAAATTATGAAAAACTGAGAAAGAGATCCAAAGAAAGGGTCCAGAGATAAATGCCCAGTGGGTAGGGCTTTTGTCTTTGTACCTCAGCACTTCCAGGAATGATTCATAAATTCAGAGCCAGGAGAAAACCCTGAACACCACTTGGTGTCCCCCTCACAAAAAAAAATCCAAAAATCTAGAAAATTTCTTATAATAAGTGTCATCATGGGCTGGAGTGATAGCACAGCAGGTAGTACATTTATCTTGCAAGTGGCCTACATGGCCCACCCAAGTTTGATTCCTCCGCCCCTCTCGGAGAGCCTGGCAAGCTACTGAGAGTATCTCGCCCACACAGCAAAGCCTGGCAAGCTACCCGTGACGTATTCGATATGCCAAACACAGTAACAACAAGTCTCATGATGGAGACGTTACTGGCCCACTAGAGCAAATCGATGAACAACGGGAGGACAGTGACAGTGACAATTGTCATTATGAAAGTTTTTTTTATATTACTTTGCTTATGGGATAGTGAAAGATCAAAATAAAAGTGAATTCAATCAGCAAAAAAGGCACAAATTCCAGCCATTGCTGGAAAACGGGAGCAGCAGCTACATTCGCTAAGGCTAAAATAGTATGAGCGGAATGGTGAGTTGACATGTTTAATATAGACTTTTTTTTTAGTTTAATTAATTGATTTTTTTTTACAGACTTACAAACTTTCATGTTTACATTTCAGTCATACAGTGTTCAAGTAGCCATCCCTCCACCAGTGCCCATTCTCCACCATCAATGTCCCCATTATCCCTCCCACCAACCCCTGCAGGAACATTCCATCTCTCTCTCTCTCTCTCTCTCTCTCTCTCTCTCTCTCTCTCAGGTGCTATGGTTTGCAATACAGGTACTAAGTAGCCATCATGTTTGGTCCTTGGTCTACTTTCAGCATGCATCTCCTATCCCGGATGAGCCCTACAACCATCATTTACTTAGTGGTCCCTTCTCTATCCCAACTGCCTTTTCCCCCAGCATGTGAGACCGGTAACCGGCTTCCAAGCTGTGGGTCAATTCTCCTGGCCTTTATTTCTACTATTCTTAAATGTTAGTCTCGTATCATGTTATTTTATATTCCATAAATGAGTGCAGTCATTCAATGTTTGTCCTTCTCTTTCTAACTCATTTCACTTAGCATGATACTCTCCATATCCATCCACTTATATGCAAATTTTATCATTTAATCTTTTCTAACAGCTGCATAGTATTCCATTGTGTAGATATCTCAAAGTTTCTTTAACCAGCAATCTGTTCTCAGGCACTCGTTTTTTCCCCCCAGATTCTGGCTATTGTAAATAGTGCTACAATAAACACACAATTGCGGATGTCATTTCTACTGTACTTTTTTGCATCTCCAGGATATATTCCCAGAAGTGGAATTGCTGGGTCAAATGGGAGCTCAATTTCTAGTTTTTTTGAGAGATGTCCATATTGTTTTACAAAAAGACTGGACCAGTCAGCATTCACACCAACAGTGAAGAAAAATTCTTTTCTCCCCACATCCACACCAACACTGGTTGCTTTTGTTCTTTTGGATGTGGCCAGTCTCTGTGGTGTGAGATGATATCTCATTGTTGTTTTGATCTGCATCTCCCTGATGATTAGTGATGAAGAGCATTTTTTCATGTGCTTTTTGGCCATTCAGATTTCTTTTTTGAGAAATTTTCTGTTCATTTCATTGGCCCATTTTCTAATAGGATTGGATGTTTTCTTCTTGTAGAGTTCAACCAGTGCCTTGTATATCCTTGATATTAACCTCTTATCAGAAGGGTTAAATATAGACCTTTTGATTGACTGAAGACATAAGAAGTTTGATAGGTTAAAATGTTATTTAAAAATAGTATTTAAAAATTACAATAACTATAAAAGTCTATATAAAAATACCTATATAAAGCCCTATTTAAAACCCCCAACACACACACAAAGACCTTGGCCTGATTCAATGATGGTTTGGCAACATTGAAACCTAATAGCAGTTCTCATGGCTACCAAGGCTGTTCAGTCTCAGTGCCCCGGGTGTGGAAGGGTCTCTACACTCAGTGGGCAGATGTCTGACCAATCTGATCTGTAGAGTTCTAGAAGAACCTGGTTGTACTATAGACTCTTTAAAATATTGTTTTTTATTGAATCACTGTGAGATAGACCTTTACAAAGCTGTTTATAATTAGATTTCAGTCATACAATGTTCCAACAACCATATCTCTACCAGTATACATTTCCCAGCACCAGTGTCCCCAGTTTCCCTCCCACTATCCCTTTTCCTCTATGGTAAGGCACTTTTCTCTGTCTCTGTCTCTCTCTATTTCTCTCTCTCCTCTCATTTTGGGCATTGTGGTTTGCAATACAGATACTGAAACGTTATTATGTGTATCCCTTTACATACTTTTGACACTCAGCTCTTGTCCAGCATGATCATTTCCAGCTATTATTGTTATACTTGTCCCTTCTCTATCTTACCCACCCTCCACCTCACACCCACTGGCAGTTGGTTCCAAACATTGACCAGTCCTCCTAACCCCTGTTTTCCCTGACCATGACTAATCTTCTACTATTACTATTACAATCACTTGGTTCTCTCATGCAGGTGTTCATGTACAGGGACACACCATTGGGGTCAACAGAGTTCATATTGCTGATGAAGACTGCACTGCCCTGTGACACCATTGCTGCTAGCATCTGTCATTGTACTGAATATGCTCCACACCTGTCACAGACTTGTCACACAGTAATTCTTTTCTGATGCAAAGACTGCCACTTCATGCCAGACTTGCACTCCTGACCAAAGGTTACACATCTGTCTCAGTGAATGAGGTCAAACTTCAGAGTGTGACTCCTTACATCACACTGGATTTCTGTTCCTCTCTTGGTTACTTACTCAGTGATTGCCTCACTGGTGCTGACATGCTTTCAGCTTTAGTATTATTGGTTTAGTCCAATAAATGGGCTCAACTGTGACCCTTGAAACGAATCTGCATCATATTCTTAGCTTTCTGTGCTGTGATAATAGTGTACCTTCTATTGCAAAAGGGCTGGAGCGATAGCACAGCGGGTAGGGCATTCGCCTTACAAGCGGCCAACATGGCCGACCCGAGTTCGATTCCTCCGCCCCTCTCGGAGAGCCCGGCAAGCTACCGAGAGTATTCGATATGCCAGACACAGTAACAATAAAGTCTCCAATGGAGACGTTACTGGGCCCGCTCGAGCAAATCGATGATCAACGGGAGGGCCTTTACTTTACTTTACTTCTATTGCAAAAGTTTTTCAACACTGAGCTAATAATGGCCAAGGTCCTTTAATGGATTCCCCACAGTATTTACAATCCGCAGGCATTTGGTATTGTTTAGTATAGGAACTGTCGGCTCAAGAATTAGGTTAAAAAATATCTCTGACCTATATGTCTCATTTCCTCCTAATGAAAACACTAGTTTGAGTTATTTTAGTCACTGAATGTGGCTGTCCCCAAAAGGGCTTCAGCTATTCTTGGTCTCTTTCTAGGCAATGATAAGGACAAATGAGAAACTCTGGCATGCACCTCGGGTATAGTTAAAAGAGCTTTAAGTATATATAGAAAGAATAGATCACATAATGACATCAATAAACCAGGAGCACCACACAAAAGCAGATTAGCAGATTATAGCAGAGCTCATCCTGGCTGCCCTGGATTACTTAGAGGGTGAGGAGTGGTTAGTAAATGCTGAAAAGCCAGAATTGTGTCTGGACATGCTGTTTCAGTCCCTGCCCCCCCTCCACCCCCCATTACAACCAGAGGGTGGACTGGCTAGTACATACATTCCCTTGGTGGCAGTCTAGCTAAATGTGGGTGTAGGTATTTGAACATTTTAGTAAGATTGTCTTGTTGGACTGACATGGTTTTGGTTAATAAGGATAATAACTACCCATTGTTCCCTGGGTCTCCTGACAAAGGGTTTCCATTTAGTAGGGCAAACTGGGTGGCATAATGGGCCTGCATAAGATTTATAAAAACATCCTTAGACCTTTTTACCTTAACCATCTGCAGGAAAGGTGTGGGTGTGAGTGGGTGATAACTGAGAATGGGCCAAAATGTGGCTGCCCTTGAAAACTTGGAGTTTCCCAGAGAGCTTATAATTTCTATGCTGAAGGCAGTTAGTCCTCTAACAACAATCATCTGATTTGAACTGAATATATCAATGATTATGATAGTGGCACCGGGGCTGAGGACATAGCTCACTGGTAGAGCACTTGCTTTCCATCTAAGAGGTTCTGGCTTTGATCTTTGGAACTGAACCATCACCACCACAATGGTGCTTTAATGTGTTCAAGATAACTTTAACTCAACCAATGTCAGGGTTGTTATGATTGATGCAATTGTCCTAGATTTCTTCCTTGATGACTGTGATAAAATGTGTAATTGCTAAGATATCCTGTTGTCCATGCAATAATGTCTTGAGTCAAGTGGAAAAGGTAAGACCTAGGAAGCAGTCCAACCTAGGTCTTGATAATTTGAAGGAGTCATCCAGTCAATTGGTCCTAGAACCCTATGGAACATGGTAAAAATGGAGAAAGTGGATCTCATCCAAATACTTGGAATCCTGTTGATAGTATTCTTATTAAAGTCACTGAAACTGATTGATTTGTTCCCAACTTCTGCTGGTCTGATTAATCAGAATGATAAGAGTTGTGTGTATACTCAGAGGAAAATACCTGATGCCAAGAATGTGTGGAAACAAGGGAATCAATTTTATTGAGAAACCATTTCTCATGGCTGTCTTATAATTTTGCATTTCATGTGAGTAAATGTACCAACTGGATGTGGGGGGCAGAAAAATGATATCCTAAAGCTGTCCATCAACTAGACTCAGAACCTGTGAATCTCTGACCATGCATGCAAAAGGAACTCCTCACAGAAGTCTTAAAGGATCTTGAGATAAATTTTTCTGGTTTATCTAAGAGTGCCTAATGCCATTATAAGGATACTTAGAAGGGAAGGAGGGGAGCAGGAGCATCAAAGACTGTTAGAAAGCAGAAGGTGGTGTCACTTGGTCTTATGTAGGCAATCTCTACAGGCAGGGAAAGGCAAAGATTCTCCTCTAGAGCCTTCAGAAAAGATACAGTCTTTCATTTTAACCCCTATTAATTGTGGACTTCTGATCTCAAGAATTCTAAGATAATCTGTGTTGTTTCGAGTCCAGTTTTTGGTTATATGTTAGCAGCAATAGAAAAATTTCTTAGATCTGGACTATATTTTCAAGACTAATGGCATAGTGAACAGAGAGGATGGTACATCTCTCTCCCAAGGACACAGGGAAACTGTCCATTTCAACTCAAAGGGTTCCTCTTGAGCTCTGACAAGAGAACAAAGATTACCAAATTGAGGCTGGGTTTTTGGCCCTTTTGTGGTGTTGAAAGCATGGTAACTTTATACACATAATCATAAACATTAATACTGTTATAACTATTTTCCTCAATACTATTACTATGTATACTTAGAGGCAGAACATTTGCCTTTTATGTATTGGGTTCACCCAATACATAATTTAAAGTAATTAATTTTCTTTTGGCTTTTTGGGTCACACCCGGTGATGCACAGGGGTTACTCCTGGCTTTGAACTCAGGAATCACTCCTGGCGATGCTCAGGGGACCATATGGGATGTTGGGAATCAAACCCGGGTCAGCCGCGTGCAAGGCAAACACCCTACCTGCTGTGCTATCACTCCAGCCCAAAGTAATTAATTTTTAAATACAATAAAATAAAATATAGGGGTCCCCATGACTGGAGGGTCTCTCTAATAAGCATGTGTCATCTGGTCCTTTTGGCATCATCCTGTGGAAGTTAAGTAGTAAGAGAACTGGTGAGAAAATATGTGAACTAGTGCTATTACTTTAACAGAGTCCCTTGTATCTGATATAGTAGACTTATGTCTTCTGCTATATTCATGAAATTGTTAGCTTGAAAGCAGAGAAAAATTGCTCTTCTTGACAATTAAACAAATTATAAAGTAACTCAGCTAAGTTTCAGGGTTTTTTTCCCTTTACTCGAGCAATCTTTGGGCTTATCTAGGAACACACTGTAAGAACTATTTGAATAAAATGGAAAGAGGATAAAACTGTTTTTAAAAATACCTCTGAGAGAGACAGACAGGGAGAGAGAGAGAGGAAGAGAGAGAGAAAGAGAAAGAAAAGCACCTGCCAGAAGCAGGCAGGGGGTGGGGGTGGGCGTTTTGGGCGGTGATGTGAGGGAACCTGGGGACACTGGTTCTGGGAAATGTACACCAGTGAAGGGATACCTATGAACAGCTTTGAAGGGTCTATCTCACAGTGATTCAATTAAAAAAAAGTAAAAAAAAATAATCCCACCTCTGTTTCCTATAAAAAAATCCTAATAAATTGCCTTCTTGAGATCTGTGAAACACCCTAACATCCAGGAGGAACTATTTTTTCATCAGAATTCCTAGATGTGCTTCATACAGTAGACTCTGCATACTTTAACCTAGTTCTATCTTCAGAAAGTATCTCAAATTTCCCAGGGCTCATTTGCTTACACAATAGCAGACTCTTCATGTGAAGCAACCACCTAAGGTTAAGAAACACATTTCAAAAATATGTATTTTAAATAAATTTGTCCTCTGGAAAGAGATCACATTAGGCTTGGAGTTTTACATCAAATCAAGCTCGAATCTAACTCTATAAATCTCTCTCCTGGTATTTATGTTTCTAGGAGAACCAGTCTTACCACTTCTGTAAGACATTCAGTGCTAGGGACTGTGTCTCAAGTTATTGCTAGAACCATACTTACAAGAGGTAAGAAAAAATAGTTTTAGACTTTTTTTTGCGTTTTCCTAAAATATGAGTAAATTGCAGACTCCAGATCATATGTGAGTAGGGGAAATGAAACAACTCAGGGTAAATGTAAAGTTTATAATAGAATACTTACCAACAATGGGGAAGGTCCGTGTTAGCATTTTTCAAGAATATTTTCACAGTTAACGTTTGTAGTGAAATATGATATTTGATACCATTTACTAATTCTTATTTGTGAGAGAAAATGTAGGTAGTAGGGATTATTCTACCAAAAATTAGCAATACCTTGTAAAGTCAGAAATGCTGAATGCACTACAGAAAACTCCCCACAGGGAATTATCCAGACCAAACTGACAATAGTGGGGGCTGAGAACGTAGTACAACAGGAGTTAGTTGGTTGTTTTGCAGGCAGCTGACCTAGGTTCAATCCCTGGCATCGTCATATTATCTCTAAGCACAGCCAAGAGTGACCCTTTGAGCACAGAGCCAGGAGTTAGCCCAGAGAACAGAACAGTGAACAAAAATCACAATAGTGTAAAGATTGAGAAATCTTGCTGTATAGGGAGGATAAAAAAATGCTAATGCTAGAGACAGGATAGTTTTCTCTCTTAACTGCAAAGTATGTGAGTCTATTTTACATGGGGTAAAATGTCACAGAATCCCATACATACGTGCATATGCACAAATGAATGCAAGAATTTCTTAAAGTATAAGAAAACTATATAAGGTTTTATGGTCAAGGTTAACATGTGAATTCCCTAGTTTGACATTACACAACTATGTAATACAACTATGTACATGGGTGAACACAGCTATATTTAGTTCACCATGAGGTAAACTAAAGGGCAGAAGGGATTCTACTACTCTCATAGCTTCCAGAACTTTGGAAGTATATTCCTTAGACTTGCAGTATCTCCAACTTTATTACACTGCTGACCCACCAACTGCTTCTGATTATGATGCAGTGTATGGCCTAAAGAGTTCTTTTTGGCAACTCCTACTCAAATGATGATGATTGCGGTAGATACATCTACCTGGTGTTCAAAAGTTTTAACTGGAAACTAATAAAATCACCTCCTCAACACAATCTCTTTTTTCAGCCCTCAAACTCAGCAACTTACTGACCATTTAACCCAGTTCCTTTGATTTTTGCAGTGGCCCTATGAACCATTCCTGGACTCTGGACCACAGACCTGGCACTATTTCCCACCACAATACCTTTTTGCATAATATTGCCCCTTTCAACATATTAAATGAGATTGTGTTTGTTTCATAGGCTTGATTCAAATTATTGCATTAAAATAGATTCCCTGGGACTGGAGCAATATCTCAGTTGGTTGGGATGCATGGTTTGCATTTAGATCAATTTCTGGCACATGCGGCAACGCAACTGGGAGTAGCCCCTATACATTGCACTGGTGGCCCCAAAACAAAATCAAGGGACAGAAAGCTTCTCCGAATCTTCACTTTCTTGGCCCCAAGAAGGGAATATGTTTCCTTTCTCTGGAAATGTATTTTAAAAAAAGTAAGTTATAAGTTTGAGTTTATGTATGCATGGAATATATGTAACTGCTACTATATTATAAACTTTAAGAGAGAAAAAGGTGCATAAGATACACTCTTATTACTCTAAAAGAATTCTTTGTGAAAAACATGACAGTTCAATTCTGCAATGAAAAATACTTCTCAGGTTAACAAATTACCTGAGGTGATCAACAGATAGAGTACTACTCTGCCATTTAGAAAGATGAAATTGAGCTGGGGAAAAGCAAATGTATACCTTATTAATCAATGTTTGACTTTATATCTATACCTGAGGTGGAGGGGAGGGACACGTCTTTATATATTTCTCAAGTGAAGAGGGGTCCCATGTGGAAACGTTTAACTTGCCACACTGCAGCAGCAGCAGCAGCACTGTCCTCCCGTTGTTCATCAATTTGCTCGAGTGGGCCCTGTACATCTCCATTGTGAAATTCGTTGTTACTGTGTTTGGCATATTGAATACTTCATGGGTAGCTTGCCAGGCTTTGCCGTGCGGGCGATTTACTCTCAGTAGCTTGCTGGGCTCTCTGAGAGGGGTGGAGGAATCGTGGAGGAATCGAACCCGGCTTGACCGGGCTGGCCGCACACAAGGCAAATGCCCTACCGCTGTGCTATCGCTCCAGCCCAATTACACACACACACACACACACACACACACACACACACACACACACACTTTGTCTTTTAGCATAACTATCCAGTTCCATAAAATGTCAGAGTTTAAGAAATCTAGTCAAGAAGAAATTGTTACATTAATATAAAACTAATTGGTTACTACACTTTAGAGCAACTATGTAACTATACACCAAACAATTACAGGCTAAAATTGCTAAAACAATTAAAGCCTCAGAATCAGACAGGTTCTATTAATAGGGAAAAGTAACTTTCTCAAGGTCATACAGAAAAACCCGGTCTGAGTGCAGTTGAAGTACAGTTCTGAAATTTCTACTCATAAATTCTATGCACAGCTTCCACTGAAGAAGTACTGCTGGAGCGGCTGGTGTACACTTGCCTTGCAGGCAGCTGATCTGGGCTCATTACCCAGTACCTTATATAGTCGGTCCCCTGAGCCCACCAGAAGTGATTTCTGAACATACAATAAGAAATAAGTCCTGAGCACCCTCTAGGTGTATCCCAACTTGCCACAGTGTTACTTAAAAGGAGTATTTCTAAAAAATTGCTAGAATGGGGAACTACACTGCCTATCCTTACCAGTAAGTTATATGACTTAAAAAAATAGTGGCATATACATCAAGTTTTCAAGAAATTAATATAGATGGAGAGACACACAAACAAATCTCGGAACTGAGTGGCTCTTGATGGAAATGCCTCTGGACTTTGTATTAGGTCACCTTTGCCAGGCCACCCCAGATGGGAGTGGGTGCTCTTCCTCCGCCTGTTCCTCTGCCTGTTCCCCGGGGATCCCAGCGGCAGCCATCTTCCAGAATTCATTGGAAAATCCAGGTATGCGTCAGCAGTGACTACACATGACAGGGGACAGGGGAGGAGCTGGTCCTTCTCCTCCCCCACCTCAATGGGACTCTGAGATGCTGCCCACAAACCCCACTCCTTCCACTTATTAAGCGCCTTAACGACCATGATCTCAGAGTTACACAAAGGAATCTGGGAACCCGGCTCTCAGAAGAAAATGCCTCCAGACTCAATTATTAAAATTTAAGAATTCCAAAGGCTGTGACATCATATGCTATTCATAACCAGCAATAGAAAACAATTTGTCTAATGTTGCTGTATAGGCAGGTCTGAGTATTAGGGGAAAATTCCAACTAATAATGGTGGGACTGGCATTGAAATATTGAATGTGATCAAAGAAGAGAGAATAATATGAAAATTATCTGCCACACAGGAAGGGTAGGGGTGGGATTGGGGGGGTATACTGGGGTTTTTGGTGGTGGAAAATATGCACCGGTGAAGGTATAGGTGTTAGTTCATTATATGACTGAGACTCAAACATGAAAGTTTTGTTAACTGTTCTCACGGTGATTCAATAAATAAATAAATTAAACAAACAACAAAATTATAAGGTTGGCTTGGGAGGGAAAAAGTGGATATGAAAAGAATTACCATCATTTAGCATCTTACAATTAACTAGGCAAAAAGGGAAGGATGGACATATTCAGAACGGGTGAGAAAATGATGGCAGTACTAATATTTATGCCTTTTGATAGACTAAATGAAAAAAACTCAACTTTTGGGGGTTGGTTTATCTTTAAAACACTTCATAATAAAAATAATAAAGATCTGAACCTAAAAAAAAATTAACATAGACAACTAGTAAGCGTAGGATTTGAAATAAACACTTGGTTGCCCTGCGGTGGAACTTCCAAGTAGTGACTGCCTCACTACTAGACACAAGTAGTCCCCCCTTGGAAATAGCATTAATACCACACGCATGGAACTGCACGCGCCCAGGGGTGGCGAGGGTGCGTCTGTCACTCCCAGGGAGGATTCCGTTCCAGAGAGGCTCTGCCGAAAAGCAGTCCGCACAGAAAGACACAGAGCAGCGCGGCCTGCTTTGAAGAGAGACTCTGCATTTCCCTCACATCCTACAGCTGTCAGGCTTTACAACAGAAAAAAAAAAAAAAGGCGAGAAAATAGCGTGACAGTGCCAGGTTGTGTATTCCTTAGAGATGGATCATCTTTTAAGGCAAACAATGACGCGTCAAACTCGGAATGCTGCGAGGGAAACGGCGCCCATCTGTGCCATGCGGGCCTACGGTGCAGTGGCCGAGGCCACTCTGAGAGGTGACACCTCAGCCTGAGGAACTTAGAGACGCGCACTTCGGCCGCCTCTAGGGCGGGCGCTGGCCACCGGCCGTCGGCCTCGCTCCTGCACCCCAGGGTGGCGTGCCCCGCAACTGCGCGGTGCCGGGGCTGCTGGTGCGGCCTCATGGCACCACAGCAACCCGCGGACCCGAAGAGGGCCAAGACTTCGCGGCCCTGCGCAGTGGCCCGGGCCACTTCCCCGTCGTTATCCAAACGGTCTCTTACTCCCGAACCCGGGGCAGGAAAATTAGGCGACCAAGTGTCCCCGGCGGGCCCGCACTAAATCAGGGAGAGAACAGGAATCCCCGCCGCCACTCCAAGCCGGGCCAACGCTTTGGCATCATGCGTGCCGAGCGACTACAGGGACGAAGCGCCGGCGCGCCGGGGGCCTGAGGCGTCCTCCGCGAGGGGCGCCCCCCCCCCCACGCCCTCCCGCGGAACCGCGGCGCGCAGGCGCACACGCGGCCGCGGCGGCCACTGGCCGAGCACCCTTTCTAGTAACTTCGCCGGCCGTGACGTCATCCCCGCGCGCCCGGACAATGCCGCCTAGAAACCCGCGGTTGGTTTTCTCCTTTGTTTGGTTTTAGCGACCAGAAAGGCTCGGAGGGACCCGTCCTGGCTCGGCGTCGGGCCCTTCGGGCGGGAGGCGCTTGAGCCCCGAAGCGATGGCGCGGGCGGCGGGAGGCCGCGGGCCCGCGGCTGGCTCCCGCGCCGGCCGGGCATGACTCGGCGCCGCTGTGGCTGCGTTTCCCGGCGTGCCCTGCGCGGCGCGGCGCCGGCCGACGGCGCGGGGGGAGGGGCGCGAAGGAGGAAGCGGCTGCGGCTGTCGCGGCGACCCGGCGGCGTCTCGGCCACAGCGCGGTCCCGAGCGCCCGAACCGGGCCTACGCCGGAGCGGCTCGCGAGCCCCGCGGACCTCGGTCGCCGCGGCGGCGCCTCGCCGGTGGCCCCTGAGGCGGCGCTGCCCCCCCCCCTCCACTCCTCCTCCCCGGCCCGGTCGGCTGCGGCTCGACCCCCTCGCTCCGTTCCAACCTCCTGCGCGACTGAGTCAGCGCCGCCATGGCCGAGAGCGGCGAGAGCGGCGGCCCTCCGAGCTCGCAGGACGGCGCGGCCGCGGCCGAAGGGCCGGCCACCCCCGCGGCCGCCGCCGCCCCGGCCGAGCCCAAGATTATGAAAGTCACCGTGAAGACCCCCAAGGAGAAGGAGGAGTTCGCCGTGCCCGAGAACAGCTCGGTCCAGCAGGTGAGGCGGCGCGGCGCGGCCGGGCGGGCGGGCGGGCGGGGGGGAGGCGCGGCCCGGGGACGGTTTGGGGAGGCCGCGACGGCGTCCCCGCTGCGTCTCCTCGGACCCGCCGCCGAGCCCGTCGTCGTCGTCGTCTCCCCCGTCCCCCAGTTTATCCCCCCCCGCCCACCGGCTCCCGGCGCCGCACAAAGGAGCGGCGCGGGCCTGGCGGCGCGGGCCGGGCCGCCGGGGCTCTGGGCCCAGCCTTGGCGGCTTCGTCTCGAGAACTGGGAACAAAGCGGGGCCCCCGGGGGGGCCCGCATTGTTCAGCGCCGGCGGCCTCGGGCCGATTTGGGGGGCGCGGAGCACGTGGGCGCCGTCTGGCTCTGCGTTTGGGTCCCCGCCGGAGCCTGCTGGCCCTCCTGGGCCGTTCTTTTATGCGAGGAATGGAGCGCGATGTCGAAATGGCTTGCAGCCCCAGCTTGGGCGTCCGGGGCTCCGGGCGGAACCGTGCCTGGCCGGGACGCATTGGCGACTTCGCTCCCCGCTCCCCCCCCACCCCCCGCCGCTAGTGATTTTTTTTTTCGCGTCCCCGAGGTGCCAGTCACGACGGCGTCGTCCGATTGGAGATAAGTGATTCCCATGTTGGTCACTGCGATCGAATAAAAGAGAACTGGATTCTAGTTAATGGGAGGTGTCGAATGATTGGAATCGCTTCCCGGAGTTTGAATTTTTGCAGTGAATTGGGAGACTCGATGAATTCAGGCTTTTTAAAAAAAAATTTTTTTTTTATTGTGGAGACTCGGTGAATTCAGTTCTTTTTTTTTTTTTTTATCGAGGGGAGGGTTTTCACCGATCTCTGGAAGTGTCATAGGTTTTTGAGGAAACAGTTCTTGAAATCTGCGTACCTCCCCTCAAAACTGATGGCTCACTGATACTCAGCTATATAGTTACAAAAGGAGTGGTCTGTAAAACTGAAACTCACCACCACCTGCTTCCTGAGTGGCTTTGTGCCCGTGTGTTGATTCTTACCCTGTGAAAATCTCTGAATTTTAGTGTTTACCTGAAACCATATGTCCATCACGTAATGACCAGCATTTTGCTGCATTTGCTGTCATAACTAGGTCACTTAACCACTTTGTGTTTTGGATCTAAATACGTGTGACCGTTTTTATTTTTGGTTCGGTTGTCACACTTGGCTTGTCACACTTGCTCAGGGGCCGATGCAGGCTGTGCTTGAGGTTCCCCCTGGAGGTGACTGGCCACCCGGCTGGCCCCTCCCGTTGGTGGAGCCACTTTGGCTCGGTCCTGCTACCCAGACAGAGGGCACGGACCGAAGCGAGGTGCGCGTCCGTTCCCCGAGTTCAGATTTTTAAAGGCAAACTTGAAATGCAAAGCCTTCTGTTAACGGGTAGAACTTTGTACTCGACTGGCTCTCTCTACCTTTTTTTCCCCGGTTGGTTCAGTCTTTCTCGACCCCTACAACTGCTCTTACTTCTGGGCATTAATCATTTTACCTATTCTAGAACTTCACAGAGTGGGGTTTCATTAGTATGAGGGTAATGTACTCCCATAAAAATTTTTTTTGAGACTTAAAAAATATCAGTAGTTCCTTAATTAAGTCAATTTTACAGCGTATAAATGCGCTGTGCTTTATTTTCCTGTTAGGGTGGCCTCAGGGTTGTTACAGTCTAGTGACTAATGCATATTCTTATGCAAATACTCAATTTTTGTTGGACATATGCTTTAATCTTTCATGGCAAATACTTAAAAAAGTGGAATGGCTAGATTTCATGGTGTTAGTATGTTCAGTTTCATAAGAAACGTAGTTTTATAGTGACATTAATGGCTAGTGTATGGGAGCTCCTGTTTCTCTACTTTCTTTCTAACATTTGATAGTGTCTATTTTTCATTTTAGCTATTCTTCTGGTCCTGTAGCCATTGTTGCATTTGAAGACCTTAGGTCTTCCCTCAGGAATTCTGAATTCAGCTTTCCTCCATTCTGCTTTCAGCATTCTACTGTACAATGATAGAATAAATCCAGTATTTTCAATACTTGGAGGCCGGGTAACGTGTCACACCTCATGGTGCTCAGGGTTCACTCCTGGCAGTCTCAGGACCATAGGGACCATATGAGGTGCTGGTATTGGCAGCCTGCAAGCACTTGTACCTTAACCCTTTGCTTTTTTTCTTCTGTCAAAGTCAGTAAGTATATTATACTTAGAAATTTCACTTTGGAGATTATGGTGGTATATGTTTTTGATGCTGATTTTATATCAGTTTATGGTTTATGCTAGTTTTAAATCGTGAAAACTTCCTAGACTTCTGTGATCAAAGTAAAATTAGAGTAGTTACTGGCCTGACATGTGGCTCAGTGATAGAGCATTAGCACGCACAAGCACACTAAATTATGGAAAAATATAAGAATCAGAAAAAGTTTTCAGGTGATCTCTAAGATTTTGTTTGATATGTCAATAAAAGATATGTCATTTTGTAACCTAAATTTATTTGTTGCAGATTAAAATTATCAGATGTTTGTTAAGAAATTGAGGTTAATTGCCTGTGAGATGATACAGTAGGTAGGGTGCTTGACTTGCTCGTAACCTACCTGCATTCAATGCCTGGCATCCCATATTCCCCAGGGCTTGTTCGGATTTATTTCTGAGTACAGAGCCAGAAGAAACCCCTGAGCTTGGTGTGGCCCAAAAACAAAAATTGGGGTTAGGATGTATAAGATCTACAAAATAATATTGAAGTTCAACTTTTTATTTACAATTTAAAATTCCAAGTATTTTTATGCACTAAATTATATTGAAATATTTAATTGAATAATAACTGGATGAAACCCACTGGGCTAGTTGGGTAAGTTATTGGGCCAATTGTAAAAGTTATGTGGTGATAGTTTTCCTGTTTTCCCTTTGGTTACTGTTTAACTGTAAATAACTTATAAAAAATAAACAAGATACTTAAGTATGATTGATTGGTATTATTCCAGGCCCTCATATTTTCCTCCTTTAGACAGTCTAGATTGAAAACTGAGCGACTCCAGATGAGATGAGGACAAGGGAAGCTGGGGCATGAGGTTTTTTCAGGGAGGATGCCTGAAAGATGAAAAACCACCTCTGTTTATATTTTCTTAATTATGGCGGGGAGGGGTGAATGCTTTGTATTGAGTAAGATGAAGGAGATGGACAAGAGTAGGATGTTCGAGATTATTTTTTGAATGTCCTGAGTCTATTTTCATGCCATTCCATACAGGCAGTTTTTTAAAGGTCATTTTCTTTCTAATCTCACTCTATTTCTGACCCTAAGTTGCTGTATTTTAATTTCACATATATTACCTCTTTCAGATTGACAGTAAAGGTTACTCTTTTTAAGTTAGTGAAATTTATTTTTCATGGAGAACTTAGGATCAGTTGAATAATTTTATTCTGAGTAATCTTTAATTTTTTTATTAGAACAGAAACTTCACTGTGTTATGTTTCAAGGTATTTTCTTGTAAAAAAATTTATGACTTTCAGTAAACGTTTGATGTATCTATTTTATATATATACTTGGATGTGTAAACCTAAAGGTGGAGGGGGTTGCAAGTCGATCAAGAAGCCTTCTCTAGATCAGTGGTTTTCAACATTTTTTAACACCTGCTACAACAAATAACTTTTTCTGTAGATTGGCACCAGTACTTGGACTGAGAGTTGAAAAGTTGCTCTTAGATTACAGTGTAAAATTTTGAAATACAATTATTCAGGTAGTGTATGATCTAATTTTATCACTTGAAGTGTTCGGGAAATATTTCATTGTTAAACATAATACAGGTTAATTGAATGCAGTGAGCCTTTCCTTGACAAGTGAAGTTGCAGTTCTTCAGTGTGATTTTCACAAACATTTAACATTATACCTGATAGTATGGATCTGGAGCACTTCTGGCTGTTAAAACCACAACAGGCTGTTGAACACTTAATATGTGGTTGGATTGATTTGAACTGCACTGTATGTGCACACCAGATTTTAAAAGCTTATTACTGACTTCTTTGGTTTAGCATGTTTCCAAGGTTCTTTGATGTGGTTTTATTAGTATGTCTTTTGCTGAATATTATGCCATATGAGTGCATAAATAATACAATTTCTATATTACTTGATTGGTATTTGGGTTCTACTTTTTAAAAATGATTCTGAATAAAGGCTGTAAATACTGATAAGAATGTGGACACATGTTTATATTTTTCTTTGATAAACTCACTGTATCATATAGTAGCTGTGTTTTAGCTTCTTGAAGAATTGCAAAACTATTTTCCAAAGTGGCTATACCATTTTATATTACTATTACCAATGTGTGAGGATTCCAGTTACTCACATTCTCTCTGACACTTGGATTGTTTTTGTTATAGCTGTCTTCTTAGCTGTTAAATGGTACCTAATTGTGAGTACTAGACTTTCGAGTCCAGTAGTACTTACTATGAGCAGTGGATTCACAGGACCTTTTAGATTAACCATGAGACCAACACTTTTATTTTTGCTTTTTGGTTCACACCAGGTGATTTACAGGGGTTACTCCTGGCTCTACACTCAGGAATTACTCCTGGCGGTGCTCAGGGAACCATATGGAATGCTGGGAATCAAACTTGGGTCCGCTGCATGCAAGGCAAACGCCCTACCGCTGTACTATTGCTCCAGCCCCAAGAGATCAAAACTTTTACATAGTAATTAAGATGCTACTTGTGGTTTTCACTTTTAAGTCTCAAAAATGAACATGTACATCTTTCCAAAAAGTACCTTTTCAGAGGGTAATTTTGTGGGATATCAAAACATGAATATCTAGTCACTTTCTCATTCATTTCTTAAAGTAGCTTCTGAAAATGATAATCAGATATTTATCTGCTACGCTAAACTGATGGTTCCCATTCCTCACTGTATAACATGGCCTTATGATCATGTGTACTGTGATTTTGCCTACCTCTGCATCTCCCTTTTCTTCAATCACTTGCCCCTTTTATGTTGACTTCTTAGTTCTTAAACTATTGGAACTCAAACTGCTACAGCTGCCTTAGGACTGTAGTATGTTCGGTTCTTGCTTACTGGGATGCTTCCTTCTCTCAGCCCATAAATTTCTTGTGTGGGTCAGTTTCTTAATGAAGTGTTGCTGACTGTCTAGTTCAGATTGAAATATTACTTTCTCTCAATACCGTGTTATGGTCCATATTTATCACTAAATTACATTTATGTGACGATTTGATTATGGGCTCAGTAAATTCAAGACTTACAGTTACATATTTAATAATAACTAATACAGTTTTGCCACTGTCTAGTTCAGTAGCACTGTAGCACTGTCCTCCCATTTTTTATCAGTTTGCTCGAGTGTGCCCAGTAACGTCTCCATTGAGACTTGCTGTTACTGTGTTTGGCATATTGAATAGGTCACGGGTAGCTTGCCAGGCTTTGCCAAGCGGGCGGGATACTAGGTAGCTTGCCAGGCTCTCTCAGAGGGGCGGAGGAATTGAACCTGGGTTGGCTGCATGCCAGGCAAATGCCCTACCCGTTGTGCTATATCGCTCCAGCCCATCTAGTACAGCATATACATAATTTCATGGCTTCTTGCCCTCCTGACAGCCAAACTGTTTTCTCTCTCTCTCTCTCTCTCTCTCTCTCTCTCTCTCTCTCTCTCTCTCTTTTGTGTGTGTGTGGCTTGTTTTTGGGCCACACTTGGAGGATGCTCGGGTTATTCCTAGCTCTGCACTGAATCACTCCTGCGGTGCTCAGGGGACCATATGAGATGCCAGGGATCAAACCTGGGTTAGCCTCAAGCAAGGCAAGCACCCTAGCTGCTGTACTCTTTTTTTTTTTTTTCCCCCCCTTTATTTTATTTTATTTTTTTTAAAGTTGTAGATTTACAATTTTTTGTGCTTTGGTTTCAATTATACAATGATCAGATACCCATCCCTCCACCAGTGCCCATTTTCCACCACCATGGATAATATCCCTCCCACCCCCATCCCCCCATCCCCCCGTCTCTGTGGCAGGGCAATCCCCTGTGTTCTCTCTCTCCTTTTGGGTGTTGTGGTCTGCAAAAGAGGCATTGAGTGGCAAACATGTTCAGTCCATAGTCTACTTTCGACATGCATCTCCCCTCCTGGGAGGATCCTCCAAACATCCTTTATTTGGTGCTCCCTTCTCTATCTGAATAGCCCTTTCCTCTAGGATACCCGGCTGGCCTCTAAGTTATGGAGTAATCCTCCTGGTGCTGATCTCAGCTATTCTTGGGTATTAATCTCATACTTTGTTACTTTATATCCCCCAGATGAATGCAATCTTTCTATGTCTATCCCTCTCTTTCTGACTCATTTTGCTTAGCATGATACTTTCCATATTGTACCACTTGTATGTAAATTTCATGACTTCCTGCTGTACTCTTTATTGCTCTGGCTCTCAAGCACATTTTTTACTACTTGAGGATTCTGTTACCTGGAGTAAAATTCTTCTAAAACAGCCTTCTATGTTATTTTATTTATTTTTGTTTGTTTCTCAGCCACACCTAGCAGTCCTATGTCTGCTTTTAGTGCTCTGCTCAAGAGGTCCTCTGGGTTGTATTCAGAGAACTGTGGTACTGGGAAAGACCCAAGCCTTCTGCATGCAAACATGTGCTCTGCCTCTTGAGCTGGTTCTCTGGACCACTGGAGACTTCCACGTGCATCACAATGCAGAAGATGATTGGGATAAATATCCATGTTCTCAAAAAAGGCTTGCTACTGATACCTTTGAAAATGTTCTACAGAAAAGTTGATTTTTTTACTTAAGAGTCTGTGGCTGGTAAGACATTTATCAACTAGCACTTTAGGAAAACAAGCAGTCATGATATGTTTTCTGATTTCCATGGTTAAAGTACTGTAATTGTATCATGTCTCAAGTTCCATATTAAACTGGTTTTCAAATATTTTTGAAAACGTAAGTGTGATTTATGATGTCTTATAGGGATCAGCAAACTGCAGTGGGCCACATCTATCATGTCCATTCCTTTGAGTATTCAGAATATGCCATATGGCCTGCAGAATTGAAAATATTAACTGTTGGGAAGGGGGGAGAGAAAAAAATCAAGGCAGGTAAGGCACTTTTACCTCACCTAGGTTTGATCCCCAGTACCACATATGGTCCCTTGAAAACTACTACGAGTGCCCTGAGCAGAGACAAGAGTAAGCCTTGAGCACTGCTGGGTGTAGCCCAAAACCAAAAAAAATTTTTTAATAAAGGAAATACTTATGGCCAATAGAAAATTTGCTGCAAGTTAGGGCACTAAATTTCATAATGCATTCATCAGAATCCACCTTGCTAGAAATTTCTACCATGATTTAACTGAAAGTGCTGTCCAGTTGAAATATAATGGAGGACACATACATGAAATTTAAATCTAGTCATTTAAAATTAGTGGCTAGACTTTATTGTGATAAAATACACATAATGTGAAATTTATCGTTTTAATTGTGTTTGTGTGTATGTGTGTGTTTTACTGAGATTGGATTTACGGTCTCACATGTGCAAGGCATATTTTTAAAACATTTTTATTAGCGAAACACCATGAGGTACAGTTGTAGACTTACAAATTTTTGTGCTTGGGTTTCAGTTATACAGTGATCCAGTACCCATCCCTCTACCAGTGCCCGTTCTCCAACCACCACTGATCCCAAGTATCCCTCCCACCCCACATCCCCTCCATCCCACCCTGCCTCTGTGGCAGGGCATTCCCTTTTGTTCTCTCTTTTTGGGTGCTGTGGTTTACAAAAGAGGCATTGAGTGGCAGTCATATTCGGTCTATAGTCTACTTATAGCATGTGTCTCCCATCCTGGGCAGATCCTCCCAACATCCTTTATTTGGTGCTCCATTCTCTATCTAAGCTGCCTTTTCCCCTAGCATGTGCGGCTGGCCTCCGAGCCATGGAATAAACCACCTGGTACCTCTCTCGGCTGTTGTTACTTTATGTTACCCAGATGAATGCAATCTTTCTAGCAAGGCATATTCTTGACCATTGAGTCATGGTCATAGTCCCCATCTTAATCATTTTAAAAATTGAGCTTTTAATTTCCTTTGTTTTGGGGTCATAATCAGTGTCCTCCAGGCTACTCCGAATCTCTGCTTCGCATGGTGCCCACTCAGGTGTAGCCCTTGAGCCTTGCCAGGGATAAAGCCGGTGGAAGTCTCTGCTGCCTTAAGTATGATTGCAAAACCAAAGGAGAAATTCGACATTGGATTGGAATTGGGATTTTAGAGATTAAAATTAACACCTGTTTTTCAATACAGAAAATATTCAATTAGCATTAAATAAGTATAGTTCCTAGCTTCTTTGGGGGGGGGGGTTGTTTTTAGGCCACCCCATACCCGGCAGTGCTTAGTGTTTACTCCTGACTTTGTGCTCAGGAATCATTTCTGGTGGGCTCTGGGGACCGAATGGGATGTACTATCTCTTCGGCCCCAGTCGGTTGTGACTCCGTATGGGGTCATCCAATTGAATGTGAACTGCATAGAGATTGGCAACAGCAAAAGGTTTCTGAATGCTCACAGACCAAACCTTAGATGGAAATCAAATATATAATGAATCCAAGATGTTTCTGTGTTGCATTTTTTTCAGGTATATAGGGTTTCCAAGTGGAAAAATTATAAGAAGTCCTGCTGTAAATAGCATTTTTCAACTTTCCACCAGGATTTTACAAGGGGGCCACAGGTGGAAAAGTCATGTAAATAGGAGGCCATGGCATGAGTATATGGGACAAACTGGTAGGACAGGAGGCTTAGGAGGAAATCTTAGGTTAGAAGGAGGCAAGGATTGAAAATAGGTTGAGAAATTGTAGCTGACATAACATGCTACCTGGTTTGCCAGTACAGTATGTAGGTGCTATGCATATTTCTTGGTGCATTGGTTTTCATTAAATTTTTTAGCCTTTAAAGCTCTTCATTTTCATGAGTAATTTTTTATTTTTTAGTGATTGTCCCTAGAAAAGTGTTTGTATTATATTACCTACGTGTAATTTTCTTTTCCCGTTAAAACAAATTGATTGTTACCTATACTTTGCCTTTTCACTTACGTCTTTTTTATTCTTTCATATTGGCACATGTAGAACTGTTACTGAATAGTTTTTGTTTTGACTGGTTTTTTTTTTTAGTAATTTAAGAAAAGAGAAAGTGTTGATGTATCAGGTCCTAAGTATGTTAAAATGTGGCTGGTGTTTTGGAGAGAACTTTGGAATTTGAAATTTGGGTAAGCTGGCAGTTTT
Source organism: Sorex fumeus (assembly GCF_029834395.1). Classification (NCBI taxonomy): domain Eukaryota; kingdom Metazoa; phylum Chordata; class Mammalia; order Eulipotyphla; family Soricidae; genus Sorex; species Sorex fumeus. The sequence goes on from NW_026606103.1 coordinate 11,846,264, forward strand.
TAAAATATGCTGGGAGAGAGTCGGTTAAGGTGCTTGTCTTCTACACAGCTTACTCAGATTTGATCCTTTGCACCCTATGTGGCCCTTGAGCCCCAAGAGGAGTGATCCCCATGGGCAGCTGGGTGTACCACCCTCCAAAAAATTGGTAAGGTTCTTCGTTCACTGGTTTGTAGACTTTCATTAGATAATATGCTTTGAAGTATTTAATTTAGAACACATGCTTGTCATGTTTCCCTTCCCCTCCCCCCCACCTTTTATTTGCCAGTGATAAGAGATTTAAAATTTTGTAGTGGGTGGAAACTTGAGTATCCTTGCTTGTGAGTGGTGAGTCACTGAGTTTGCTTTTTGTTAGAATTTGATTGTGGAAATCTTAAATATGTACGTTTTATTGATAAAGGATAATAGTTATGACTGTCCAATTAAACGTTTATAGGAAATACCCTTTAACCATTTAGTTGCGAAGGTACTGTAAAATTTTTATACTTGACATTTCTTACCTTGTATAAGACAATTATTACAGTATATTTCATTTCGCTATTGGGTGGAAACTGCATCTTGTGCCAGTCAGCGAACCCAGGTCTCACATGTGCAAGATTTAATAAGAAGAGTTCACTTTGAGGTTATTCAAAAATTTAGAGACTGATAACTTGCATAGAATAATTTATTAAACCTGAATTTTTTTCCTTCCAAAAGTTATTAGTAGTAGTAGGTTAGAAACTGATTGAAAACTGCTCTTGGGCTGGAGTGAGTAGGGCACTCTTTCTAAGGAGAAGTAAAATAGAGGAGCGTAGATTGATTGTTTTTGATTTTTGGCTTTTGGGCCATGTAATAGTGGTCCTCATGGTTTACTCCTGGCTCTGCTCAGGGATTACTTGTGGCAGTATTTGGGGACCCTATGCAGGGCTGGGGATTGCATCTGGGTTGGTTGCTTGCAAGGTAAGAGCTATTCCTGCTTTACTGTCTCTGACCCTGAGATTGGCTCATTGAAAGAAAGTTAGGATGACAATGTTTCTTTTACCCAATTTAAAATCAGATTTAAAGAGTTTACCCTCATATAACTAGGTTAGCAATATTTAAATGTTTGCGTGTGTGAGTGTTGTGCCCCAGACATTTTCCTAGCTTCTGTTAAATCTTCCATTAGTCCTGCAGAATATATTAATATATCCGCTTACTGGTGAGGAAACAGAGACATGAAATCACATCTAGAAAGAGACAAAACTGAAAATTTCTTCTCAGGTTCACATGTCTCAGAAACATTCTTTTTCTTGTTTGAGCATTGATGCTCAAGGCTTACACCTGTCTCTGCTCTCAAGAATTACTCATGGAAGTGCTTGGGGGACCATATAGGATGCTAGGAATCTAGCTAGGTTGGCTGCATACAAGTCAAACACCCTACCCCCTACCAGCCCCAGAAGTTTCTCCAGCCCCAGAAATATACTTAATATAAAGGGTAGCACTCCGTTTCTCCCTTTACTTCAATCGTGTTGGTATCTTCCCCCCAAATAACCACCAAAAGGGGATGTGTTTGGAATGCGGCTCTGGATTTGATCCCTGGCACAGCATTTGAAAGGTCCTTGAACACCTGAAGTAGATGTAATAGAAATTGATTTAAGCTTTCTTTTTCAGATTCTTGTCAGTATTCTGTTGCATCGGATTTTCTAATTCTTGATTATTTATTTGCTTCTTCCTCCCAGATTAAAAATGAAACTAATTTAGACAAGAGGAAGGAGGTATGTCAAGACAAGAATTGACCTGGTAAACAGTCAGGTGCCAAACAACTTCTGGTTAAAAGGGATTCCAGTCCTTAATTATTAAGCTCTTAACAGAACTAGGTAGTATCATGTACCAAGTTTTGAGAATGATTGTTTCAGGTATTAATTCTTACGTGTCTGTCCACAGATAGTGCCACATTGATGGCTGTTATTCATGGGTGATCATATTTGTATTCTTATTTCCTGTGTTTCACCATTCTGGTCTTTTTTGTGGGGTGTGGCCGGGGGGGAGGAGACAGCTTGGTTGGGCTTCCTCCTGGCTCTGCTCAGGGATCGCTGAGGACTTGGGGGGATCATATGGGTTCTGGGCATCAAACCCCAGTCTGCTGTGTGTAAGACAAGTGCCCTACCTCCTGTATTAGCACTCTCGCCCTTGGTCTGCTTAAAATTGAGAACATCTTCATCGTAAGTTTTTTCAGATGACAACGTGTATCTTTGTTTTCTAGCTAGTTAAGTCTCTTAAAATGGAATGCACCAGCAGGAAAATTGTCACTGACACTGTCTTCCCGTTGTTCATCGATTTGCTCGAGTGGGCCCAGTAACGTCTCCATTATGAGACGGACTGGAAAAATTAACATTGTCAAAATGACAATACTTTCCAGATTCTGTGCCATCGCTATAATGATACCCATGAAATTCTTCAAAGAAGTTGATCTAACATTTCTTGATCATATTCATATGGAAATTGATCCAGTTCATATGAAATTCATATGGAACAAGAAGCCTCATAAATAGCTAAAGTAGTTCGGGGAAGGGGGATGGGAAGCATCATCATTCCCAATCTCAAACTATTACAAAAGTGATAATAATCAAAACAGCATGGTATTGGAATAAAGACAGATCCTCAGACCTGTCTTTATTGTGGAATAGGGATCCTCACATCCACAAATATATGAACATCTAATCTTTAATAAGAGAGCAAGAAGTATAAAGTGGAGCAAGGAAAGCCTCTTTAACAAATGGTGCTGGCAAAATTGGACAGCTACATGCAAAAAATGGGCTCAGACCTCTACCTAACACCATGCACAAAAGTCAGATCAAAATGGATTAAAGACCTCAGCATTATACCAGAATCCATAAGGTACATTGAAGAAAAGGTCAGCAGAACCTTCCATGATACTGAAGCTAAAGATATCTTCAAAGATGAAACGCCACTGACCAAGTGGAAACAGAGATAAACAATTGGAACTATCTTAAACGAAGAAGCTTTTGTACCTCAAAGGAAACAGTGACCAGGATACAAAGACAGCCTGAGGAATGGGAAAGGACATTCACCCAACACCCTTCTGATAAGGTGTTAATATCAAAGATAAACAAACAAGGCACTGGTTGAACAAGAAACAAACATCCAATCCCATCTAAAAACGGGGTGATAAAATGAACAAAAGCTTTCTCAGAGAAGAAATTCAAATGGCTAAAAGGCATATGAAAAAATGCTCTTCATCACTAATCATCAGGGAGATGCAATTCAAAACAACAGCATATCATCTCACACCACAGAGACTGGCACACATCCTAAAGAACAAAAGCAACCGATATTGTCATGGATGTGGGGAGAAAGGGACTCTCCTTAACTGCTGGTGGGAATGCCGACTAGTCCAGCCTATTTGGAAAACAATAGGGTGTTTTTCATAAAACTAGAAATTGAGCTCCCATTTGACCCAGCAATACCACTTCTGGGAATACGCTCTGGGGTCCAAAAAACGCACAGCAGAAACACCATCTGCACTCATGTGTTCATTGCAGCACTATTTACTATTGCCAGAATCTGGAAACATCCTGAGTGCCTGAGAGCAGACAAATGGATCAAGAAACTATGGCACATCTACGCAATGGAATACTATGCAGCTGTCAGGAAAATGAAGTCATGAAATTTGCTTATAAATGGATGGACATGGATAAGTCAGACGGAAAGGGGCAAATACAGAACAACTGCATTCGTTTGTGGTATATAAAAAATACATATAGTAAAAATAATATCCATGGCCAGGGAAAACGGGTTAGGAGGACTGGTCAGTGGTTGGAACTAACCATAAGTGTGTGTAGGGGGTGAGGGTAGGTAGGATAGAGAAGAGACCAGTATGACAATAATAGCTGGGAATGATCACACTGTGCAAAATTGGAGGGTTAAAAGTAGGTAAGGAATTTTCTTGATAACCTTTCAGTATCAGTAGTGCAAACCACAATGCCCAAAGGGAGGGGCGGGGTAGGGAGAAAGACAGGCAGGCAGGCAGGCAGACAGATACCTGCCATAGAGGCAGGCAGAAGAGGGTAGGGTATGATGGAAGGGAACCTGGGGACACTGGTGCTGGGAAATACACACTGGTGGAGGGATGGGTTTTGGAATACCGTATGACTGAAATCCAAATCATGAACAGCTTTGTAAAAAAAAAGGAATGTGCAAGGGAGTTGACCACCTCTGTTTTGAGTTCTGTCTGTGTCTTACAGGGCATTCACAATCAACTTTTAAGCGATTGTCTTAAGTATATATACGTCTTTCCAGTTAGTGAAGAGGCCTCAGAATAATTTAAACTCCACATTTATCTTTCTTTGAATTTCAGTAATCTACCTAGGTGCTTGCAAACTGTTAGGCATCCTAATTCGATAGTTAATTAGTTGTGCCCTTTAAGAGGTGGGGAATGTTGAATCTGTTTCTGTATCTGTATATGAAATAGGATTAAAAACCATATCAAAAGTTTATTTGCATTAAAAGAGCTGAGAGTGAAAAAGGAGCAGGTATTTAGTGTACTACATAATTTTTCATGAACTTGAACTTCTATTCTTTCCACACACACCCCCACCTTTGCTCGAGCTCGAGCTCGAGCGGGCCCAGTAACATCTCCATTGGAGACTTTGTTGTTACTGTGTCTGGCATATCGAATACTCTTGGTAGCTTGCCGGGCTCTCCGAGAGGGGCGGAGGAATCGAACTCGGGTCGGCCATGTTGGCTGCGTGCAAGGCAGACGCCCTACCCGCTGTGCTATCGCTCCACCTTTAAGTTGCTTATATTGAGTGTTGTGACTTTTTGAGATGGGGTTCTGCTCAGGGCTCACTCCTAGTTCTGTGTCTAAGGGACTATATGTGGTATCAGGGATCAAATAAGAGCCACATTTCTAAGACAATGCCTTCTCTAACCCTGTACACTCTCTCCTGCCCTAGTATTATAACTTTGATTATGCAAATTTGATTCATACACAATGGTAGAATTAGGACATTTGATGCACCTTTTCCAACATTGATATCTGGCATAGTTTATTTTATATATATTTCCCTACACCTTCTCTTTTCTGTCTCTGCCAGACTTTTAAACATCTTCAATTATTTAACATCCCTTGTGTCCACTTCAAATAGCCCTGTAGACCTTCATCTGTTGAGATATGCTTCTTTAAGGCTTTGGGGCACTTTAAGACATGATTCTTTTTGTTGTTTGTTGTGTTTCTGTTTTTGAGTGATACCTGGCTATACTCAGGGGCCAGTGCCCTACTTGCTGTACTATGCCTCTAGTCCCCATTAACCATAAGATATGGTTCTTTTCTGATTTTGGAGTCATGATTCCCCGAGTTTATTAATACAGATTTCTCGTATCACCCTGTGGTTTATTTAGACCAGTCTTTCCTGGAAGTGGGTAGGGCCCTGGATAAAATAGGGTTTGTAGCCTCTGATGCAACTGGTGAAGCTTTCTGCTTATTCTCATGAAGAAGGCAGATCTCTAGGTAGGTATGGAGTGATTTTCTTTCTTTTTTTCTTTTCTTTCTTTTCTTTTTTTTTTTTTTTTTTACTAAAAAGGGATTAGTACACCAAATATGTTGGGAAACTTCTGATTTAGATGTAACTTTCAGTAATTTTGAGAAGTGCTTATCTGGCATAGACTACGCTTTTCTTTATAGGAGACACTTTTTAAAAATCATTCTTTTTCTTTTAACTTTAATTTCCTAAAGATAAAATTCAGCTCACCTAGTCTTAAAAAGTATGGGTGTAAAGAGTGGGGGGAGAGAAAGAGCCTGCCAGAGAGACAGACTCGGGTTTGGGGAATTGAGGGTGGCGGAAGGGAAACTGGGGACATTGGTGCTGGGAAATGAACACTGGTCGCGGGATGGATGTTGGAATACTGTATGACTGAAACCCGATCATGAACAGTTTTGTAACTATCACGGTGATTCAATGGAAAAAATTTTGTAAAACATTTGTGGGAGTACAGGGAAAGAGAGAAAATATATGGTTTAGAGGGTCAGAAATAGAAAACCCCGGTAAGGGAGGTTTAGTAGTACCTCCTGTATATTAGTCGTACAGAGGCAGATTAGGGCACTGGATTTTTCTGACCATGTCTAATCTGATGGTGTGTCTAAACTGATGGCGGTGTTTTACTTGTCTGCTTTTGCGTTTAGTCTTGTTCCTGTAAATCCTTTTTTACTTGGAGTATCTCCTAAATCTTTAGTTTTCATTGAAAAGACTTCTTCAGCTGTCACTTTGAGAGTGGGGGTGGGGGAAGGGCGGGGCGGTTTGGTTGAGATTTTCAATGACTTTAAAGGAAAGATACTTGCTTTGTATCTTTACATCTGCCTAACATTGCTTGTTAGTATTGAATGGACGTTTCGGAGTTTTAGTATGAAAAAAAAAATGAAGTTACACTGCTCATTTCAAAAGGAAGAAAAAAAATTTAATACATTACTACAGATGTTGTAAGAGCTCTATGTAGCTTGAACTATTTATGTAAAAAAAAGAAATCATAAAGGAATTGTTATAACTTAGAAGGTACCAGAAGATGTGCACCTGTAATAAAATCTGTGCATCGAAATAATTGATGTGGTAATACTGATTTCCTTCTAAGAACCAGAAAATGACATAGAGAAGATGCATCTTTATAATTGAATTGCTGCAAGTTTTCTGATTAGGAGGCCTCTGTAAGGCTAGATTAAGCGATGCTCTGCAAATCACCTTGGTACATAATTTATTTTTATTTTATTTAGTTTAAGGAAGAAATCTCTAAACGTTTCAAGTCACACACTGACCAACTTGTGTTGATATTTGCTGGAAAAATTTTAAAAGATCAAGATACTTTAAGTCAGCATGGAATTCATGATGGACTTACTGTTCACCTTGTCATCAAAACGCAAAACAGGTATGTTTTTATTTTATAAGTTTTAGTTTCAGAGATTGAACCAGAGTTTCATATGTGAAGCTAGTACTCTTATCGGTCAGCTATTGTGGCTCCCAAACAAGTATGTTTTTAGAGGATACATCAAAAGCTGTGACTAAATGCTTGCATCTCCTTTTGTTTGGGGGTCACATTTGGCAGTGCTCAGGACTTATTCCTGGCTCCGCTCTCAGGGGTCACTGAGAAAGGTGTGGGGTGCCCTGGTCAGCAGTGTGCAAGGCTTACCCAGTAGCATATCAATCTGATCCCAAAAGTGTTTTCACCACTTTTTCTTTCTCTTTGCCCTCCTCCTCCCCCTTGGTTTTTTCCTTTTGGTTTGGTCTACACTCAGCTGTGCTCAGGAGGCTATTTCTGACTGGGTGCTTAGGGGATCGTGTAGTGAGTGTTAGGATACAAACCCAAATGCATATAGTATGTTCTCCATCCCTTTGAACCATCTCCCCAGCTCTGTATTTCTTTTATTTTTAAATAACTAATCTTTTGTGGCTTTCTCTGTCATTAAAATGTAAAGGAATTAATTTGTTGCTGCTGAGAAGTGTTTTAAAAAAAAACAATGTAATTCGATAATACTCAAGCTTTCATGTTTAGACATTTTATCAGTACCAAGTTATTATATTTAAACTAATTTTAATTATAGAACAAACAAATTAGTACTTTTGGCTTTGTTTTTTGTTTTAGGGAAGATATTTGGACAGATTGACTCATTTTGGCTATGGTCACTCAAAATCAGTGACCATAGTTCATTAAATCTAATTCATCATTAATGCTTTTTCTTTTTTAAATTTTTTTAATGTTCTTCTCAGTATTGTTAGGAAACTTGGAATGTGCAGGCTTGATAATACAGTGCTGGAGCCAAGGATTGAACTACGAGCTTTGCATGTGCATGCTCTCGCACCTTTTTTCTTGGCCTGGCACCAGGAGTCTTAAAGACTGAAAGAGTCCTTTATTGGGATATAGCATTTTATCTTATTTCTCTTAGGTATAAATACAAAGAAAATACGCATGAAATGAATTGGCTAAATTCTTCTTGTAGCCACAGCTTTATATTGGATCTGAGCCTGTTGAATCACCTTTTAACTTGGTCATTGGTGTCTGTATTTTGTCATATGGGAAGAGACTCTACTGTTCTTTTTTTTTTTCCCCCTTCCCCCCCTTTCCTTCCAGACTCAAGACTAGGCATGGTCAGTACTGCTTTGACACTTACATGGCACTTAAGACCTCATGATTGCCTTGGGTGCTTCCTAAGCCACTGAGCTAATTCCAGGCTCTTACCCTCTGGAGACAGTAGCAGGACTTTCAGGATTGTCTCATTGCTTGTGAGTGGCACCTGAGTTTGAATTGATGGCTTTGCATTTGGCTTAAGTCATTGAGTCATCTTCAGGCTCTTATAAGAACACTAAAATATGGGGCAGGGAGATGGTACAGTAGGGAATGCGCTTGCCTTGCATGAGGCCAACCTAAATGTGATACCCGGAACCGCATAAGATCCTCTGAGCGTGGCCAGGAGTAATTCCTGAATGCAGATCCAGGGGTAACGTAACCTCTGAGCATCACCGGGTGTGCCCCCCTCCCAACCCCCCACTCCCCAAAAATACTGCTCCAGTAATAGAAAATGTTTTCTTTCTATTCTTTTTAAATACGCTGTAACTTCATTTTATTGCCAGATAGTTGTCATCTTTCTGTTACACTGGTAATTTAACAGCATACAGGTACAACAGTGTACTTTGTCATTAGTTGTAGATGTATACATTTACATATCTGTAGTTGTAGATGTATACATTAGTTGTAGATGTATAACGTTTACAGGCATAGTAATGCCTGACTTTTAGTTACTATGAGATGATTACTGATTTCGGAGTTGTTAAAATGAAAAAAAAATATATATCTAAGAATTAATGAAAGAAATAGTTTAGATTCAGAACATTTTCCTTTCTTTCTTTTTGGTTATACCCAGCAGTGCTCAGGAATCACTCCTGGCAGGCTTGGGGATCATATGGGATGCTGGGGATTGAACCTGGGTCAGTCGTGTGCCAGGCAAACACCTTACCTTCTATACTATTGGTCTGGTCTGATTCAGAACTCATGAAAGTGGTGGAGTTGTTTATACAGTCAAACTTTCTGGATGTGATTAATAATTGTTTTCTGTTTGGTGTGATATTTTTTACATCATCAATATAATTTAAAGTAATTAAATATTTATAGTATACTTCTGGAAGGGCAGTTGAAGCATAGTTGGATTTTGTAAGTTTTTACTTTATATATGTTTCTTTTCCCCTCATTGCTAAATATCTAAATTTTAAAAAATTTTACTGTAGTTTAGGTAACATAGTAGTGCTGCATTGATGTTTTGTGTGCTTGGCTATATCCAGGTGTTAATAACCTTTAGTTATCAAAATTTCAGAGATCATTTTAAAATTAGCTCTGCTCTTCACATATGTTTTATTTTCTCCAGGCCTCAGGATCATTCAGCTCAGCAAACAAATTCCAGTGGAAGCAATGTCACATCATCAGCTTCCAATAGTAACTCTACATCAGGTTCTACCACTAGCAACCCTTTTGGTTTGGGTAAGTGTCTGTGGTCTTTCTTTAAGGATTAAAAAAAACCAATTTCCCCCCCACGCACACACACACCCGACACACACGCCCTTCCTAAAGATAATTTTGGATAGCATAACAAAATACTAAGTTTAAAAGCAGGAAAATTTACAGAATTGTATACACATAAGGAAATGGTTAGAAATACAGGTTAGCTTATATTTAAAAACACGTTATTAATAAGAGATGTAGTCTTTTTACTTGATCTTAATCATGACACCTGAAAATCGGCTATATTGTTCATAAGCTAACCCCTTAACTATAATTTTTGGGGCTGGAGTGATAGCACAGCGGGTTGGGCCTTTGCCTTGCACGCGGCCGACTGGGTTCAATTCCCAGCATCTGACATGGTCCCCCGAGCACCGCTAGGAGTAATTCCTGAGTGCAAGTGCATGAGCCAGGAGTAAACACTGGGTGTGACCCAAAAAGGGGGGAAAAAAGTATTTTTATTTTTGTTTCTGGGTGGGGAGTTGGGACTGCACTAGATGGTATCAGGGATTGAACCAGCTTTCACTTCTGCACTACCTATTTTGTCTCACTAATTTTTCCACTTTAAAAATGAAGAAATTGGACTACAGTAGTGATTTTCTTTTTGTTTTTGTTGTTTTGTCTTTTTGTCCACACCTGGCAGTGCTCAGGGCTTACTCCTGAATCTACACTAACGGTTCACTCCTGACAGGTATGGTGGCCTATATGGGGTACCAGAAATTGAACCCAGGTCGGCTGTTAAGGCAGCACATCTACTGTATCAGGTCCCTATATTAGTGATTTTCTGTTTGTCCTGGATATACAGAAAAGTACTGGAGGCCGGGAAAGAGGCCACATTGTATATTTTTTATTACAATTGTTTAATTATGTTATTGTTTACTGTGCCTATTTTCTGAATTGTGTCTTATCATATGTAAGCGTGGGGGAAAGTATATATAGGGTCCAGTACTATAATCAGTTTCAGACATCAACTGGCACTTTTTTTTTTTTGCTTTATTTTGGTTATACCCATGATGTACAGGGGTTACTCCTGGTTTTGCACTCAGGAGTTACTTCTGGCAGTGCCCGGGGGACCATCTGGATTGTTGGGAATCAAACCCAGGTCAGCTGCGTGCAAGGCAAATGGCCTGCCCACTGTACTATTGCGGGTAGGGCATTTGCCCCTCAACTGGCACTCTTGGGAAATAACTGCTGAGGATTGGACTGTGGCATAGGGTTTTTTTGTTTTTTGTTTTTAGCACAGCAGGTAGGGCCTTTGTTTTGCAAGTGGCCAACATGGCCAACCCAAGTTCGATTCCTCCGCCCCTCTTGGAGTAGTAGCAGAAATTGAACCCGGGTTGGCTGTTAAGGCAGCACATCTACTGTATCCGGTCCCTATATTAGTGATTTTCTGAGAGCCCAGCAGGCTACCGAGAGTATCTCGCCCGCACAGCCACGCCTGGCAAGCTACCCGTGACGCATTCAATATGCCAAACACAGTAACAATTGTCACAGTAGAGACGATACTGTGCCTGCTCGAGCAAATCGATGAACAACGGGAGGACAGTGACAGTGACAGGTTTTTTCCCCCAAGTGTTTGCTGCTCTTTCTGAAACTGATCAGGGTCTGAATGTGTCTCTTGATTGAGGCATTTTAGGTGGTAAAAATTACGGATGAGGAAGCAAGCAACATTAATATTGAGATCTCTCCCCTTACACTTTATTTCATAGACAAATAGAAACCTAGAGGCTTTTAAGTTATTTGTCTGAGGCCGTACATCTCCTTAATTATTCCTAGTCTGTTTTATAACCACTTTTATCTCATTTGCTTTTCTCCATCACTTAATTCACTGTATGAATTAAGGGTTTTTTTTTCTCCCCTGTAGAATTTATTTCTTGTGTAAGTCACAGAATTCTGCCTCCTTTCTTCCTTTCTCTACTATCTCTGGAAATGGTGTTTTCTGACCTTAATTGCCTTTCATAAGTTTTCTGTTCTCTAATTTCTGCTCCAGATCTGTTCTCCCAATGAAAATTCCCTTGATGAAGTGACTGCTGACCTTTTTGATTTCTGAGTTGAGTAAACTCTCCATATTAGTCAAATCTTTTGATACTCAGCAGTTTCTTTTTGATGCTCTCCTCTGTTTTCTGATAATGCTCTTGCCTCACCCGTTAATTTCCACACAGCTTAATTTCTGAGTCATTTCTTTCTATTCCTTATGTTGATACTGTTTCCCAAAATATACTGCCTTGTATTTTTTACCTTTGGTTTTCCTCAGTGACATTATCCTGACTTTTTATTTTGTTTGCTCAAATCTGTCTTCCTTTCCTTCTCTGTTTTTACTGAGATTTCACACAATCCCTTGGTTTTGTTGCTTGCACATGTGCTTGCTGAAAGTCATGGACTGAGAATTGTGTCCACTATATATGTCCCACCAGCTGTGTCATGCTCATAAGTCATGCTTGATGATCCTTTTATTTGCCATGCTGGGTGCCTGACACCTGTTTGTGGCCCAGCCAGCAATCACTGTAGCATTTGGAATCCCAGCAGAGCAGGGATTCTGAGCTGCCAGGCTCAGAAGGCAGAGTTGCCATTTGGCACATGTGGACAACTCTGGGGTTGAACTTGCAGCCTACTGCTAACAGAAATAGGTACTTTGGTCACTGGAAAGTCTCCCAGTCTTGGTTCCTGATTTTCATTCAAGAACAGTTCTAAACTCTGTCTTATGTTCAACAGTCTTCCATATTACTTGATGTTCTCTTAGTACTTCAGCACTGTGTATCTCCTAAGAAAGCAAAAGAAAATAACTGGAAAATCATAATCTTACATCTCAAACCAGTATCTTTCCCTCACCAAATCTGTTTCTGTTCTTCATTCTTCTATCCCATTGCTAATTCCTTGGTGTATTCTCAACTTTTAAAACTTGTAATGCTTGTTCTAATAAATTTCCATATTGCTCTTAGAATAGGAAAATCTTAAGAACTTAAAGTTTTTTTTTGAATTTTTTAAAACTTGAATCAGTTTTTGTTTTGATCTTGGTTTTTTGGGCAATTTCAGGTGGTGCTTGGGACTTAGTCCTGGCTCTACACTCAGGAATTATACCTGGTGATTGCTTGGAGGACCATATGACATGTTAGGGATTGGATTTGGGTCAGCTATACATAAGGCAAATACCCTATCTGCTGTATGATCACTCTGACCTATAACTCTTTTTTTTAAAAACCACCAACCAACCAACCATGTGATTCACAATTAGCTATTGCTTAATTAGCAAAAATTGCAGCACCTGTCTCACTCTATCACTGTATCACTGTCATCCTGTTCATCGATTGCCTCGAGCAGGCAATCATCTCCCCAGTATCATCTCCTTCGTCCTAGCCCTGAGATTTTAAAAAGTGCCACATTCGAGGCTCTATCAGGGTCGGAGAATGAGACCCAACTATTCCTGGGTTTTGGCATATTGAATACACCACATGGAGTTTGTCAGACTCTGCTGTGTGGGCAGGATCCTTTTGGTAGCCTGCCAGGTTCTCCAGAGTAAGAGCTAGATAAGATGTCGCGTGCCCGTGAATGCGGCCACACGCTTCCAGGAACAGGGTTTCATAGTCTCTGGGCCTTGGCTGTGGATGGGATTACATGGCGCCAGGGCAGTTGGTGGGTGTAACACCTACATACTGGAAGATGGCGGATCTGGGTGAAGGAGGCCCCAGTCCCAATCCGAGCAGGCTGGGAGATCTACGCCCCCGGTCCTGCACACCTGGGTTCCTCTGCCAGTTCCTTCATGCGTGAGGCTCGTCTGAATGTGTGGAGAGTGGTCTTGAGCATGGCTGTGGCTGGAAGCTATCTCAGTGTGTTGAAACCTTTAAAAGCTTTCTATGTTGGGGTGGAGAGCTAGTACAGGAGCTAATAGAGGAGTCAGAGTGGTGCTGCAGGGGTAAAGTCACTTTCATGTAGTGAAATCTGGTTTGACCCTAGCAATGAACGTGTTCCCCCAAGCACAGTCAGGAAATATTCTTGAGCATAAAGCCAGAGCCAGCAGTAAGCCCTGAGTACAACTGGGTGTGGCTCAAACCCACACACCCCCCAAAGGGAGGGAAGGGGGGAAAGACTATGATTTAACTCTTACTTAATTTTCCATACTATTTCTTTCTTTTTTTGGGGGGGAGGGCGGGGGGGGGCTGGTGGTCACACTCAGCAATGCTCAAGTTACTCTTGGCAGTGCTCAGGGGACCATAGGGGATGCTGGGGATCGAACCTGGGTTGGCCATGTGCAAGGCAAATGCTGTTCCCGCTGTGCTATCTCTCCGGCCCCTCCATACTATTTCTTACCATATTCCAACAGTTATCAGGATAGGCTATTCTATAGTAATTAATAACCCCAAATTCAGTAATGTACTACCATAAAGCGTAATTTCTTGCTTTGTATCTATTTTGTGATATGTCTTTTTTGCTGGTGAATGAGCTCTCCTTGTACCTTGTCCTCAGGGGTAGATACCACTAGAAATCTGCCATTTTTTAAGAAACATTTTTTTAAAATTGAGATTCTGTGGTTTATAATGTTGTATTGCCATTGCATGGTTCCTTACGCACATAATTTCAGCACCACACCGATCACCATTGTTCCCCCCTCCCTTTCCCAAGGACTCAAGACACCTTCCTCCCAATTACCCTTCCCCACTACTCATTTGTGTGATTAGTTTTTATTGTGTTGCTTTTGGATCGATGTTACTATCCTGCTCTGTATTTTTAAGTCCCATATATAAGAGACATCATTTTATATCCCTTCCTTTCTGACTTCACTCGCATAGAACTGAGGACTGTCCTCCTGTTCATCGATTTGCTCGAGTGGGCACCAGTAATGTCTCACAACAAATTGTGAGGCTTGTTCCTGTTTTTGGCACATTGAATACGTCACGGGTAGCTGCCAGGCGTTGCTTTGTGGGCAAGATACTCTCGGTGGCTTGCCGGGCTCTCCGAGAGGGGCGGAGGAATCGAACCCGGGTTGGCCATGTCAGCCACGTGCAAGGCAAATTCCTTACCCGCTGTGCTATTGCTCCGGACCTCACTCTGCATAATAAAATCTAATTGCATCCATGTCAAGACAAATGGCATGATTTTGTTCTTAAGAGCTGCATAGTATTCCATTGTGTATATATACCACAGTTTCTTGATTCTTTTGTCTATAGCTGTGTGTTTGGGTTCTTCACAGTATAATTGTGATAATGGACATCAGTGTGCATATAGTCTTTCAAAAGAATGTTTTTGAAATAGATGCCAAGATGTGGTACTGCTGGATCAGATGGTAGTTCTATAGAACTCGTCCACCTTACAGCTAGCAATACCTCTTAGAACATGACAAAGGAGGCAACCAGAGTATCAAACTACACCTTTTGTACTTTTACCAGAAGTGACAAATAATTTCTTGCAATCCTTTGACCATAATGAAGCAGATGTGCTTCTTCTGCAAAAGAAATATAAAGGTCTACATAGAATGTTTGGTTGTTCCTTGTTATTTTCCATTCGAGTCCTGGAATTTTTTTTCAATTTTAAATATATACTATTAATCTCTGTGGCATTTACTGTGCCTAATAATCTTCCAATGTTGTTTTATTTCTTTTTGCCAACTTACTTTTAAGTTCCTAGAAATCTACCATCTTTTAAAAAACATTTTTAAAAAATTGAGATTCTTTGGTTTGCAATACTCTTAATGTATTTTACTCTTAATTTTATGTATTCATTAAATTTCATATGTGGTAAAGCAGCCATTCCGCTTAGAATAGTTTATTATAATATCCTACGGCTATCTCTATTAATAGAGTACTTATTCTGTATAAGTTTTCTTGGTTTCTTTCATTGAATTCTGAGAGGCAATTTATGTTGTCTTTGTTATTTTATTCCCAGTATGCAGCATTATTCCTGATGAGTATATTGGTTATCTTATTTTATAAAAGATATATTTATGATTAGCACCTAGTTGTATTTGAGTCGGTTAGGTTTCTTCGTGGCTTAATACCTCCAATATCTCCTCTGTGTATCTTAACTCCTTGATTGTCAGGAACTCACTTCCATCTAGAGTTTATAGATGAATTCTGCTTGTTAAACTTGTTAGTTTGGAAAGAGATAGAAGTATAATTAAAGGTTTTTTTTCTCTTTTGTTTTGTGTCCACACCTGAATTGGTGCTCAGTTCTCCTCTTAGTGGTCCTGGGTTGGGTCATGGTTCCTTTTGCTGAAGATAACAGCTCCTGGTTGCAAAGCATGCACTTCAGTCCTTAAGCCATCACTTTGGCTCCACTGCATTTAAAAATATGTTTCTTTTTAACTGAGGTTTTTTTCCCTAATACTGTTTAATTACCCATTTGAATCATTTAGTTGAGGTCTGACACTTCCTAGTATTAGTGTCTGATCGATCCCACAAGTTGATGACTCAGTCCTTTGAAAACTATCTCTACTTAAAGTCCAAGTCCAAATCCCAGGCCTGTCATATTTTTTCACTGGCACATTTTCA
Source organism: Sorex fumeus (assembly GCF_029834395.1). Classification (NCBI taxonomy): domain Eukaryota; kingdom Metazoa; phylum Chordata; class Mammalia; order Eulipotyphla; family Soricidae; genus Sorex; species Sorex fumeus. Next base: position 11,862,256 of record NW_026606103.1, read on the forward strand.
GTTAGGAATTTCCATTCCCTGCCTCCTCCGGTTTCATACTTTGCTAGAAAGATTCACAAAACCTAGGATACACTTAAGTTAGCAAGATGATCACAAAGGATATAACTCAGGAATGTAAGAAAAGTATAGAATAAGATATGGTATAGCAGAAAAGTATAGACTTCTGTACCCTTTCTGTGCTTTTGTCTAGCCACCTGCATGTGTTAACTAGTACTGAACTCTGAACCTCAATTGTGGGTTTTTGTTTTCTAAAACTTATTATCACTAGCCCCTTTCTGTTCCCTTCCTGAAGGTTGGTAGTTAACCGAAAGTTTGCCATCTTAAGTGCTTGTTCTTTCCTGGGGTTGTCTAGAGATCTGTATCCTAAAGAACATGATTATATGAGCAATGATTTTTTTAAAAGGGGATTGTGAGTCCAATAAAAGATAATTCTTTCTCTTAGGAAATCGCAAGAGTTTTCAGAGCTCCGTACCAGGAGATCAAATATACGTTTACATTAGACTCTAGAAATATTTACTTTAGTTGGTATTATTATATGCTTTAAGATGACTTTTTGCAGTGGGCTATTGATTTAAGTAATTCTTTCACCTCTTTGTATTGTAGCAGTCGTGTTTATAATAATGCTTGTGACTTTTATTTATGTATTTTTCCCCCTTTTTATTCTTAGGTGGCCTTGGAGGACTTGCTGGTCTAAGTAGTTTGGGTTTGAATACCACTAACTTTTCTGAACTACAAAGCCAGATGCAACGGCAACTTATGTCCAATCCTGAAATGATGGTCCAGATCATGGAAAATCCTTTTGTACAGAGCATGCTCTCAAATCCTGATCTCATGAGACAGTTAATTATGGCCAATCCACAAATGCAGCAATTAATACAGAGAAATCCAGAAATTAGCCACATGCTGAATAATCCAGATATTATGAGACAAGTATGTGAAACTTACTTTGAATTAATATTGCAAAAATTTACATGTACATCTTATTTTTATGCTAATCATAGGGGCTGGGGAGGAGGAAGAAATCAAATCCTACTCAGGAAAATTCAACTAAGTTTTGGTTTAAAATATTCTGCTATTACTGAGATACTGAGGCATATTTGACACAGAGCATTCTATTCATTGCAGGGCTGCATTATAGTAATTTGTATACAGATGTTGATTTCCCCTCTTTTGTTTCTGCTGTTGATGTAAGTGGGAATTGGCAAAGCCTTGCAAGCTACCCGTGATGTATTCAATATGCCAAACACAGTAACAAGTCTCACAATGGAGACATTACTGGGCCCACTCTAGCAAATAGATGAGCAATGGGAGGACAGTGCTACAGTGCAGTGCACACATATGATTGTGGTGTTTGTATACATAGTTGTGTTGTGCTCACAGGGTGTTGTGCATTTGCTTTTGGTTCTTGCATACATGCTCATTGAGGGTTTGCACATCTCTTGTTGCTGTGCTTGAAGGGTCCACACAGTTTAGTTTTATTTTATTGTATATAAAGGTAAAGGCCCTCCCGTTGATCGTCGATTTGCTCGAGCGGGCCCAGTAACGTCTCCATTGGAGACTTTGTTGTTACTGTGTCTGGCATATCAAATACTCTCGGTAGCTTGCCGGGCTCTAATTTCTTATTTAGTTTTATTTTGGGCCACAGCTGATGGTGCTGAAGACTTAGTCCTTGTGTGCACAGGGGTCATTCTGGAAGTGTTTAGGTGATTATATATAGTTCCAGGGATTGAACCAGTCATTATCTACAAAGCAAGCTAACCTTGTGCTATTTCTCTGACCCACAAGGGTCTGCATACTTCAGTTGCAGTACTTGTTCATGCTTGCTTCATAAATTGGAGAACACACTTTTATTTCAGTACCAGGGGTGGCAGAGATGGGAGCTGCCGGGACCAGCACAGGGCATCAAACTCATCAACTGCACAGCACGCACTTTTTACCTTTGAGCCATTCCCTGAGCCCTTCAAGATTTTTTCTCTTGAGATAGAGTTTTTCAGACCTATTCTTAGCAACTTTTAAATACGTAATTAACTATAGTCACCATGGCATACATTGTATTCCCAGACTTATTTTTACTTTTGGGGCCACCGGTGGTGCTCAAGGCTTACTCCACACTCTGTACTTTGTAATCTCTCTTGGCAGGTTTGGGGTATGGGTATCAAACTTAGGTTGGCTGCGTGCAAGGCAAGCACCCTACCTGCTGTACTATCACTTGGACTCACCCAGGCTTTCATATTTACAAAATGAAAGTTTTATCTTTTGAGATTTATCACTCATTCCCTCTCCTCTTCCTCTATCTTGGTCTCAACCATTGGTAGACATCAATTTTACCCTGTATGTATAAGATGATACAGGGCTTGTCTTTAGTGACTTAAAATGATGTCCCCCCCCGCCCCCCTCCCGTTCATTCGTATTGTTACTGATGACATCATTTCATTCTACACATACATGTCACATTTTCTTTATCTGTTTATGGTCACTGGCTGGTTTCCATATGTTGACTATTACAAATAATGCTGCAGTGGATTTGAGAGTGCACGACACCTTTTTGAGTTAGTGTTTTTATTCAGATACATTGGCAGAGGTGGAATTGTTGGATATATAGTTGTTTGATTTTTAATTTCTTTTTTTTTTCTTTTTTTGGGTCACACTTGGCAATACACAGGGATGTTACTCCTGGCTTTGCACTCAGGAATTACTCCTGGCAGTGCTCGGGGGACCATGTGGGATGCTGGGAATATAACCCTGGTTGGCCATGTGCAAAGCAAACACCCTACCCACTGTACTACCACTCCAGCCCCAGATTTTTAATTTCTTGAGTAAAAATTAGTATGGAGGCATGTCTATAGAACCTGCACCAGTAACATTCTAATTGGTAGTGGTTTTCATGTGTTTCCTTGATGATTAGTGATGTTGAAAGTCTTTTTATCTGTTGATCATCTGCTTTCATTGGAAAAATGTCTAGTTTAGTCATCTGATTTAAAATTTGAATTCTTCATGCATATTTGATATTTTCTCGAGCGTAGATTTGCAAATATATTCTCATTTTTATTAAGTAGGTTCACTTCTCTTTTCCACCCCCCTCCCCCCCTGCCTTCCCAGTTGTTCCTCAGGAAGCCCAAATACCCCACCAGCAAAATTACTGGGTAAATGGGCCAGAGTTTCACTGTCAGGGTATGAAGATACGCTATTGCTTGGACCATGTGGTGCCAGGAATCACCAACTATGTTGGGCCTTGGGGCCCTGATTGCTGCACCCAGCTATACTCAGGTGGTGCCAGGAATCAAATCTGGGTTTAGACGTGTGCTGAGCAAACACTCTCTCCAGTGTAATATCTCCTGGCCTGCAATCTTTTATTTTATTGGTTTCCTTTGGCTAGCAGAAACTTTTTAGTTTGATGTGGTTCTACTTGTTTACTTGGCTTTTGTAACATTTAATTTCAGATTTTTAAAAAAATCTGTCAAGACTTAAAATTGAGGTGCTTACTTTCTGATGTTGTCTTTTAGAAGTTTTATAGCTTTGGGTTTTAATTTATTTCAAATTGGTTCCTGTATATGGCATAAGGCAGTGGTCCAGTTTCATTATTTTACACATTGCTCTTCAGTTTTCCCATCACTGCTTATTAGACTGTTTTCCCCCATTCTTACTACTTTGTTATAAGTTAGTTGAGCTATTTGGATATATTTCTCAACTCTTTATTCTCTTTTCATGTTTATGTATGCGTTTATATCAACGCCCTACAGTTTTGATTACCATGGCTTTCTAATCTAGTTTGAAGTCAGGGGGTAAAATGTCTGGTTCTCTTTCATATTTATAAAGGTCTGTGTTATTTTACTAATTTAAGAAATTTGAATTCATGTGATAGGCATTCATTAATAGCTGCATCTTATTTGTTATGTTAGACATGTTAGCTTAATTTTTGAAGTAAAATCTAGTAGAACTTTAAAAAATTTTTTTAGTTCTTGGGATTAGAAAGCAGAATTAGCAATAGGTTAATTTTTAAAATGCCACATAGTATTTCACTGAAACCCCTTCAACCCTCATTCAACTCTAGTTTTCATGGAAATCTTTTTTAGACCTTGGAACTTGCTCGGAATCCAGCAATGATGCAGGAAATGATGAGAAACCAGGACCGAGCCTTGAGCAACCTAGAAAGCATCCCAGGGGGATACAATGCATTACGGCGCATGTACACAGATATCCAGGAGCCAATGCTAAGTGCTGCTCAGGAACAGGTGATAATATGGGACTCAAGCCAAGGGATACTACTGTTTTAACAAATATGTGTCATTGAGGAGTACTTTTTTAAATGAGAATCATGGTTTTTATTAGGAGAAAAAAATATATATGGCCTTTAAGACAAAGCTTACTTGTAATTTTTTTTTTTTTAATTTTAGTTTGGTGGTAATCCGTTTGCTTCTTTAGTGAGCAATACATCTTCAGGTGAAGGTAGTCAACCTTCTCGTACAGAAAACAGAGACCCACTGCCTAATCCGTGGGCTCCACAGACTTCCCAGAGTTCATCTACTTCCAGTACTACCACCAGCACAGGGGGTGGCACTACTGGTACTGCTGCCAGTGGCACTGCTGGGCAGAGCTCGACTACGCCAAATTTGGGGCCTGGAGTAGGAGGTAAGTTCTGAATGTAACACCTTTTGTTGTCTTAGAATAATGAAGCCTTCCTTAGGTAAAAGTAAGCTTAAGTATGTAAGCTTAAGTATGTAATGGTTGCTATTAATCTTGTCTACAGTGTATTGGGAAGGTTTACTGAGGTTTTGCAGGAGTAATTTTGTGATTTTACTTGTGTGCTTATTAATAGACCACAAGCTTCCTGATTTTTATCTGGTTGTCTATTCTACACATGTATTTCTCAACCAGCAGCCATAAGCACTGCTGTGAGCACCCAGTATGTGGGGGGAGGGGGGACAAAGATGACACAGTCTCATAAATGGGTGAGGCAGGGTCCATGGCACAAAGTAAGAGGCCAACTGGTAGCAAAGGGATGCCACAGGAAGGAAACGGTGTTGGATAACAAGGATCCCCTAGCAGAAAAAAAATGGACAGATACTGTTCTAGATCAGTGGATTCTCAGTCTTGGCACCAGGCCTAAATTAGCTGTATTCTGTTTACCAGGTGTGTGAATGATGCTTTAACTCATGTGTCCTGGATCAGAATCTTTGGCAGAGGGGTTCAAGATTTGTATATTGTTGCTGCAAAGTCTGCAGAAAATCCAGACTTGTTTGGATAAGTTTTCTGTAGACTAGATGGAGAAATCCTAGTTTCAGCTATTCAGATACTTTATGCTAATAACTTACCCATGAATTAGTTCCAAAATTAGTAGCCACTTTTTTTTTTAATTAGTGAATCACCGTGAGGTAGTTACATACCTACAAACTTTTGTGCTTGCGTTTCAGTCATACAGTGCTCAAGTACCCATCCCTCCACCAGTGCCCATTCTCCACCACCAATGGTCCCAGTATCCTTCCCATCCCCCCCACTGCGCCTCTGTTGCAGGGCATTCCCTTTTTTTTTCTCTTTCCTTTTGGGTATTGTAGTTTGCAGTAGAGGAATTGAGTGGCCATTGTGTTCAGTCTATAGTTTAGTAGCCACTTTGAATGCTATAACATTTAGCATATTAAAATAGAATAAATGAAATTTTGTGGTCACTTTCTTTATAGGAGAGGAATTTGCTATGTTTTAGAAAATGTCTCTCTGTCTTGGCAGAAGTAGAATGATAGGATGCTGGAGATGAATTTTAAAAAACTCTTTACTAAGGAGCTGGGGAGATGGTTCATCAGCTAGGGGCCTATATCATGCAAAGGCATAGACAGAACAAAGTAGGAACCCCAGGCCACATTACCTCTCAAATATTTTTGATGTACCACTGGTGCCCCCAGCACCATCTGGTGTGCCCTGGTGGCTTCCAGCACCATTGGGCCTGAGCAGGAGGACATTGCTGAAACAACCAGCTATCTGAGCGTTTCATTACTGAGAAGGGAAATCAGAATGTGGAGAATAATTGGTGTTTACATTGGTATTCTTTAAAGATTACAGTGGAGGAGCTGGAGAAATAATACAGCAGGCTATGCGTTTGCTTTGTATGATGTGCCTGACCAGGCTTCAGCCCCTGGCATCCCAGGCGTAAGCTGTTTTAGTTTCTGAACACACTGCTGGTATGGTCCAGAAACCAAAAGATTAAAATTAAGAATATAATATATATTATGAGGGGTTTGTGTTTTTTGGGTGAGGAAGGATATATGTCAGGCTTTATGAGATAGTACCTGCAAGAGGAAAAAGTATCATGTTTTGCATTTTACTTAGTGTTTATTTGATTTTCTTCTACAAAAGATGCTTTATTACATTTGAAGTTCTTAAAGCAGAGAGAAAGAAAGACAAGACCTCACAAAAGGTTATCAGATTTCCTTCTGGGTGAATCATCCTCACTGTATGATAGTCTGTAGCAGTGCTTTCGAAGTGTCTTTTATACTCATTGACAGTTAACAACAGTGGTCCTCATCTTTGGTAAACAACAGAAAATCAGTTTTGCCACTTTTTATTCTGCTCCCTAATTTTAATTTGAAAATTTCATGTTTATGTTTGCCTCAAAGTAAAAGAAAAACAAAAAACAGTAAATATGAACTTTTACTCTTCTACCTGTAAAATTAAATTCTTGTTGGTTTCTTTATCCAGTATAGAATGTGAGAAAATCTTAAGAGTGTAACATTTTCTCACATCTACAAATATCTCCTGTAAGAAGGCAGATAATATTTTAATTGGTCTTTATTGTGTTTTGTCAGTCTGTTGCAGCTCATACTGATAAAATATTTTTACTTAAGATATGTAGTCATTATAAAACTATGATTTTTATAGTGTATTTGCCAACCAGAAAGCATGTATATAGAATTACAATTTTCTTTGCATTTTTTATGTCTTCGCAACTTATTTCTGGTTGGTTAAGTAGTGCCCCCTTAATAGTACAATTAAAGTTTTCAATGTGAAGATTCTGTTTATTTAGATGGGGGTAAAAATAAAAGCTTCCAAAACAGCCTTAGCTCAAATGATTCCTGTTGCATATTTGTGGGAAAAGAGAGCTAGCTTGTCTTTTACAGAACAAGATTTGATAATGCTACTTGGCAATGTGATTCAGACAATTTTTAATTGTCAAAATGACTTAATCATGCTCTGCATTTTGCTTGTAAATGGTATTTTGCTTTGTGATTTTTGGGTTGAGTTCATTGAGAAAATAACGTCTCTACCAAAAGGGAATATAAATAGGCAAACTAATTATTTGATACTATGGTTGAGTGTTTCAGAAAAATATGTCTGAGCTCTAACATTCTCCCTCCAAAAAGGGGGCAATAACTTTTACTTCTTTAGAAAAAATAACAGAACTTAAAAACTGTCTCTTAAGTGATTCAAGCGATTATACAGATGTAGAGCAGGGTGTGTAAGTGCTTGCCTTGCATGCTGTTGATGTATTTCATTCTTAGCACTTGCACATAATGCTTAGAGCAACTCCAGCAGTCACTCCTGAGCACCAGTGGTATATTCCCTAATATACCCCAAAAAACAAAACAAACAGTACATGGGTTTAACAAAATTATGTAAGATTGAGCAAGTCATGATATTATTAAAACTTACGGAATTTACTTTGGGTAAGTTAACAAAACTGAATTGATATTCACCATTGATAGTTCTGCTGTTGAATAACAGTTCAAATATTTTCTGTAGAACCTGCCAGTGAATAAGAGTTGTTTTTAAATACAAACTTGATTGATTTTTAAGAAAAACTTCATATATTTGTCCAACTAATAATTTTAATCTTTGTTGTCTTTTCATTGTCAGATTTGCACATCTTAACAGATTCTACTTTTGAATTCTTATTTTCTCAATCTTCAGCAGTTTGTAGTTTATACAGAATGTTAAGAGAGGCTTTTTTTTTTCCTTTTTGGGTCACACTCGGCGATGCACAGGGGTTACTCCTGGCTCTGCGCTGAGGAATTACTCCTGGAGGTGCTCAGGGGACCATATGAGATGCTGGGAATCGAACCCGGGTCGGCCGTGTGCAAGGCAAATGCCCTGCCCGCTGTGCTATCGCTCCAACCCCAAGAGAGGCTATTTTTTAAGTCACTTCAAACTTAAATAATGTTACCAGTAACATCTAATTCTGAACAGAAGAATACCATTCAAAATAATTTGAGTTGTTTTAAAATTGAATATTGATGTTGAACTTCATGTCTTAAGTTTTTTTAATAAACTGTGCTTCCTGAAAGAGTAATGTTCTTCCCTCCTATAACTGCAAGATTTAGTTAATAATGTTTTGATTAATGACTAGTTTACTGCTTTCTTTGCAAAGTGTGTAGCCCTGGACAATAAATGAGTGCATTTATGTTTTAATAAAGGGTTGTTTATGGACATTGAAGTTTTCAATTCCATATATTTTTCATATTTCGCCCCAATTTTTTTCTTTAATCCTTTTATCTCAACCTAGTGTTGGGCTGTATTTAATCTGTATTTGAACAGCATGAGAAAAATAAGGGGAAAAATGGTTACACAGAAACAGCAAATTATACCTTTCAAAACTGAGTGGAGAAGCTGAGTTTTAAGTCACAAAGAGTTTGAGAACTTGAGTTTCAGTATATCCAGTAAGCAGTTGAAAATTTACACATTTGATGGAAAAAAATGAGTTTTTAAGGAAAACTTAAGTTATATAAGCTTCACTACTCAGCAGTGAGAGGGAAAAAAAAGAAAAATGTGGATAGTGACCACTTCACACACTAATTATCACAATTAGTGTTAGGGCAGATACTGTTTTCTTCATTTTACAGATGGGGAGATTAAAGTGGGAGGAAACATCATCAGTTGCGCAAGGCTACAGTTTACTAGATTTGAACCCAGGTGGTTTGATTTATGGACACATCTTTAGTCACTATTGTAGGCTCTGAGATGTACATGTGTCTATCATTTTGTTTAGTGAACACCAGTATTCACTGGGGTAGAAACCGGTGTCTATTTTTCGTTTGTGTGAAGAATTCTCTTTGAAGTGTGAAATACTGAGTTTAATACAGTGCACATTAAGTGATCCTGGAGGAAAAACTCCCTCAGACTTCTGAATTAGATTTTTCAGTAGTAATTTTATCTATACCTTAGCTTTTTCTTTTTTTGACTGTAAAACCCACCTTTTTCATTCACATAGTTTGCTGTAAATGGATTCAGAATGTTTAAAGTTATAAGCCATTTACCAGTATATTAAGCAAGTATTGTTGAAGATCTTAGTTTTTAAAATATGGTTTAATGGATACTGTATACCCATATAAATTGTTAAATTATGGACAGTATATATTGTATTTAAAGATTGACTTTTAAGGGTATCTTTTCCTTGATACAGTCTTTCTTTTTAAAACAAACTTTCAGCTAGTATGTTCAACACACCAGGAATGCAGAGCCTGTTGCAGCAAATAACTGAAAACCCACAGCTTATGCAAAACATGCTGTCTGCCCCCTACATGAGAAGCATGATGCAGTCTCTGAGCCAGAATCCTGATCTTGCTGCTCAGGTTAGTAGTAATTGTATGAAGAAAGACTGCATTGTGAATCAGTCTAATCAAATAATTGAAATTTTCTGCACATTTGTGTTCCTTAACACACTAGGGGGAAAAAGTGAACTGCATTTCTTTGCAATAAATAAGGCTTAATATATATTTAAGTGGCCTCATCTGCCTGTTCACTAGGTAGAAAGAAGTGTAGCTTTATGTTTAAAAGGTGAATATAAAAGTTTTGAATTGTTGGCCTTCCTTGTGTAATATGTAAAATTGGAAGTTTTTAAAACTAATTGGGGTAACAATTTAACAGTAGGGTTAAGTTCTGTGGCTTTGAGGTATAGTTCTTTTAAGATATATTTAGTGAAATGTAAATTTTGAAAGTGATTTTAAGTTACTGATACATTTGGAATTAATTTTGCTGATGAGATCACATAGATTTCTGATAATAGGTTCAAAGTAGCTATTATAAAATTTTTAAGGTTGGGTGGGGTATTTGTAGAAACTATTCTCTTTCTCTTTGGTGTAGATTCCTTTTACTCTCATTTGTTTACTGGCCCTCAGTTAATTTTCTAGCTAAAGTGGCCATACCTATGAAATGTAGGGTTATCAGTCCTAAATGCACATTTAAATTGGTTTGGGAATTGCACATATAGTAGCACTGTCCTCCAGTTGCTCATCGATTTTGCTCGAGCAGGCCCAGTAACGTCTCTATCGTGAGACTTGTTTTTACTGTGTTTGGCATATCAAATACATCACGAGTAGCTTGCCAGGCTTTGCCGTGCGGGCAAGATACTCGGTAGCTTGCCAGGCTCTCCGAGAGGGGCAGAGGAATTGAACTCGGGTCGGCCGCGTGGGCCGCATGCAAGGCAAATGCCCTACCCGCTGTACTATTGCTCACATATAGTATACTTTGGGAATTCTAAAATAGAAAAATCTTGACAACCTTCTGAGAGATTTTAGGTATAATTGCATTCTTAAGAACTGGGTGATTGGATATACCCTTAGATTGAGAATCATTATACTTGTAAAATCTTGAAGAATGTGAAATAACCCTTAGTTGTCTGTAGTTTATATTTGCATTGGGTGAAAGAGAGACGCAAGGAGTGTGGCACACACCTGGCTATGTTTAGGGATCTGGCAGTGCTCAGGGCTCCAGATGCAACTTGAGCCTGGGTTGGCCGTGTACGAGGCACCCTCTTAATCCACTTACTATTTCTCCGACCCTTGCTATGTATATATTTTTCTGTTTTGTTTTTGGTGGGCCAAAACTTGACTGTGTGCAGAGGGCTTTTACCCAGCTCTGTGTTCAGAGATTACTCCTGACTGGGGACCATGTGGGGTACCAGGGATCAGATTCATGTTAGCCCACATGCAGAGCAAGCACCTTATTACATTATTTCACTGCCTCCCTCTTTTTTAAAAGAATTCTGTAGTGATAAGAATTTGAGATTGTTTTCTTCATAGTTTATTCCCATCTCCAAAATTTGTTTTGATTAATAATTTTCCTTACCAAGTGAAATAGTTTATATTTTCTGTGTGCACCATGTTGTTTCAGATATATATGGCAGATGTTTTTGAGTTGTAATTCTCAGCAGTAGCTTCTGCCTCTTTTAAGTTAATGGTATTTTAAGTAAAGTTTAAAAAAATTTTTATATACTCATTATTTTGCATATTATTGTTATATCTTGTGAGGAATTGTATTAATAAAAAATCATGAGCCTGAGTAGTCAGTCATATCACACTTGACTGGCATGTTTAAAAAAATAATAAAAATATGTTGAGTAATCCTATGTTTATGCTTTATAATATATTTGAAAAATTTGTGTGTAGAAAATAACACTAAACTGTACATGGAGTTTCACTAATAAAAAAAAAGAAAATAACACTAAATATGCATGTTTTAAATTTCCAAACTAGCAAACACATTTTCAGTCACTGAACAGGTACACTTCAAATCATTTAACAATTTTACATTTATAGAGTATATTATTACACTAAAGAAAAATGTAATAAAGAAGGCTAGATGTGGTTATATTTTATTATAGATAATTTAAAATTATTACAATGTCAATGACAGGTTAAAGTCTGCCATTTTCTGTCCTAATTTCAGTTTTTAGATCAAAAGAATGTGAGTGAAAATAAATTATTATATTGACAGGTAAGTTAGGAGAAAAACTAATCAAATAAGATACAGTTTTCTAAGAATGAGTAAGTTTAAGTTAACATGCTTTTCAGATGATACAAAGTTTGAAAGATACTGCAATAACTTCATTATTGTGTTCCTAATTGAAAATAATGAAATAGCCAGTAAAGAAGCAGATTTGTTGATCTAACTACTTTAAGGTGAAGTCTGGGCACTTTGGAATAAATTCTGTAATCCATTGAATTTCTGACTTAATGCTTTAGTTGTTGTGTTCAACTAAATAAATGTAGTAATTTGTAAAACTAAAGGGAATTAAGGGGGTGTTTTCTCTTTTTTTTGTATTTGCATATAATTAATCTCAAATATGGTTAGCTCCTTGAGGGCAAGGATCATTTTCGACCCTAGACTTTGAATAGGTAAATAGTTACAGTAAATCATTGCTCATTGACTTTCTACTCCAACTGGGCAAACTAATAAAAAAATTGTTTATTTTGAAGCTATGAGAGTTTATTCTTTTCTGGTTTTGCTTTGCTTCTGATACTCTTAATTTTTGTGTATTTAACATCAGGTTAATAGTGACCCTGATTTTTAAATTCCTAATACCTGTTTGAGGATTAAGAGACATGCTACTGTTTTCATCTCTGATGGTAGTGAGGTTAAATCTAGATTTTAATCTTGGTGTTCTTAAGTGAATTTTTACATCTTTCAGGTCTAAAAGCATTTTACTATTTCCCCCAGACATCTGTTGGTAGTAGTTCTGGGCTTATTTTCACCTAGTTGCTCCATTTCTCTGACAAGTTGGTTGTTTGTGCTGTTATTTTTCTGGACCTAATACTTGCTGTTTTGTAGGAGATAAGTAGAATAGTTCCAGATCTGGATTTGTTTGTACTTGGCACTTGGGTGTTGAGGTGTTTAAGCATATTATGTATAGTTCATGTGTTGCTTCTTAAGTTTATGCTGTCAGTGTAGCAGAAAATGTTTCCTCATGAATGCCAGCTACTCTTTTAAGGCAACTATCTGCCTTTGCTCAAGGAAAGGCCTAAGAAAATACCTCTCTTCTCTCTCCCTCTCTTTTTTTTTAAGGATATTGCATGCCATTATCATAATCATCATTCTCATTGAGAGAGAAGATGCATCCTTTATTTTTTATTTAGTTTTGTTCTGGAGATTTCCTCTTGTGAACAGTAATTTCCCTTTTCCTTTTGCTCATATTCTACCTTCCTTGCTTTTAAGCGCCAGGTAAGGCGCTCGAGGGAAGATAGACTATTAAACAAGGTACATTACTTGTTTCAAATATTTCCAGTTAAAATTGTTTGAACACTTGCCCCATAGATGATGCTGAATAATCCCCTATTTGCTGGAAATCCTCAGCTTCAAGAACAAATGAGACAACAGCTCCCAACTTTCCTCCAACAAGTGAGTAAGATAAGATGCTAGCTCTCTTTGGTAATGATTTGCTTGGAAAAAAAAAACCTTAATCAATTTTCTTTTTCTTTGGCTGATAGAAAAACAGAATTGAGTTTGATATTGTCTATTTATGGAGAACTCAGCTTGATCTTAAACTAAGCCCCATTTCACTACTGACCTTTCGCTCATTTTTTTTTTTTCTGCACATAAATTCTGAGGAAAGGAACCTTTTTTTGGCTCTTGTGGATTTAGATTTTGAATGCTTTGTTAATACCATAAACCATTTCCTTTCACTTTACTAACTTTGAAGGGATTCATTCATGTTACACTTCATGGTTTTACTAATCTCAAATAACAGGGAGAGAGTTACCCTGTCCTGTTTTTCAGATTTGGTTTCTTTATAATGCTTTGATTCCTTCAAATTAATAAATATCTGTTTTCCACAGAGTAGATATCATTTCCTGAAACTCGGAATTAGCTAGATTAGAATTGTCAGTGTTGTCATGTAAGGAAGGTTTTAATATAATTTGAGATTGCCATGGTATTTATTTTTTAAAAAGATAAAAGAGAGGGCAGTCTTGGTGTTTTGAAACTGGTAGTTCAAGGGCTTTTAAATATTAGGTAATTATTCTCAGGTCTGTGAACTTATTCAGGGTTAGCTGGTGTCCTTCATGTATTATAATCTCTGCCTAGCTCTTTTTGTCAGGTGGTGCGTAATTATTTGGTAGTAAAGCTGAGCTCAAGACACATGTTTTAACTTCAAATTTGGAACTGTTGTTTTAGAGTGTGTGTTACTGGTAAAATTGTTTTACCAGCAATAGGTAACACTTGGTCAGAAGGAGTATGTGGTGTTCAACAAACATATTGCCATGTATTTAATTAGTTCATTTGGAGGTTGTCGCTTCAAAATAATTTATTTCTCTACTGTTGGAGAAAGGTGATAGTTGTGGCTTCCAGAACAGCTGATTATCTTTCATTTGGAAAAATGCTTTCATGGTGGACTTGGAAGGTCAAATACTGATTTGCACACCAGGATTCTGGTGAAAGAGGTGATTGTGTTTACTTTGGGAAAGAAACTGCAGAATATCAGTTTTAGGTTTTTCTCCAAAAACACAGCAAAAAGAAAAACATTTAAATTTAACTGTGACTTGAGTATTGTTTCCTCATTAACAACAATTTTTTTACTTCTTTCTTAGATGCAGAACCCTGATACATTATCAGCAATGTCAAACCCTAGAGCAATGCAGGCCTTGTTGCAGATCCAGCAGGGTTTACAGACTCTAGCAACAGAAGCTCCCGGCCTTATCCCAGGGTAGGCTGATTTTTTTAATGAGAATTATACATAGTATTCTTCTGATTTTTCCTCAGCTTTTTAAAGATGTCTTCAAAGTTAAAAAGACAGTTCTTTAAAAAATTTCACTTGTACTGTATTAAAAATTTAACTTGTACCATAAGCCTCCTTTTTTTTTTAAAAAAAAAAAAGGAAGGTTTGTCACTGATTTGTGTTTTTCCCTAGGTTTACCCCTACTCTGGGGACATTAGGAAATACTGGAAGCTCTTCAGGAACTAATGCATCCAGCTCTGTACCCAGCGAAAACACAAGCCCCACAGCAGGAACCACTGAACCTGGACACCAGCAGTTTATTCAACAAATGCTGCAGGCTCTTGCTGGAGTAAACCCTCAAGTAATGATTTTTTTTCAATCATGTTTTACATTTATTAATGTTGGACATCTCACACAAGAAAGGAAAAGGGACAGTACCTTTTTAATTTATTTTTTGTTTATATTTATTTTGTTTATAATAAAAGGCGCAGTATTATTATAGTGATTATAAAACAGGTCTTGCCAAAAATGTTATGTGTGGTACTAGAAGACACTTTAGTGTGGACACTGAAAGAAATGCTATAGTTTTTGTAAAAAAGCACTGTGCTATCCAATGCTTAATTTTTAGAATTGACTTGTAAAATTCATTTTTGTTATTCTCTCTTAAGAAACAAGGTTTTTTTGGAAGTTACTTGAGAAGTATGTCAGAAAAAAGAGAGATTTGGTTATCACTAATACCTTCAAAACACAACCTATCTAGTTTTTTGCTTTTGATTCAGGCCACCAAACCATGGTGGTCCTCAGGGACTAACCCTGATTCAGCTGGCTGGATGTGGGTAACTTCTGGTGGTACTTGGAACCACCTGTTGGAGATTGAAAACTGCATGCAAAGCATGTGCTCAGCCTGTTAGCTTTCTAGTATCCTGTGTAGGTTTTTTTTTTTTTTTTTTTATTGAATAACCGTAAGATACAAAGCTTTCAGGTTTAAGTCTTGGTCATATAATGATCAAACACCCATCCCTTCAGCAGTGCACATGTTCTACCACCAAGAACCCCAGTATGTCCCCCCTCCTAGTCCTCCCCCTGCTAGTGTGGCAGATGATTTCCATTTTTCTCTCTACTTTGATAGCATTCAATTTTTTGACAGAAGACCTACCATTATTATTTGGAATTTTCCCCCAACATTCAGACCTGCCGAGAAGGCATCATTAGATAATTTGTTTTCTAGAGCCCGGCAAGCTACCGAGAGTATTCGATATGCCAGACACAGTAACAACAAAGTCTCCAATGGAGACGTTACTGGGCCCGCTCGAGCAAATCGACGATCAACGGGAGGGCCTTTACCTTACCTTACCTTATTGCTGATAATGAAGAGCATGTGACATTGCGAGCCGCACAGTTTTGGATATCTGATATTTTTGTAATTAAGTCCAGAGGGATTTCTGCCAGAAGCTGCTGGGTTCCAGGATTGGTTTGTGTGCCTCTGGGATCATGGCCATTCGGGAGCCGGAGGAGCCGTTCATGGGCGGCAACTCGGGGTCTCGTCACAGCAGGGAGGAGGGCCGTTTTCAGCCCCCATCCCATAAGGCCCTGCATGTCTCGTCACTGCAACCTGTCTAGTTTTTTATTTTGAAGTATGAAGCCCTGACTATTTCCATTAACATTCCATCTTCTGTGATAATGTTAAATATTTATACCTCGCAAACAAAGCTAAAATTGTGAACTTCTTATAATGCTCCAGCATCTGGTAATATTTCATTGGCTTTACTAAAAATGAGCCTTTATACAAATAATGATTGCGTACAGGTTGCCCCCTGCATAGCAAAAAATACAGCATACTTTCTTATTTAAAACCATATTCAAATTCATAAACGGGTAGTACTCAAACATTTGTATTTCTGATCTCTAGTATAGTTTGTAACTCAGTAATATCATGAAGTTAATTTTTAAAAATTAGTTACTGAACAGAAGTACTATATAGGCTCTTATATCAGAATTGCCAAGATTGAGTGATTGCTTTCATAGTTTGTCTTTATTTCTGAAGGAAAATTTGATCCTTAATTTTCAGGAAGATGAGGTATATATAGTCTGTGGGCCTGAAATTGGAACATTTTTTTAGAAAGACTTGGCCAATCACAGGTTGGTCAGTTCAGTAGTTACAGATACAATATCTAGTTAAAATTTAACTCCAGAGGTGCTGGAGTGGTAGTACAGCAGGCACAGAGCTTGCCTTACACATGACCAACCCTGGTTTGATCCCTGGCATCCCATATGGTCCCCTGAACACCGCTAGGAGTAATTCCTGAATGCAGAGCCAGGGTTAAACCCAGAGTATTTGTAGGTGTGCATCCTCTCCTTCTCCTCCCCCGCCGCCCCCCGTATATTGGCATATAAATATTGCTACATTTTTGTATTGGGCTGGAGCAATAGCACAGCTGTAGGGTGTTTGCCTTGTGCGCAGTCAGCCCGGCTGAGCCAGGTTCGATTCCTCCACCCCTCTCGGAGAGCCCAGCAAGCTACCGAGAGAATCTCGCTCGTACGGCAGAAGCCTGGCAAGCTACCTGTGACGTATTCAATATGCCAAACATAGTAACAACAAGTCTCACAATGGAGACGTTACTGGGCCCGCTCGAGCAAATCGATGAACAACGGGAGGACCGTGACCGTGACATTTTTGTATGTGTTCTTGAGCTTAGCTGTGTCTAATATGTGAGTATTAGGCATGTGGTTGGGTTCCTTGCCCAGGCATGTGACTTGGGGTTGGGGGAAGAGTGTGAGCATGTGTGCATGCTTGTACAGTACCAGGGTTGAACCTGGGTCTTCTGCATAGAAAGCATATATATATATTCCCTCCCGTTGATCGTCAATTTGCTCGAGCGGGCCCAGTAACGTCTCCATTGGAGACTTTGTTGTTACTGTGTCTGGCATATCAAATACTCTTGGTAGCTTGCCGGGCTCTCCGAGAGGGGCAGAGGAATCGAACTCGGGTCGGCCATGTTGGCCGCTTGTAAGGTAAACACCCTACCGCTGTGCTGTCGCTCCAGCCCATACTCAGAGCTATTGAGCTATCATTTCAACTCCTGTACCTTTTTTGTTTTTGTTTTAATATTTTGTTTGGGGGCCACGCCCAGCTTATTCCTGGCACTCAGGGGTTACTCCTGGCAGTCTTTGGGGTCCTATGGGGTGCTGGGATTGAACCTAGATTGGATGCTCTAAGGAATATGTCCTATATGCTATACTGTCTCTGAGCTGCTAAATTTTTCAGAGCTGAGGTATATTAATGTTTTTGATACTGATTAGTTCTAAATTTAGGTCGTTTGAAGTAAGAAAACGAAGGAGCATATGAACATAAATAGGTTGAATATGGCGCAGATGAAAGACTTTTGCACCTTAGTAAGGCAGCACTGTCACTGTCACTGCCCTCCTGTTGTTCATCAATTTGCTCAATCAGGCCCAGTAACATTGTAAGACTTATTACTGTGTTTGGCATATCGAATACACTGTGGGTAGCTTGCCGGGCTCTGCTAGAGGGGCGGAGGAATCGAACTCTGGTCGGCCGTGTTGGCTGCGTGCAAGGCAAACGCTCTACCCGCTGTGCTATTGCTCCAACCCAATAAGGCAACATTATATTTAAAAGCAGTTAAGTCATTTCAAATGTAATTTTTAGCTTGATATTATTTGTGTTATTTAGATTGAATTTTCTTACTTTTTTTTTCTTTCCTCCTTTCATAGCTTCAGAATCCAGAAGTCAGATTTCAGCAACAACTGGAACAGCTCAGTGCAATGGGATTTTTGAACCGTGAAGCAAACTTACAAGCGCTAATAGCAACAGGAGGTGATATCAATGCAGCTATTGAAAGGTTACTGGGTTCCCAGCCATCATAGCAGCATTTCTGTATCTTGGAAAAATGTAATTTATTTTTGATAACGGCTCTTAAATCTTTAAAATACCCACTTTATTTCATCTTGACTCTTGACATTTTGTGTGTTTAGAAACAAGCCCAATATGATTTTAAGGTGGAGTGCAGTAAGACGTGTGAAGTTGTTTGTCTTTGTTTTAGAACAGTGGGAATCAATGCTTTTTCGTTTAAGGCTACTGCATGCATCAAACACTTCTGCATTTATGTAATTTTTCAAGAAAACATCACCTTTTGTAGTTGGGTGAACAAATTTTTGTCTTGCATATGTCGAGTTTATTTGCTTTTTAAACATTAGCCACTGATAGTAATTTATGTAGAATAAAAGCATTTAAAAGAAGCAAATCACTTGCGCTCTATAATTTGTGGTAAAATACTGCTTATTGTGACTTTGGCATGTATTTTTGCAGACAAAATGCTGTAAGATTTATACTACTGACAGTTTTTGCTTTCTTTGTATACAGTATAGTTCTGCACTTTGGGACTGCATTTCTAGAAATACACTGCAATAGATTATCTGGACAAAACACCTATAACCAAAAAGTAAAGATCAGGAAATTCTTTAAAGCTGTTTCCTAATTGTATAGAATCTTACAGCATCTTTGATAAACATCTCAGCAAAAGTGCCAGTTAGTAAGTTGTTGAAAATATAGGAGAAGAGCAGATTCTCGGAGAACATTTACTTGTACAGATGACATGATGTAATGTTTCAGCATTCATAGATGGACTGTAAATTACCTTAATCTTTGTGCTGACTGAGGGAACACTGTAGAATAACTCAAGTGCATTTGCATAGGACTTTTCAGCTTCTCCCATAGGTCATTTAACAAGCATTACAATTTGTAATTGAAATGTTGCTTTCACTGAAAGTGTCTTGATGTGTCAGTTATTTCTAATCGCCACATGAAAATTGAACAAACTTGCTGGGTATATCAGTTTTCTCATACCAGGGAGTACATGAATTTAAATGATTTGTGAGCTACTTGTTTCTGAAGTGTGTTGGTAGTTCTATTAAGAAATAGTTAAATATTGTGCTTTTCAGAGCCTCAGAATGGGTATGGGGGTGGGGGGTATAATCTACCTTGGATTGGGCCAGCCTAAATAATACTGGCAGCAAGATTCTGTTTAGGGTTTCTGTGCATATAGCGTAGTAAAGAAGTATTCGAGGGTGAAAAAGAGCCGTTTAAACATTGAGTACATTTGGCTGTTCCAGCAGCTTTTTTCTTCCCTCCCCAAAGTTCTGTTTGTCTATCTCTCAAACTGTTGGGGTGGTACATTCCTTTAGGACCAATTAAACATGACTTCGGGGTCAGTAATATATTTGTCTGACTCTGGTTCAGTATTCTCTTAGGTGATTATATTCTCTGATGTACAGTTTCAGGAAATTAAAATGTTAAAGTAATGTAAAATGAATCCAGACCAATAAAATCAAGGGAAACACAGTTGGATTCAATTACTCTATAAGTTGCTTGCTATTAAAACAGGTCAAGAGGTCAGGTTGGCCACCAGCCCATGCAGTTTTGATACTTTCCCCATGAGGAAACATTTGAAAGTCAAGGTGGAGGCATGACTAGAGAAAGTCCGTATGGATGGTTTTTATGTGTCTTTGCTCTCTCTGCCTTATGCCTCTGTCTGGTTTAAAGAACTTTTGTACTGGCTAATGGCTAACTGTGTGGGATAGTGTCGTAACCAATTTGACAATTTATTAATCACAAAATAACAATAAATCTCTAGCTTTTACACTTGGTTTGTCTTGCTTCTTTTATAGAAAAACAAAAGATGTGAGACTCTTGGAGTTGACTTATCCAAAATTTTTATCACACATTAAATAATTCTTTTATTTTTAAGCTTTCACAGTTAAAATGTGCAGATACATTCTTTTGTATTTAAAAATAATAGCCACTGGGTAGTTAGATTAGTGACCTGTGCTCTGTGGAGTTTTTTGTTTTGGGATTTCCCCCTCTCCCTTGTAATTTGACTTTAAAGACATAATTTCTTTGTAAAAGTGATGGAAAGATTTATGCAGCATATTGGGCTGATTCTTTGTACTTTTGAGCAACTGCTGCAGTTTATTTGTTTTTTTTTTTTTAATTTCTGATATATTTATCTTAGAACTGAGTAGCCTTTTTTTTTCCTTTTTGGGTCACACCCGGGGATTCACAGGGGTTACTCCTGGCTCTGCACTCAGAAATTACTTCTGGCGGTGCTCTGGGGACCATATAGGATGCTGGGAATTGAACCCAGGTCGGCCACGTGCAAGACAAACGCCCTGCCTGCTGTGTCATTGCTCCAGCGCCCGAACTGAGTAGCTTTTAAACAGTTCAGATTACTTAGAGGTTTTAAAGTCATTTAAAGGACACTAAGTATTTTATGGATATGACTTTTCTTAATAGGGTATTTATTACAAATACAGAGGAGCAATTTGAAAATAAAATTTCAGGTCTTTACACAAAAGAAGGAATATTGTGATTTTCTAAACAAAGAGTATATGATCAGTCAGGCACATGTCAGCTAGTGTCTGTTTGTTAAGTATGCAGATGTGGCGTAAATATACCAATGAAAACTTTTTGTATGAGGAGACAATACTTTGTTATTTAATAGATCATAGCTTTGTAGGACAGAATGGATAAGATATTAAACAATAGTAATAATAGTGAAGCTGGGCTTTCATATTTATTCAGCAGGGATACATTGTACTGTACATTTACTTCCTTAGAGATTAACATCAAGTTAGACATGTCAAAAGTGACAAGAAGGGGACCCAGAGCAAAACAACAGATAGGACATTTGCCTTGCATGCAGCCAGCCTGGGTTTGATCTCGCATTCCAGATGGTCCCCTGAGCACCACCACACGTACTTCCTGAATGCAGAGTCAGGTGTCACCCAAAAAGCCAATAATAATAATAATAATAGTGACAAGATGTCCTATTAAAAATTCGAGCCTACATCTACCTCACACCTGGATGCTTGCAAGTATCACCAATGGCTCACTTTGATGAGACAGACTTTGCTATCAGATATGTCCAGTTTGGTTTGGTAAATAGAAAACTGCCACGTAGTTGAAAATTGCCTATTGAGTATTTAAAATTTTGATTTGTTGTTATTGAAAGAAAGATTTATTTAATGAAGACACCAGATCCAAGAAACAGAAATTGCAGTGCCAGTGTCAATATGTTAAGAGTTTAGAAATTTGTTTTACTGAACAGGTAGATTGCTGAAACTCGTGGAGCATATACCTAGAATGTGCAAAGCCCAGACTTAGATCCCTAGCACTTGTCGACTGCTGGGTCTGTATTTCTTTTTTCTTTACTTTGCAGTTGTACCATTTTCTGTGAACATTCTAGAAACCCTATTCTTAGCAAATTTCCACTTTTCCAGTAGGTGTAATAGGAATATTGCACCAAATATTCCTTTCTGGATTTTCGTCCATCTTCTTTGGCTTATACAACCTGCTGTCTCTTGTAGGCTCAGTTCTGAATTCTTCCAGTTTCTTCAGTGGTCTTATCCTGAACTGCTATATTGTTAACTATTACGTTCTTTCTCATGTGCATCTCAATTTGGGGGGGGCAGCTTTGAAATTTTCTTAGCAGTTACTTAAGTAGCATTGTTTTTTCTCTTCAGCCTCTTTTGTATCTTTAATCACCAATAGGTAGCCATTGCTTCACCAAGTCAGTATGTATTGAATACCTGTTAAATGCCAGACTCTGGTTGTTAAGTGTCACTGTCCTCCCGTTGTTCATCAATTTGCTCGAGCGGACCCAGTAACGTCTCCATTGGAGACTGTTGTTACTGTGTTTGGCATATTGAATAAATCACGGGTAGCTTGCCAGACTCTGCCGTGCGGGCGAGATACTCTCGGTAGCTTGCCGGGCTCTCCGAGAGGGGCGGAGGAATCGAACTTGGTTCAGCCATGTTGGCTGCGTGCAAGGCAAACGCCCTACTGCTATGCTATCGCTCCAGCAGTAAATTAGTAAAATTCTTTTTTATAAGGAGTTTTTACATAGTAGAATGTGGGGAGACTATATAAAATACATGCTTTGTAGGAGTTATGCTTGGTGAAATAAAGAGTAAGATGGCTGATTCAAGAAATATCTTTATACATCATAGTCATGTTTCAGTAGAGATTTTTAGGATATGTGAGTAAAAGCTTTGTAGAACAACTAAATTAAAGGCACTAATATAATTGTACTCCTGAGTGTGTTTTTAGAATATAGGTTGTTCCAGGTGGACAGGATAGCTAGGAAGAAAGTTGTCTTGAAGATATAATTAGTGAGAAGGGGATAGTGAGTGGTTTGGGTATTTGGGATGGAAGACTTTATACAGTAATTGTTTTCTGTTTAAAAATGAATTGTTGATTCTAGAATCGGAGGAAAATTGTATTTCTAATAAGATTTCGGGTGAGAATAACTAGGGAGACGAGGGTGGACAAGCAGAGAGTGTTCCATGAGGTGACAATCTAGTGAGAGAATTCAGCCTGGACTGGGTTGGCGGGAGCAGGATATAGTCAAGAGTTGAGTATATTTTGAAGGCAGAGGCAGTAGGTTTTATAGCCCGATAAATGGAAGCTTAAGAGTATGAGAGCAATCAGACAAAGGTAGATTAACATGGTAGAGAAGCTTATGGGAGCAGTATAAATCAGACTTAGAATCTCCGTGTGATAAAGCATTCACATAGAGATATGCAATTAAAGAAGAGGTTCAAGATCTAAACAAGTTTTATAACTTCCATGTGTATAAATGATGGTTATTTAAAGCCAAGAACCCTATATCACAAATATCAACCAAAAGGATGTGTTCCAAGGAGGCTTTTGGCATTGTCTGGAGATTTGACATCATGATTGGGGCTGTTGATGGCTTCTTGTTGAATAGAGGCCAGAGATGTTAAACACTCTCTGAAGCACCTGACAGCTTTCAATAGCACAAGACTTATCTGGTCCCAAAGAGGAACAGTATGAAGATTTAAATCTAGAATAGATAAATTTCAGAGAGTGGATGTTATTAAGCACACTTGGAAAAAATAAAGCCTTGGTTTATCTAATTCACTCAAGGAGATGAGCAGAAACCAGCGAAGGAAATGAAAAAAGCAGTAAGATGAGAACCTAGAGATTCTTGAAAGGAAGGTAAGAAAATTTTACAGGGAAAGTTAATGAACTGTTACATGCTATTCTTCTAATATTCATCGTGGATTGAAGTTTGACCTGTGAAGTAATGTGAAGGACTGCCTTGACTAGAGCATTGAAGGTAAAATTCTGGTTAGAGTAAAGTGAGATATTCCGAGATGGGATTCCTATAGCATCTTTGTATTCTAATTTGTATGTGTAGATGGAGAGTATAGGGTTACTTTCTAGTGAGCTACAAAGGGGGAGGAATTACTGCTAAAATTTAATTGCCAGTGTAGTAAAATGGGTAGGGTGCTTGCCTTGCACACGGCCAGTCCGAGTTCGATCCCTGGCACCTCATATGGACCCCAAACCCGCCAGGAGTAAGTCCTGAGCACTTGCCAAGTATGGCCAAAACAAAAATTGATTTGCAGAGTAAGTTAATATAAAGTATCCATTTTACCTTTGTTAGTCGTGAGATAAAGGTTTGCTTAGTCCTTCTGGCTATCATTTCCCTTGGTTGGAACTGCCATCACCTGTCAGGAGGAGTGGGTGGTTCTCATCATGCCTACCTGAACTGCTCTTGTGTGGCAAACCCTTCTAGAAATGTGCTTCATTCTGACAGCTTTGCTTCAGCAAAATTTAGTAGAATAGGTTGAGCTAGCCAAATAAGTGACAACAGTGAAGCACATCCTCAGGTTGTAATTTCAGTTATGCATGCTAACGATTATTTTTCTGACTTCTTAATTAAAACATACCCTGCTCTGGTTCTACAATCTAGTCTTCCTTGCTTGACATTATAGAGCTTTACATACATAGGGGATCTCTGTATTTTTGATCAAAAGTCCACAGCTGTTTAAAGACCCAAAATCTCTTGATTTGTTTAAAAGGACCTCATCCAGCAATGCTCAAAAGTTATTCCTGGCTCTGCATTCAGGAATTACTCCTGGCGGTGCTCAGAAAACTGCACAGGATGCTAGAGATCGAACCTGGGTTGGCCACGTGCAAGACCTGCAGGTAGGCCTGCCCTACCTGCTTTACGATCGACGTGACTTCACCCTATTTAATAGAATACATAGTTAATAAAAGTATATTCAAGATCACTGTCACTGTCGTGTTGTTCATCGATTTGCTCGAGTGGGCCCAGTAACGTCTCCATTGTGACAACTGTTACTGTGTTTGGCATATCGAATACATCACGAAAGCTTGCCAGGCTTTGCCATGCGGGCGAGATACTCTCGGTAGCTTGCCAGGCTCTCCGAGAGGGACGGAGGAATTGAACTCCGGTCGGCCATATTGGGCACTTGCAAGGCAAACACCCAACCCACTGTGCTATCGCTCCAGCCCATGTTCAAGATAAGTATTTTTAAATAGAATTCACAGCCACGATATATTTAAATAGAGTTTAAAGCCATCTTTGAGGAAGATGACTCAAAGGCTGTAGCTTTTGCTTTGCATGAAAGAGCCCCAGATTCCCAGGCCCATGTTCTCCTAAATACTGCTGGGAACATCTTCATTCAGCCAAGTACTGACCTCCTCTGGAGGGCATAGGCTATGCAGAGTTAAAGTGGGGCTCTGTGGCTATTCTGGATGCACTTTCTAGTGAGGGAGAGAGGTCCTCCCAAGTGGTGTTCGGGAGGCCACACATGTGTCCCCACTCACCCGTCTCTACAGCCAAACAGGCCAACCAGGTCCAACCATGCTTGGGATGACTCGAGTCCACCGTGAAGCCTCGAGAGGTGATGATAATCAGGAGGCCACCAGCTTTGATGCAAATACATGGGGGTAGGCCATTTATTTATATTGGGAGCAGCAGATAACTTGAGAATTGCCTTGGAAAACCAAGGATCTTGGGCTGGTGAAGAAGAGATGATTGAATAAAATGGGACATATACTTTGACAACAAAATAGGGGTTACAGGAAGGGAACAGTGGTCAAGATAGGTGTCAGGGAAACAAATTGGATTACCTGAGGGACCCTGATGGTGACTCAGGGTGACTCAGGATCCTCCAGGGCCACAGCCGGTTGATTGCTGGCGAAGAGTAATGATGCATTTGATGGTATGGCGTGGTATATACAATCAAGTGTACCTCAATTTGAAATACCAAGTTTAAAAAAAGTATATTCTGTATAGATACTGAGCTGCAAAATGCAAAAAAGTATTGATAAAGCATGAGTGAAACCTAAAAATACACCTAATTCGGTCAGAGATCATTTCATTTATATGCAATATTCAAGATGTGTGTACATCCGTAGAGACAGTAAAAGGTTGTACTGCAAGTGGTACTATCATGCTAAGTTAAATGAGTCAGAAAGAGAGGGACAGACATAGATTGCATTTATCTGGGGAATATAAAGTAACAAAATAGGAGACTAACATCCAAGAATAGCCGAGATAAGTACCAGGAGGTTCACTCCATGGCTTGGAGGCCAGCCACACATGCTAGGGAAAGAGAGCTCAGATAGAGAAGGGAGCATCAAGTAAAGGATATTGGGAGGATCCTCCCAGGATGGGAGATGCATGCTGAAAGTAGACTATAGACTATAAGTAATCTCCACTCAGTGAGTCTTTTGCAAACCACAGCACCCAGAGAGAGAGAGAGAGAGAGAGAGAGGGAGGGGGAGGGAGAGAGGAGAGGGGACAAAAGGGAATGCCCTGCCACAGAAGTGAGGTGTGGGAGGAATATTGGGATCATTGGTGGTGGAGAATGGGCACTGGTGGAGGTATGGATACTCGATCATTGTATAACTGAAACCCAAGCACAAAAATTTGTCAGTCTACAACTGTACCTCATGGTGTTTCACTAATAAAAATTTTTAAAAAAGATTGTACTCTAAGGATAAAATGGTGAAGGTAATGGCTAATGGGGATTCCCTTCAGAATGACTGGAAAAGTACTGTGTGACTGTAAGGTACAGTACCAAATTTATTCTACAATATTTAATAAGCAGTTGTCACTATCTCTCCCCCAGAAAAAAAGGAACTTTGCAGAAGAAAACTATACTTTAACCACATTTTTTCCTTTCCAGGATTAAATTTGTGGTAAATTTAAGATGGCAGAACGCTCTCATTAAGCTGTGAGATTTGTGATGCTTTCCGTGAATTTGAGTAAGAATTGCTGGACCTTTAGAAGATGGAGAAGTAATAAGACATTAAACTTACAGCTTTCATTTTTCTTAAAATACTTGAAACTTATCAGCTCATAAGAAAGTACAAGTAGCTGTGTTAGAAAAGTCTTTGTGTGGAGACAAACGGGTATGCTCAACTGTAGTCTCCCCCTCCTCCAAAAAAAAAGAAAAACCAGCAATTTAACAGCCATGTGTGCTGGAAAGTAAACTTAAATTCTAGCTGCTCTAGCTATATAGCTATATTCCGCTTCCCCTGCCACCATTGCTCTTGCACAAACAAAATAACTGAATTTATTTTAAAACATCAAGCTTCAGGGTTATAACACAGTGGATATTTCTCCTGTCTCTGGCTTGAAGTATTAGTGAGTAACATGTGCCTGAATAGCCTTTTCGTTTTGGGCCACACTCAGAGAGAGAGAGAGAGAGAGAGAGAGAGAGAGAGAGTGTGTGTGTGTGTGTGTGTGTGCGCGCGCGCGCGCATATACATGATTGTGAGTGTATGCACACATTCTGAGTATATGCATTCTGTGTGTATATATACATATATACATATATACACACACATATATATATATTCATACAGACACGATGAATACCTACTGGGCTGGAGCGATAGCCCAGCGAGTAGGGCGTTTGCCTTATACACAACTGTCCTGGCCAACCCAGGTTTGATTGTTCCTCCCCTCTCTGAGAGCCTGGCAAGCTACTGAGTGTATCTCACCCGCACGGCAAAGCCTGGTAAGCTACCTGGGATATATTCAATATGCCAAACACAGTAACAAGTCTCACAATAGAGACGTTTACTAGGCTCGCTCAAATAAATTGATGGACAACGGGAGGACAGTGCTACAGTGCAGTGCTACAGACACGTGTGTATAAATATATATATATACACACATATACATATGTATCTGTGTATGTATTAATACCCTTTCTGCTTTTGTTGGCTGGCTAAGAATTTACCATTTTGAAGTATTTCAGTTGTGCTTAGTAATTTCATTGTTATTGTAGTATCACTGTTAGTTCTAGAACATGTTCATTATTCCCCCCCGCCCCCATCCTTCACCAAAGAAATTCTGCCCAGCTCCTGTCTTCCCTACTTCCTTGGAAACCACTGATTGCTTTCTGTGAATTTTCCTGTCATAAATAGTCAACTAATATGTTGTCTTTTTGGCTTTTTTCACAAAGCATAGTGCCTTATTGCATTCACCCATGTTGTAGCATGTAACAGGCCTTCATTCCTTTCTATGACTGAGTAATACTCTATTATTGTGTGAGTAAACCGTATTGTTTATTCATATGCTGGTAAACTTAATGATTATATAGACAAATGTCTCTATACTCTTTTCATAGTCTCTTATGTATTTACTTAATGAAAAGAACTTGAAAATCTCTACTTCCCCCTGCTAAGAGAAACATATGTGAGGGGAAGAACAGTTAGACTTTATAAAATACCTGTGGTTTACTCTGCCTCATATCATAACTTAGAGTATCCTTAGTAGGAAAAAGGAATTGTTCCCCTACCCCCTTTGGTTTCCTCTACCTATTACACCAAGTTAAATCAGCAACTAAAAGGTACAGACCATGAATCCCTTACTCACCTGTCCAGAGCATCATTTAGGCTGATAGATGACCATGACCTTTTAAAGTTGTTCCGTGCATCTGTCCCAGATTATGTCTCTGTCCATCCCTGAACTTCATTATTGAGAAGCCTCTCTTTTGGTTGTGGCATTGTGGTATCTGCACAATTTTGAGAGCTAGGCATAGTCCTGTTGTCAGAAGTTACCGTGCAGTTTCACGCAAGGCTGCTCATCAGTGTTGCTGTGAAGATTTCAGTATCAGACACCTGAGCCCCTCATAACCAGTGTTGGCTGGGTAGGTTATGGGGAGGAAGACATCTGAGGAAGTTCCTCAGGCAAGTGTATCGCAGCTGAGGTTGAAAGCCACTGTATTTCTTTTTTTTTGTCCTTGTCCCTGGTATGGGGGTGGGGGAGCTGGACAAGCTGAGACCTAGAATATTGCACATCTGTGGAGGAGTCGTGCAGTGTGGTTCAAGTCTTGCATTAAAGGAAGCACTTTTGCATTAGTTTGGGATGGGAACTGGGGCTTAGACTTTTACCCTTTATCTGTTTTCAGGGCCCCTCTCACATCCTTCCTGTATGTCCTTCACTTAGATCATCTGTCTTCTCACCCCACCTTCCCGCCCAGCTACTAGAGATGCTGGGCTTTGGCGCCTCAAGTCCCCCCTGGTGACTATCACAACATCCAGTATTGCACTAAGAACAATGCATTGATCTTTCCTCTAATTGTGGAGATTACTCACCCAGCAAGGATGTATTGACTGGACAACTTCATGGCCTCAACTTTAAATATATAAACAAGAGATTGGCATATGGTGCCCTAAATAAATAGCGTGGCAGAGAGAATACAGTTGCTGCATTTGGTCCAGTCACCAGAAGGGCCCTTTCATTCCACTTGTTCCATCAATACCTCATACATTACATATGTAGTTCTTGAGAGACTGCCTTTGTGAAAGAAAACTATCTGATTCCAGAGCTCCTCTGGCCAGGCCAACCAACAGGCAAGCAGAGTGGCTAGGTGCTGCGACACTGGCTTGGACAGAGAATACGGACCCTTATTTCTACACCCATATTAAAAGCTTTAACTTGACCGTGACAGTAAGATTCTGCTTCCCTACATGTTCAGTTGATGCCAGGAATGAATCTTCATTTCACACTGCCCAGCAACTGGCTCTGCTCATCACTGCCCATTGGTATCATGACTAAAGCAGCGTGGTGCTATTCCCCAGTGTCTGCCTAGAAGGGTGAGTGGTGTCTTTCATGGCAGGATAGTCATATTGATACCTGTCTGGTAGCTGTTCACTCGAGTTCTGTCTTGCAATTTATTATATAATTGTGAACTTTGTGTGTGTGTTTTGTTTATTTTAAAGTAACTCAAGAAAGGGGTATGAATAACTTGGTGATTGTTTTGTACCAGTTTCCAGAGGTTGCCAGGATAGTCAAAATTTATTTGAATACAGAAATGATCAGAATGTTTAAAAGATTATGATGTACAGTATTAATGATCATTGTTACTCTAATCACTTGATTGAGTCACATGAATTCTTGAAGCTTTTACTTTCAAAGTTCCTTCTCATCTACCAATGCACAACAGCATCACAGATTCCTAAAGGTACACCCAAACAAGCGCATACCGATTACCTTAATTTAGAATACAGTACTGAACAAGATCTGGAATGGGGTTGAGATTCTTGCTTAATTCTGTTTTGAACTACTGACTAGAAAAGATTCTTGGTTTTATTGTTTCCATGATTGTAGTAATTATCTCTGAAAGACTTTTGTCCACACTGATTTGGATGAAATTTTCTGGAGCTGATGGTGGCTCCAGAGTATCAAATTGGGACTGCAGTAAATTAGGGGACATGAAATGGCCCTTTCTTTTGCATAAACGTTCAGCAATAACCTCTGATGACCCACTGAGATATACCACCAGGAGCTGCACCTCAGCTGGCGCTTCCTCCTTCCCAGCAGACTCAGCAGACTTCTGAGATGTCTTGTCTTTTCCTCGGATTAAGATGTCTCTGTACATTTTCTTAAGAGCCGAACATGCTAGTACCACAGGTTGTCCTGAAGTTACATCTCTGTTTAAAAAGTCGGGCAAAGGAATGAAAGCATTTAAAGTACAGTTCAGCCAGGAGCAACGTGGGTCCACTTATATTTGGATTTTCTTATAAACATGGAATTTTCTTATAAAATTATACAATACAATACAGTGAGTTTATTTCCCATATGATTTTCTTAACATCTTTATTATAAGAATACAGCATAAAATATAGAATCAAAATGTTAATTATTAGTAAGGCCTCGTGTCAGGAACAGACAATAGTAATAAGATTTGGGGGAGTTAAAGTGATGATTGCATTTTTTACTCTGCTAATGAAAAAGTTTATCCTAGTGCCTCTTATGTAAGTGCTCTCCAGGTGTTTCGCTCCTGTACACTTATGCAGTATCAGCTCAGTCATAGTTTGTGGATCAACTGCCAGGAGGCTGTGCAAAACACAGAGCTACGTTCAGGTTCTCCGTCCGTGGGTGTTCAGTGATAGGAATTTCACAACTGATTTCTCCCAATTCTTAATACTACAGTATGATGGGAAAAAACCTGGGGAGGCTCCCAGTATATCGCTGTAAAAAGCATGAAGAGAGGCCTCTGCTCTCTGTGGTCAAGGTGAGCTGAATATGAGACATGTGCAAAGAAGCTCAACACAGAGGCAAATGACAAGGGAAAATCAGTGTGTGGTCAAAGACAGCAGAAGACTGCGCCATGGCTTCTACCCAGAACCATGTTGCACCCATCCCTGACATCTTGGGGGATTGGGAGGAACTCCAGTATAGAGGAGACGGTTAACTGCTAGCGTGGGCACATAAGGCCAGGTTCACATTAGAGCTGTGGAGTCTTAGGGGGCCCTTGGTGTTAATGACCAACATAGTCTGCGGGCCAAGTAGACAGAACAATAAACGTGTCTGGATCTTCTGTCATGTTGCAGGAGGGGGTGTGGAAGCATGCTTATTCCGAGTCTGCCTCTGCTCTAGCTCCCCGATGATCATTTTTGCTTCCATCTCAGGTTGGTACATTGGGCCTGGTTGAGAGTTCTTAAATCCTGGAGCTCTAAACTAGACATCCAAATCTTAGACTCATCCAGAGACGAGGCTGACGCCTCCGCCAGTGTGCTGTGAGTAAAGAACAGTGGTTTCAAAACCATAAATAGTTTCAAAAGTATTTTCATTAGCTCAGATGATACTAGCTCCTAAAAAAGGAGTTCATCTTACAAAGCAAAATTTATAGCATACACCCTGTCTTTTCTTTTTACTCCGTATTCTAACCAGAATTCCCTGCTATCAAAGCAGATGTGTGGAGGAGGTATGCTACAGAGCTGGACATTTGGAGACTCCAATTCTGGTGGCCAAATGATCTTAAGTTCTCTGGGCTCAGTAGGGGGAAGAAAGGGTATTAAGATACAGCTGAAACAATGCTACTATTCATTGGATATTGTTTGGGCATTTACTGTATGTTAGATACTGTTATAGGTGTTAATCATGCTTCATCTTATCAATAATTCAAAATAGTAGAGATGTTTATCCCCATTTTCAGATGAAGAAACAGACTATGAAAGCCATGTGTCTGACCAAGATTCCCTGCTAATAGTTGTGGAGCTGTTTAGAAGGATTATCTCTAGAATCCAGCTAAGCTACATGTTTATGCCTGATTAAAATTATCGTTGAGGGGGCCAGAGTACAGTGGGTAGGGTACTTGCTTTTGCACATGACTGTACTGGGTTTGAGCTGGAGAGTAGTGATTACTGTGTACAGAGACAGGAATAAGCCCTGAGCACCTCTGGGTGTTGCACAAAAACAACAAAAAACTCATCATTAGTTACTTGGTAGAAGTGTGTTCTATTCTGAGCTCTGTCATCTGTGTGTTGCGATTTCAAGAACCTGTTTTCCTCTTGCACTTTCTGCTAGGCTTTCTGTACTCACTGGCTTAAGCCAAAGCCTCATCCTCTCTTACCTTAGTAATAAATCGTGTAATTTGCAGAGCCATGGAATTCTGTCCTGAAATTAAAGCAAAGTGACTTTTCAGGTATCATTTTTTTCCCCAGAAACATAATTATGTTCACCTATATTAAGGTCCAGAGAGCTCTTGACAAGTGGTCATGTACAAAATTGAGGTCCAGGCTATTGGACAGTAGCGACACAGTTCTGTTTCAGGCACAGGGCCTCTACATACCAATAGAAATGGCAGTATGCCTCCTCATTTCTCTCCCCAACTGACTTGTGACGTGCTTACCGGTTCTGTATTACAGGGCTCTTTAGGGACCTCTGCTTTTTAGTGTAGAGAGCTACTGACAAAAATTCTTAGGTCAGCTGACTGGTTCTCTTCAAACCTCAACAAAACTACTCAGATGAAAGCATCATTAGAAATTTCTACTTAGCCAAAGAAAAGTTAATTTGGCATATCCTACTGTATTGTATAAAGAAATCCTCCTGAGACATTCTCTCCTTTCTGTGGAAATACTGTTTAGCTACACACATTAAAAACATCCCTGTTCAACTGGTTTTTAAAATGTGGCCATATACAAAAGCAGACCGTTCTGTGTGTATATTTAAGTCCTAGTGTGATGGTATTTGGAGGTACTTGGTTTTAAATATAGTCATGGCTGTCCTCATAAAATTAGAGGCCAGGAGGCTAATGCATATGCTGTCACTGAGGCACCTAAGTCGCAATTCCACAAGGAACCAGAAGGCTGCACTCTGCAAACTGGAAAGAGGGCCCCCACCAGGCATCAGACTGCTGGCATCCTCTTCAAGCCTCAAGAAATGTGAGTAGGGGCTGCAGCAATATGCAGCAGGAGGGAGTTTGCTTTGCATACAGTTGACCCAGGTCCATCCAAGGTACTCCTTGTGGTTCTCAAGCCCCACTAGGAGTAATTTCTCAACGCAGAGCCAGAAGTAAGCCCTGCGCGTCACCGGGTGTGGCGCAAAAACAAAAAAGTGAGAAATGAGTAAATTTACCCAGTTTTAGGGCAGATAGCCCAAGCACTGAAACTCCGAAGCCTGGAAACTTACCCCAATGTGACTGGCAGTTTCCTTTAGCTGGAGAGATTTGTCTCAGTGCACTTCTAGACGGGAACCCTGCGGTGAGGCCCTGGTGCCAGAGTGCAGACAAGGAACTCCTTCCTGGGAACCTTAGTGGGAAGGTGAGGGGTTCGTCTGGAAAATGGGGAAGCTTTTTTCCTCTGGAACCACTGTGGCTTCCAGGTGAGCTTTAAAAGCACTAAGCAGTGGGCTGCCGTGGGCCTAGGTGTAGGCCCGGAGTAGGCCCTGGACAAGTGTGGCTCAAGTAGGAGTTGAGGTCTAGCTTGGTGGGTGTAGACAGCAAGGGTCAGAGTGGCTATCCAAAATGAGCATTTTTCAGCATGGCCGCAGGCTTGGCCTAAGGGGTGGGAGAAATTCCTTGCCACAGCAGCTCCATCCTGCACGCGGATGGCCCAGTGCCCGAGTCCCTCAATGTAGGTACCGAGGTATCTGTCACCCATTGCCAGGAGCTGGGCTACACCAGGGCCCACTTTCTGCCTAGAATGTTGGAGAACATTTTTTTTTCTCCTTTGTCTGCCCCTGGCATCGGCCATCCCGGATGGGTGAGTGGCCCGAGTCCACCGAACGCAAGCAGCAAGAGACAACCATGGGGCTCCCTAGCCACCTGGAGATGACAGCCATTCACACTCCTTTCCCACAGCAAGTGATACTTTGCTAGAGTCATCTAATCTGCTGAACTTTTTAACAGTTTGACATCACTGTTCCAGTGTTTGTTTCCTACTTGAGCACCAAGTTCAATCTTTTTACTTTTCTAAACTGCATTCAGGGGTCAGCCA
Organism: Sorex fumeus; assembly: GCF_029834395.1. NCBI lineage: Eukaryota > Metazoa > Chordata > Mammalia > Eulipotyphla > Soricidae > Sorex > Sorex fumeus. The sequence goes on from NW_026606103.1 coordinate 11,896,263, forward strand.
GAGCAGTAGTACTGGTAAGGTGCTTGCCTTGCACGTGACCAACCTGGGTTCCATCCTCGGCACCCCCAAATCAGTCCCACCAGGACTGATTTCCTGAGTGCTGAGCTAGGAAAAGCCCTGAGCATGGCTGTGAGTGAGCCAAAAAACAAAAAACTATTGCATTCATTCATACATAATATCCTTATTTTCTCCATCTAAAGCAATGTTTCAGGGGAGTAGGTATGACTTAGTATAGAATTTATACTATGTGTTTGATTCCTGACACCACCAAAAATTAGTATTTCATTTGGTGAATTTTTGATGAATTTTGCTATGTATGTTGCATTGTGATAAGAGTGTGTTCTGCTTTTTTGGAATCTGTGATCTGTACCTTGGAGTACTAGCACCATATCGTTTAGTACATGGCCACTCTTTAAATCAGCCATATGTATTGAGAACGTTTATTCATCATTCTTCATTTTTATGTTACATTTTCTGTTTACATATTTTACTAATTTGTTTTGTCTAATATTCTTTCGTTTTTAAGAGATACTTCAAATTCTCCCATTAGAATCAGCAATTCCCCTTCTGATTTCTGAATGTTAGTAAATGTCTTTTGTCTTTCTTAAGGAATAGTATGGCTGGTTGACAACTGTTGGTTGACAATTATTTTCCCTCAACAGTTATATAAGGATCTGGTAGTTTTAGTAGTAATAAAATTTTAAGATTTTTATCTCCATGAACCCACCATTCATTATTATTTTTTTTTCCTTTTTGGGTCACACCCAGCAATGCTCAGGAGTTACTCCTGCCTCTGCACTCAGGAATTACTCCTAGCAGTGCTCCGGGGACCATATGGGACACCAGAGATTGCACCCAGCTCTATCGCATGCAAGGCGGATGCTCTACCCACTACTGTTGCTCTGGCCCCTGCACTCACCATTCAACCAGTGACCATTAAGGAGTTAAAGTAGGATGGCTAAAATATTAACACAAATGATAATCACCAAATGATAACAGCTATGTAATTCATATAAATTACAATGTTATACAATGTTATACATTGTAGTAAGAAAATATTGTTAGTACTTGACAGGTGTGTTCTGAGAAATGAATGTGGTTGTTATATATAGAGTAACGAGCTGAAGATTTGCAGCAAAGTTTGCAAAATACATGAAGGGACTGGAAGAATATTTTAAAATGTTTATTATTGATAAATGTTTTCTGAGACATCAAATCGGGAGAAGTCTGTAAGAATAAAAAATGTTTGGGCTATATTTACAAATTCAAACTACCCCTACAATATCGTATTTTCTGGGCTGGCAGGAGATAGGAAAGATGGCAGGGCTTAATGAACCGCTAGAATATTTTTGTGTTTTAGTGTTTGGCCACTTCAACAATACTATGTGATACTGGCCATGAACATTGAACACTGGCATGCTCCTGTATGCAAAACATCTTCCCAGCTCATGAGAAAAAAAAAGATGCCGGTTCTAGCACAAATTTGCATCTTCATCTTCCTTCATCCATGTACAAGGGCTAATTGTGAAGGTAAGGGAGACTCACTCAGTATTTTGTATACTTTGAACACAGTGTTCTGATCAGTGTTTCTCAGCTGGGAGCCAGCCGAGAAATACCCCCCTTATGGGTCCCCAGGATATTTCAAGAAGGTTACAGATAAAAATTGGGTGAGGGGAATGGGCAGCTGGCAGTTGACTAGGAGGCCAACAAGTAGGACCAAGGTCGGAAGGGGCCCACGGTCAGATAGAGGTAGCCTAACATTGCTAGCAGGAAACATGGTGGATCTGAGTTTAACAGAAAAGAATTTTAAGTTCCCAGACCAGAGTGAAAGAAGAAGAGCAGGTAGAGGCTGCCTTGCACATCGCTGACCTGAGTTGTCTCCAGCATCCCACACGGTCCCCCGAGCACTAGCAGGAGTGATCCCTGAGTGCAAAGCTAGGAGGAGTGAGCCTTCAGCACATTGATATAGCCCCAAAGCAAAAATTTTAAGTTCCCTTAAATCTCTATATTTATTTCTGTATTCTATCTACTCCCTTGTGACAGCCAAGCTTTTTCTGTTCCTGGACTAAGAGGGATGACTGCAAAAAAAACCACATTTACAAGATGACCCTTTTTGAAAAAGGTACTCCTGGCCACATTTCCCAAAAGAACTCTTTAGTAGAAGGCTGAAAGAGAGTTGGAAATTTGGGATACTCATTTCAGAGTGGGCTTTACATTTAAGTGGATATGCCTGGCTTCAAGTCATGGGCAGATACCATCTTAGAAAGCTAATACGTAAGGGATGAATCTGAAAATGAGGGCTGCTTTCCTGGGAACTTGGGAAAGGGAATGGGCTTGTTCTTTAAGAATCCAATTTAAAGACCAACATTTAAGAAAGAGGACAGAGGATGACAAAGTCAACCAGAGGAGAAAGACTGAGCTTCAGGACAGCAAAACCTCACTGTGAAGCCAACTAAGTATTTTTACATCCGTAAAGAAATGACATGTATCTCAGGGAGGCTGGGTGCCTCTGCAAGGACAGCAGCAGGAGGGACATTGAGGCAGAAGGACCCTGGAGATTGGACAGACTGACTGTCACGGTCTCATTAGCAGACTCTTCCTACCTAGGGGTCATGCCACATGCTCCCTCATACCATCTTTAGGAACTTTTGTCCTAACCACTTTTTTTTTTTAAATTTTTATTAGTGAAACACCATGAGGTACAGTTGTAGACTTGCAAATTTTTGTGCTTCGGTTTCAGTTATACAATGATCGAGTACCCATCCCTCCACCAGCGCCCATTCTCCACCATCACTGATCCCAGTATCCCTCCAACCCCTTATTCCCCCCATCCCCCTGCCTCTGTGGCAGGGCATTCCCTTTTGTTCTCTCTCTCCTTTTGGGTGTTGTGGTCTGCAAAAGAGGCATTGAGTGGCAATCATGTTTGGTCTATAGTCTACTTTCAACATGCATCTCCTGTCCTGGGAGGATCCTCCCAACATCCTTTATTTGGTGCTCCCTTCTCTATCTGAGCTGCCTTTTCCCCTAGCATGCCCGGCTGGTCTCTAAGCCTTGGAGTAATCCTCCTGGTACTTATCTCGGCTATTCTTGGGTATTAATCTCCTATTTTCTAACCACTTTTTTAAAAAGTACTCTGTGAAAGTTGATCTTCCTGGACAAAATTCAGGTCTCTTTCCTAGTCAGAACTAGTTACTTTAACTTCCTTTGTATCTTGGATCAGATTGTGTACTCAGTTCAGTGGCACATAATTCTACTTTTTAATCTGCATGTCTACTAAGAAGTTTCTGATTTTACTTTGATCTCTGAAGTTGAGCCATGTATCATGGGCTGTAGAACAGATTTATTTCTTCTACACTCCCATTCTTCATAACTAGCTTATGATTTTTTTTAGGAAACTTGTAAATATGGCGAGAGGAGACCCATGTTCTGTATGCTAACACTGTGGAAAGGCTGCACTGCAGGACAAAGGCAGCACTGCCATTTCTCAGGCTCGTTCTGCCTTCTTCATCGCGCATCCCTTGTCACTATGTGAGTCTCTTGGTGAAAGTTAACATTTCAACCCTCCATTCATATTTCCTCTCTCCATCATGAAGAACGCCTGATTTAGAAGAGAGCGTTTGCAACAAGAAAGAGGGCTCAATGCTAATTCACATTTTCAACTTTAAAAGAATTCAAAGAGCAACTTTAAGAATGAGTTGAAACTCATTCAGAGATGGAAACACAATAAAAATTGAGTTGTTCAGCATGATCCAAATCTTCGCAATGGATTTTGGATGAACCACGCCGAAAGGATAATTTGTTTAATCCTTCATCTTAGATAATACTTCTTCCCATTAGCAATGGGGACATTTTATACTTTGTCACCTAACTCAGATTTCATATTTCCTTCAGCCCATCCATGCAAGTCTATAATTTATCAGTAGAAGTCAAATTCCGTATGGCATTGGCACTGTTATTTTACTTGGTATTGACATTATTCACCATTCTTTCTCCATGACTGAAATGTTTTATAATATGAATGAGACATTTCAAAGAAAAAGAAGCTATGTTTTGGCAATTAACTTCCTATCCTTTATACAACAAGGAAATCAACCCTTTCTTTGAATCCAGTCTTTTTTACTGTTTCAAACTATTTTAATTACATTTAGTAAAAAAAGTGTTTCATTTAGTTGATAAAATTTTTAAGAAATTCTATGATGAAAATGTAATAGAAAAATATATCCCTCCCCCTGCAAAAAAAAAAAAAAAGCTTTTCAGACATTTATTTACACAATAAGATATTATACTGAACTGATCTCTTGGGGCCCAGGTCCACAGTTCACGAGGACAGTAGAGAGATGGTTAGTGACTAACTGAGGAGCACTTTGACCTTTACTCATGAAGTTTCTAGTCCTGATCTGTAGTTCCATGCTGAGGACCCTTTCGTGGATGACATGAAGCCAAAAGAAGGGTTTTCCCAAAGGGGCTCCAGAGCTACCTAGCTCTTATTTTTGTTTTTTTTTTTTTGTTCCTAGGAGGCCACATCGGTGGTGCTAAGGGCTTACTCCTGGCTCTGTGGTGAGGGATCACTCCTGGTGGTGCTCAGGAAACCATATGGGATGCTGGGGACCAAACCCAGAGCAGCTGTGTGCAAAGCAAATGCACTCCCCTCTGTACTATTGCTCCAGCCCATCCAAAACAACCTAGCTTTCACTCCTGTGCAGAAACCAGAATCTTTACACCTGGATCACATGAAACCATGCCACTCTTTTCCCTCATCATATGTCCTTTAACAGCTCCATCAAAAAATGGGGAGAAGAAGTGAACAGAAATATTCACAAAAAAGATACATAAGGCCAAAAGTCACATGAGAAAATGCTCTACATTGCTAATAGGAGATGCAAGTCCAACCAACAGTGAAATATCATCTCACACCAGAGACTGGCACATGTCAAAAAGAACAAGAGCAACCAGTGCTGGCATGGATGCTGGTGGCAATGCCAACTGGTCTAGCCTTTTTGGGAAACAGTATCAGTATTCCTCAAAAAAAAAAAAAAAACTGAGCTTCCATCTAACCCAACAATACTACTTCTGGAAATATACCCCTAGAGTGCAAAAACACAGCATAAATGACATCTGCACTTTTATGTTCATTGCAGCACTGTTCACAATAGCCAGAATCTGAAAACAACCCGAGCGGCTGAGAACAGACAACTGGTTAAAGAGACTCTGGTACATCTGCACAATGCAGGTGTTAGAAAAAATGAAGTCATGAAACTCGCTTATAAATTGATGGATATGCAGAGTATCATGCTGAGTGAAATGAGTCAGAAGGAGTCAGAAGAACAGATAAAGAATGACCGCACTCATCTGTGGGATATAAAAAACATAGTATGAGACTGACACTGAAATACAGTTAGAAGGGCCAGGATTGGTCCATGTTGGGAGCTTGCCTCAAGGGCTGGGGGAAGAGGCAGCTGGAATACAGAAGGGACCACTATGACTAATGATTGGAAGGGATCGTTCTGGATGGAAAAAGTGTGCTTTTTAAAAAAAATTTTTTTTTTAATGAATCACCGAGAAACACAGTTACAGACTTATAAACTTTTGTGCTTACGTTTCAGTCATACAATGACCGAGTACCCATCCTTCCACCAGTGCCCATTCTCCACCACCAATGTTCCCACCATCCCTCCCATAATCCCCACCCCACCCCCCACTCCTGCCTCCGTGGCAGGTGGAGAGTACCTTTTACTCTCTCTCTCCTTTAGGGTGTTGTGCAGGTATTAAGTGGCCATCATGTTTAGTCTATAGTCTAGGAAGCTAGGAAGATGTGTGCTTAAAGTGGATAAAGGATCAAATGTGATGGCCTCTCAGTATCTATACTGCAAAACATAATGCTCAAAAGGGGAAGGAGAGAGAGATGGGGGAGGTAAAAGAGAGAGAGAGGGAAAGAGAGAGGGGGATAGAGGGGAGAAAGAGAGAGAGAGCGCGAGAGAGAGAGAGGGAGGGAGGGATGGAGGGAGGACTGGGGACACTGGTGCACTGGTGGGAAATGTACACTGGTGGAGGGACAGGTGTTTGAACATTTTATGACTGAAACCAGATCATGAAAACTTTGTAACTGTGTATCTCAAGGTGATTCAATTTAAAAAAAAAAAAAAGAGCTGGAATCCCCAAAACAATCCAAATGATCAATGAAACCAAGTGCTGGTTCTCTGAAAAAATAAACTAGATCAATAAACCATTGACAAGACTCTCAAAGAGAGAGAGAGAGGGAGAACCCTAATAAACTGAATCAGAAATGAAAGAGGTAACATCACAACAGAAAGTATGGAAATTCAAATCAGAGATTACTCTGAGATTCTTTATGCCGTGAAATAAGAGAACTTTAAAGAAATGGATAAATTCCTGGACTCCTATACTCTCCCAAGGCTGAACCAAGATTTGGAAGAGGGAGGGAGTGAGAGAAATGGAGACAGACAGACAGACAGGATGGATTTGCATATGGAGAGCTGTAACTCTTTCCCACTTTCATCCTTTCTCTTCATTTAACCAACCCTGGTTGACTTCTCAGGATTTTTTTTTTTTTTTGAGAATTATGAGGGCCTTTTTCAGTTAGAAAAACAAGATCTTCTAAGCCACAGATTCCCCTCACTCTGGAACTTTTTGCAAGCTACTTGCTGTTTTCTACCTCTATAAAATGGAGGATAGTGTAGAATTCATTGAGTTGCTTTGGGATAGAGATTTTAAAAAATGAGTAAGTTCCATTTTAAACAATACTATTTGGCTAATATAACAATTTAAACTTTGAATTTATTAAAAACAAACCTTGATTCACAAGTACACTGAGCTTTAACTCCACTAACCATGAATACTAAATGCATTCAAAGTACCATATCAGAGACGGCTCAATGAGAATGAGCACATGCTCTGTTATGTAGAAGACTCTGGATTGGGTTGGATCCTTGGCACCTTAAGATCCCTCAAGCACCCCCAGGAGCAACTCCAGGCACAGAGCCTGGAGCAGCCAGCCCCTGCACACTACCACACAAGCAAAACGCACCATATCAAGTACTGGGGAAATCATAATGGATGGCGACATCCCTGTCTTCCAAGGGTTTACAACCTAATGGGAGATATAAGCGCAATTAAATTACTCAAGGGCAGAAATGAGGGCTGTAAAAGAACTATGACAAAGTGGTGGAGAGGACATTCTGATCAAACCCTCCGAAGGCTAAATGCTGAGGACTTACTCTGAAAGGATTTCAATTTAAGGCCTGCCAAAGAGAACAAAAGGTAGATTCCAAGAGCAGAGGATACATATGTTATCAAGACGCTTGAGTAAGTGGACGAGGGAAATACTGAGCAATGGTGAATCAGAGATGTGGGAGGGAGTCCAAAGAAAACTAAGCCTGAAGAGTAATCCTAGAGAGACTGGACTTATCTGGAAGGGCAGTAGGAGGGACTTGGGTCTGTGAGCTCCCGGTACACTTGCAGTGCTTGTGAAAGGAGGGAGTGATTGCGATATCCTCTCGAGAGGCAGACACTGGGGCAAGAAAGACAACCTCTTAGAATACCGTGAATGCTATGAGGGGATGGCGAGATTTCAATGTAAAAACACAGGATTAAGGGAGAGAGGAAGACATGCATCTCTGTCTGCTGGATCAATGCAAGTCAAACAAGCACCTCCGTCCCACACTTAAGAATAGGTACTTAAGTGTGGATGCTGGTGGTGGGAAATGTGCATTGGTGGAGTATGGGTTGTTCGATCATTGTATGACTGAAGCTCAATCATGAAAGTTTTGTAACAGTATCTCACAGTGATTCAATTAAAAAAAATGAAGTTAAATAAAAAAAATAGGAAATGAGAGCATGGCAGGTAGGACCTGTGTCCTGACCTGGGTTCGATCCCTGAGCACTACCAGGAGTGATTCCTAAGTGCAGCACCAGAAGTAACCCCAAAACAAAACAGGACTGGAGATGTGGACCATCAAGGACACCCACGTCCATTCCCACTTGGTGCATAAGCACTCAGAGCAAAGTCAGAATGCACAGCACAGAGAAAGCTTCCTGGGCCTCCCCTTGCAGTGCTGTGAAGGGAACATCTTCACATCTAAGGTCTTCTAGAAGTAGCTAAAGGGTTCACTCTCCAGAACTGTCAAAATTAACAATGATAAATACTTTTTGCATACCTCAAGGAACTTCGTAGAAGAACAAATTAAAGCCAAAGTCAGTAGATGAAGGGAAAAAAAATAAAAATTACAGTGGAAGTAAGGAAAATAGAAATGAAAAAAGATCATGTAAAAGATCAGTGAAATCACTACTCACAATGAGAAAGACAAATACAGGATGATCTCACTTATATATGGTATTCAAAGAAATACACCACAAGGAGAGAAATGTCAAAGACAAACTACTAGACTCTAACTCCCAAATTGAGCACACCAAGAGGCAGGGCAGTGTTGAAAGGTCCAGGGGACTATGGCTGAGGGATACTGTCACTTTGGTGGACGCAGGGTGGTGACATTATACCCCTAAAACATTTTAAAATGGAGGGCTTGACACATAGCACAGTGGCTAAGATGCTTGTCTTGTAGGTATATGGTCAAATGAGTTCAAATTCCATGTTGCCACATGTGCCAGGAATGTTCTTGGCACCCAAACCACTGTCACATGTTGTGACTAATAACCAAGAACCCAAGCACCACCGTCAGAAAGTGTGAGCCCTGGGAACTACAAACAGAGCACGACAGTGACCCCTCACCCTGTGAGCACTGCAGCTAGAGCCTGCATGCCTCAGCCAGAAGTGCATGCGGGCAAGCAGAAATGCATGCACCACAGCCAGAGGAGCACAAACCCAAGAGCCTGCAGCCTAACACTCAATCTGCTAGGAGCACCCCAGCAGAGTGAGTAATTTATCCTGACATATGATGCCCCATCAGCACCACAGCAGACTATGTGAGCCCTGCACCCTGCCCGCGACCCCTGTCAGCATCACAGTGAGAACTGCGAGTGCCACAATAAGGCTGCATGTGGACCCCACATGGCAGATCAACAGCAACAAGGGGGAAGGTCAGGGGAGGGAATAAGAGTGTGTTTATAGAACCTCGGTGCCTGAGAACAGATGACTGGATAAAGAAACTCTGGCACATCTACACCATGGAATACTATGCAGCTGTTAGGAAAAATGAAGCACGGAATTTTCTTGTAAATGGATGGACATGGAGAGTATCATGCTGAGTGAAAAGAGTCAGAAGGAGAGGGACTGACATAGAATGACTTCACTCATTTGTGGAATTAAAAAAAAAACAGTATGAGACTAACACCTGAGGACAGTAGAAACAAGGGCCAGGAGGACAGGTCATGGTTGCAAGTTGGTTTCAAGTGCTGGGGAGAAGGCAGTTTGGATAAAAAAGGAACCACTATGACAAAGACAGTTGGAAGTGATCACTCTGAATAAGAACTGAATAACAACTGCTGAAAGTAAGTAAAGGAACAAGCATGATGACCTCTCAGTATCTGTACGGCAAACCATAGTGCCCAAAGGAGAGAAAAAAGGAAAGTGCTTGCCATAGAGAGAGGCTGGGCGTGGTTTGAGGGAAACTGGGGATACTAGTAGTGGGAAATATGCACTGGTGAAGGAATGGGTGTTGGAGCATTGCATGACTGAAACACAGTCATGAACAATTTTGTAACTATCTCATGATGATTCAATTAAAATAAAAATTATTTAACACACATACACACACACACACGTTTGAGGCCACATCCAATGGTGCTCCAGGCTTACGATTGGTTCCATGCCCAGGGATCACTCCTGGTTTGCGCAGGGGACCATATGGAGTGTCAGGGATCAAACCCAGGTAGGCCACAGGCAAGACAGGCACCATACCTGCTGCACTATGTCTCCTGCCTTCTCTAAAACAAAGACAAGTGTGCCAGGGGTTGGAGTGAGCTCGATGGATTGAGTGCATGCTGTGCATGCAGGCCAAAGCTTCACGGTTCCCTGAGCAATACCACCAGCAACTCGAGTACAGAGCCTGTGGTAACTGAGTATCTCCAGGTGTGGGACAAAAACTAGGGGGAGAAAGAGAGAGAAAAAGTGAGAAAGAGAGAGGAGAGAGAGAGAAGAGGGGGGAGAGAGAGAAGAGAGAAAGGGAGAAGAGAGGAGGGGGAGAGAGGAGGAGGAGAGAGAAGAGGAGGGAGAAAGAGGAGAGAGAAGACAGGGAGAGAGAAAGAAAGAGAAGGGAGGAGAGAAAGAGAAGGAGGGGGAGAGAGAGAAAGAGGAGAGAGAAGACAGGGGAGAGAGAGAAGACAGGGGAGAGTGAGAGGGGGGAGAGAGAAGAGAAGGGAGAGGGGGTGAGAGAAAGAGATGGAGAGGGAGAAAGAGGACAGACAAGAGAGAAAGAGAAAAGGGGAGGGAGAGAGAGAGAGAGAGAGAGATCGTGAGAAGAGAGAGCGCAGTATACCCAAACTGCTCTAGAATCAGAACTATTAATGATTTAGTGACAGGCTGTCCAAGGCAGGTCAATGGGCCATAGGGGCAAAGGCCGGCCTCTCGAAGTGGGGACACCAGTGCTGACCTCTGCCCGGTCAGTTCCATTCACAGCTCTGGACACTCAGCATGTGCACCTGAATGAGGTCCACACTAAGCTGCTCTGTGGGCCTGGCTCCCAACTGAGGAATCACACTGCAAAGACTCCTGCCGGTGCCTTGGCTTGAGGGAGCATCCAGGACGTGCCTCGGCAGCAGGCAGGAATGAGGCCTTGGTCACTCGTCCCTCTCACCCACACACAGCACAGGGAGTCACCAGTACTTCCCGACACTGTCAGGTCCTATGGGTGTACAATGGCTACATACACGGCCAGGATCCTGCTCTTCAGAGGTAAAATCTTGCAGGGCTGGAGAGAGAGTACTGGGACAGAGGCACTTGCCCTGTGCACAGCTGACCCCAATCCAACCTCCAGGAAGGCCTATGGCTTCCAAGATTTCCAGGAGTGACCCTTGAGTACAGAGCCAGAGGTGAACCCCGAGTACCACCAGGTGTGCCCAAACCCTCCACCCTCCAATTTTTTTTTTAAGTAGCAGTATCTAAGTACTATTCAAATTATCATCCTATTTAATGTTACACTCGGCACAAGGGAAATAAGTGATGGTGCTCCAAGAATCTATAACAGGAGCTTTCTCCTAAATCAGTCAAGGAGGGCTTCCTGAGGAAGTGGCAGGGGCGCTAACATGTGAAGGACGAACAGGGTTAACTCTGTGGGAAAGGGAAGGAGACATCTGGCCACTGATAAGAACAATAAACCTGACTGAGGGTGAGGGTAGGTGGAGAGAGAGCACAGAGGGTCTGGCTCTTGAAACTTCCCACTGGTTTCGGGGTCAAGACCAAACGACCCCATGGCCACTCCTGTCCCTGGCCACTCTGTGCTCTGTGTATCCACCACATCCACTGTCCCTCTCACTCCCCTTACAGCCACACTTGCATTCCATAGGGCCAGTTTTGTTTGGTTTTGGGCCATACCTGGTGATGCTCAGAGGTTGCTCCTGGTTTGCAATCCGGAATCACTCCTGGCGGTGCTCAGGAGACCAGAAGGGATGCTCGGGATTGAATCCAGACCAGCTGCATATAAGGCAGGTGCCTTATCGCTCCAGGTGGGGCTATTTTTTTGAGGGGGGCTGCACAGTTGGCTGTGCTCTGAGCTTTCTCCTGGCTCTTGCACACAAGAATCATTCCTGGTGGGACTTGCAGAACTATATGGGGTTCCATACTTGAATTTCAAAGATCTTTCTTGTTTTGTTGTGCTTGTTTCTGCTTTTGGGCTACACCTAGCTGTCTCTGGCTCAGTCATCAGGGCTCACACGCTCAAGGGACCATATAGGGAGCTGGCGATCAAACCTGGGCTGGCTGTATGCAAGGCAAGTGCCTTCTCCACTGTGCTGCCTCTCCAGCCCCTCAAATCTCTTCCTGGCTTTGCGGTGGGTGCCAGAGTGTGGCGGTGGCAGGAGGAAGGGACCAAGAAGAGGAGGCAAACTCGCTCACACATAAGGCACAGGAGCTTCTGCCTCTGCCCACAGGGGGTCATGGTTTTGGAGAAAAGGCGAGGGCCACTGCCAATGAATGTAGAGGAGCTCTTGGGAACTGAGCTGGCTTCGGGAGCACCTGCCTCCGAATCACCTCGGGGGCCCAGGAACTCTGTCCAAGGGATGCTGCAGGGGTGTCTGTGAGGGCAAGGCGTGGGCTGGAAAGAGACAGCAGCCATTACCTGGTCATCCAGGGGGATCCCGCTGCTCATCTTCACTCGATTTCCCTCCGGGTGATAGTCATCTGCATCATAGAATTTCCACCCGAGCTTGGAAACAAAGGAAAGGAGTATGTAGCGGGCAGGGCGTCTCAGGAGACTGCCGCCATGAGGGCCCACACAGCAGCTCCGTGCTTCCCCCCAGTTGCAGGGGAGCATCCCCTGCCTCCCCCCCACACCCACCCACAGGAAAGAAAAGGGGTTTGAAGCTCAGCAGTGTGCTGTGGGGCTCACCCATCATTATCTGTAATCACCCGATGGGAAACCAAACTGCAGCAGTGAGTGGCACTCTGTACTTGTTCGTGCTTACACATCAGCCTGCCTTCGGGTCGGGGAAGGGAGAGAACAGTAGGAGACCAGTAGGGTGTGAGACTGAGGGACAGAAAGGCGGGTTACCTCGGATGCCAGCAGGGCGCCCACGCTCGATCTGTGGAGAGGATGCAGATGTTCAAATGACCACGCCCTCCCAACCAGCCCATCTGAGGGTGCCCCCCAGAACTCAGATCAAAGTATACTGATGACAATCTGCAAGTGGTTGTGATGCCTTGTTGGTTTTGGGTTTGGGGTGATCCCCGGAGGTGCTCTAAGGTCACTCCAGGCTCTGTGTTCAGGGGCCGCTCCCAGTACATGCTTGGGAAACCATGGGGTTCAGGAGCCTGACCCTGGGTTTCCGGCATGCAAGGCATGTACTTCAGTCCACTGCATTATTGCTCCTACCCCAAAAGTGATGCTCTTGATCATGGAATCTAGAGTATGGTTTTCGTTTTCTCCAGGAATTTAAAGAAAGACACCATTACCCACGTGCCGCTAACCTCTCCCCCGAAACATACCATCCAATCTCATTAAACTCCTTAAGTGTTTTGGCCCCTGCTTCATAGATGCCTCCCAAGTGGTGCTCAGAAGACCTGAGAGCCCTTCTGGTGGTTCTTGGCCCACATGGCCAGGGGTCTTGTGCAAAAGCTAGAGACTGTGGTACTGCTCAGCCCTGCCATGCTTGGCCTCACCCAGGCCACAGAGGTGCTCAGAAACCTCCAGGGCTGCACCAGATGGTGCACAGGAGACCACGAGGCACTGCAGGCACAGAGTGCTGGGCATGCACCCTGACTACTGTCCCAGCTCCAGCCCCTAGGTGTTTATTTTCTAAGGGAAAAAAAAATACTGAATTCATGAAGTGCTCAAAACTCTCCTGAGGATGCTAGGAGGGATGTGAAGGGGATTAACCTCCTCTAACTCCTACAAGGTGCAAAGCACAGCACTGCCTCAGGGCTCAGGGCGACATGCTTGAGCAGAGAGACAGGACAACAGGGAAGGCCCTGCAGGTTCAACCCCCAGCAACCCATCTGGTTCCTGCCAGGAATGATCCCTGAGCACAGAGCCAGGAGTAAGCTCTAGGCACAGTTGTGGGGGGGGCCTCCCAAAACAAAAATGAAGAAATAAATAGATGAGACGCACTCTTAATGGACACAAGAGACAGGCCAGCCCTTCGGACTGGATGTCCAGGGCTCTCTGCTCCGAGTATCTGATAAGGATCTGTTCCCCCTAAAAGGCAGTGCAGGCTGTGGGAAGGCCTCGGGGCTCTGAATCTGAGGTCTGGCAGGTTCTCTATTGTCATTACATGACTAAGCTCCTGTGCAAGGTGAAACTATTTTCCCACCTGCAAAATGAGAGAACTGAGCCACAGTACCCATTCCCCATCTGCTCATTTCATTTAGCCAGCACTGACTGAGCGACCAGCTGGCCGCTAGAGGCTTGGTCTGTGCCATGGAAGATGGGCAGAGAAGGCAGCCAATGAGAAATGAAATCCTTTCTGGCTTTCAATTTCTAAGGTGTTGCACAAATACCATTTACCACCATCGCAATTTATAAATCAGCTTACTATTTACCAGACCTGATTTCCCAATTTTTATATACCAATTCCACAATTTTTAAAAATTGTGTTAAAGATAACATGGTTACAATTATACTTTTGGTGTATAAAGTTATTGTACCGCCAGTACCAAAATCTCTCCACCACTGCCCTTATGTCGCTTCTAGTCTCTCTTTTCCCTCATTCCTTCCATCTGGTGACCTCAACTTTGTAATCAAAGTCCAATTGTTGGTAAACATTTACCAGTTCCAAAGGGTTTACTTGTTTCTCGGGGTCCACACGTGAGAGTGATCAGGACTTACTCCTGGCTCTACATTCTGGTATTACTTCCGGTGGGGCTCAGGGGACCATATGAGGTGCCAGGAATGGAACCCGTGTCAGCCACGTGCAAGGCAAACACCCTTACCCACTGTGCTACTGCTCTAGCCCCTACTTGATATTTTTATATGATTGCTTCACTTTCTGAAATTAAGTATATTTAAAAAAAAAAGTTTGGGGGGGGTCACAGAGGTAATACCTCCGCAGACTTCTGACTTGGAAAATCAATCCCCCATTTGACAAATTTATTTGAAACAGACTCAGTCCCACTCTGAGCTCCAGATATTTTCCTTCCACGTGTCTCCTGCTTCTCCATGTCAGCCTATAACAGAGGCTCCCGAATTTCTTTGTCCAGAAAAATTATTACTCCAGGCTGGAGAGGTAGTCCATGAGTTTTGAGGCTTGCCTTGTTCGTGGCTGATCCCAGCTGAATTCCTGCCATATGGTCCCCTGTGCACTACCAAAAGAGGCCCTCAAGGAGTGCTTGGTATGACCCCAAACCAAACATAACATTACTCAACAACCCCTAATTTCATCAGAGGCTAATACTGCCCTTCTGGATTCTTCCAGAAATCCTGGAGCAACATCTTCTTCTTTGGGAAACACTAGTCTACTTCTCCCTTCTCCAAGCTGCCCAGGTGCAAGTCTTAAAACCCCTCTTTACTTCTCATTCATAGTCCATCCACAACACTCTTATTTATATTCCATAACCGAATCTCTAACTTCAGGCCACCCATCTTGCCCTGCTGGGGTTCCCTGATAATCCATAAGGCGGTCAGGCCTCTGGGCCTTGACATGGTCTAGTCCCTCTGCCATAACGCTTTCCCACTGTTCTCCAGGCTTGTCCCCTCCTCTCTCCTAACTCCCACATTTCTTCAGAGGGTCATTCCTTGACCCTCCTGCCTGGTGCTCTGCCCACTTCCTCCCCAGTCTCTCACCTGGAGGTGGCCACCACCGACACTTTTGGTTGATGTGTATGTATTCACTGCCATCCCCCATAGTGGCATATAAACTCCCTGAAGGTAGGGATTTTTGTCCCATTATCAGTGACAACCATGAATGACTGAGTCCAATATTTTTCTGAATGCATGAAACTAACCATCTGAATTGTATAGGATATCTTCCCTCTCGCCTGATGGAAATGTGACTAACTGCCCAAGCTAGCTCAGCAGGCCATGGTGGAACCAAGTCCTGCGGTTACTAAGTCCCTTACACCAAGCACAGGAGCAGTTTTACACTTTTTTTTCTTTTTGGGTCACACCCGGCGATGCACAGGGGTTACTCCTGGCTCATGCACTTAGGAATCACTCTTGGCAGTGCTCCGGGGACCATATGGGATGCTCGGAATCGAACCTGGGTCCGCCGCGTGCAAGGCAAACCCCCGACCCGCTGTGCTATCGCTCCAGCCCCAGGACACCACTTTTAAAGCAGACTGCTAGGAAACTGCAGGTGCTGAGTTTTAATTTCATCCCAGATTCCCTGTCTTTGAGGGTAAACATGCCCCCCCCCCCATTCTTCTAAAGATATATCTATTTACCCGATGCAAGCTTTTTAAATGGGTACAACCCACATGGGTGGTTCCTGACTAAGGAGAGTCTAGAGCATCTGAAGGTCAAGCTACTTTAGCACAGTGGGCAGGGTGCTGGTCTTGCACGCGGCCGGTCTGTGCTCGACCTCCAGTGCCCCATAAAGTTCCCTGAGCACCACCAAGAGTGATGCCTGAGCTCGGGCCAGGAGGAAGCCCCACCCCCCGGATAGTTTAGTTCCGGATTTTTTTTTCTTTTTTGCTTCAGTAACTGTTTCACCAGAAACTCCCAGTAACTGGGTAGAGTTAATAGTTGGCTCGTTATCAGGGAACAAAGGTCTCGGTGCGGGCAATCAAGATTGTGAGATGCTTTATGCTGCCTGTCACATAGCCTCCCAACTAAAAAAAAGAAAATACGGTTCAAGTGAACACGACCACTGTCGTTTACACCGGTAACTCGTCATTTAAGGACGGGAAAAAAAAACAACGGAAGGTCAAGTTCACTTCTCGAGACCGGGAGGTGCAAGCGCTCGCCGGGACTGACTGGCGCAGGTGCAGGAGGAGGTGCGGGCGGCGCGCAGGGGCCCCGAAGCGGGGATGCCGGGACCCCCGAGCTGCCGCTGCTGTGGCCCGCCCGGACTGGCCCGCGCCGCCCGCCCGCGCCGGGAACGCGCTCCGGCCGCTCCGGGCTCGCGTCGCCCCGCTCCCGTCCCCGCGAAGGGGAAGGGGACTCCCCAGGGGCCCCGCGTCCCCGCGGCCTGTCCTCCTCCCGTGTGCCCGCCGCCCGCCTCCCGGACGTACTTCCCGGAGCCGCTCACGCCCATCACCAGCAGCGCGCTCGGGGTCGTCATGTCGCCCGGCTCGCTCCAGCCGCCTGCTTCCGGCCCGCCGCCCCGCCTCCCGCTCGCCCCGCCTCCCGCTCGCCCCGCCCCTCCGCCCCGCCCCTCCGCCCCGCCTCATGCCCTCTGGCTCCGCCCCTCGCCCTGCTCACCCCGCCCCTCGCCTCCCACTCGCCCGACCTCGCCTCTCCCATCCCCAGGCTTCCTGTCCCCTTATAGCTGAATATGAAAATTTTTTTTCTTTTTTTTTTCTTTTTGGGTCACACCCAGCATTGCACTGGGTTTATTCCTGGCTCATGCACTCAGGAATCACTCCTGGCGGTGCTTGGGGGACCATATGGGATGCTGGGAATCGAACCCAGGTCGGCCACTTGCAAGGCAAACACCCTACCCGCTGTGCTATCGCTCCAGCCCCTGGATATGAATATTTATGAAGTGTGCTCATGATATCGTGTTTTTTAAATGTAACCAAGCGTTTTGCCTCTAGGTGGGCATCCCAGTTGATATCCAGCATGTACTGTGAGAAATATCCCACCTGTCTAAAATGCATAGATTTAGAGCCTCAAAGACAGGGGGAAAAGGAGGCTTTAATAGCAACTATTGATTTTTTCCAATTTGTTTTTTTTATTTTATTTTTAAAAAGTTGTAGTTGACTACAGTTAATATTCAAACACCAATCCCAACATTGTGCACCTTCCCACCACCATAAGAGGAAAGTTTGTGAAGATTGCTATATTTCATCCTGAAGCCATTTAAGTAAGTCCTTGTATAAGAGATTGCAAGCAGTTATACCGAAACAAATGTGTGCTACTTTTTGGTACATCAGTGGGCTAGAGCATAAGAGGTCGTGCAGCCCTGAATTCGGCCTCATGCTCCAGGTTGTTCTATGTCACACTCTTCCATGAGCTTTATTTTATAGTCTCTGGGTTTTGACCGTTGATGAGATTATATGGCACCAGAGGCAGTTTGTTGTGTGACTACCAAGACACTGGAAAACTGGGGAGTTGAGGGGAGGAGGCCCGGACCTGTTCCGAGCAGGCTTGGAGATATCAGTCACGGGTCCTGAATACCTGGATTTTTCTGCAGGTTCCCTCATAGGTGAGGCTCATCCGAACCTGTGCAGAGCGGCCGTGAGCATGGATATGGTTGGATTCAGGAGGTTTCTGACTGCCTGGACTCTGCAGGGGTGGGGAGGGAAACTCAGCCTGTCCCCCTCCGAGTGGCCAGGGTGAAGACAGCCTGGAGCAGGGTCAGGACGTTCTATGTTGCACTCTCCTGAGAGCTTTATTTCAGAGTCTGTGGATCTTGGCCATTGATGAGATTATATGGTGCCTAGAGTAGTTTGTCAACCATTGATTATGGTCTTTCAAGATTGGGTGGTTGCCAAGTAGGCAAACTCGGCACACATGGGCAGGGGTTCTGACGGAATGCTAGTTCCTGGTCCTTTCTCTCATTTATTAGATACTATCAGGCCCATGTTCTAGGCCCAACCATGTTTCACTACATATCGGTAGAGCATGAGACTCTTACCAAATTTATAAAATTTGTAATTTACAAGTTATAGTTCCTCCTTTTTAGGCTTCAGGGCTAAAGACTGCATTTTAAAACCAAACTAAATTTCCTCTAACAATAATCTTTAACGGCAGGATTTTCAATCAGTATCTAGTGTCAGCACCAGAGGTCTAGTTTCTATTGCCCTAAATATGCTTCCCTATTCCTCTTACATGTACTGTGACTGTTTGGTATCCCTGAAGGGGAAGGGACATACCTTTAATATACCCATTTGCTAGAAAACAGAACCGTAAGTCACGGTCACGGTCACGGTCCTCCCATTGTTCATTGATTTTCTCGAGAGGGCCCAGTAACGTCTCCATTGTGAGACTTGTTACTGTGATTGGCATATCGAATACATCAGGAGGAGCATGCCAGGCTTTGCCGTGCGGGCGAGATATTCAGTAGCTTGCTGGGCTGTGAATTAATATAGTTGAAGCCCCGCTTCTTATCCCTGAGGGGAGATAGCCTGGCATGCTCCAAGCTTTGCCTTTGATTTCCTAGGTCTTCTGATTTTCTCCTCAACACAGTCCATTAAGAATTGCTAGGCTGAGGATGGGAAATAGCCCTACAACTAAGTAGAGTGAAGAAATAACACTTTCAACCTCCTGTGTTACCCAAATTTATTTTCCTGTCTATCCTGGGAAACAAGAAGGCTAACCCAGGGTCTTTAATGAACATTTAGGTTACCACTGCAGTGACTTTGTTTTTTCCCAATATGGTGGCAAGACTTTAGCTTTCCTCTGTCAGGTACTGACAAAGAAGTCACGGCTGGCAGCTAAGGTCACTTGGCTAAAGTTACAGGTCAGTTATGGCCAGACCTGGGTAGAGGTAACTTCTACAGAGACCTCTGTAGTCAGTGTGTGTAGAAGCCCTGCACCATATCTCATATCTCCACGCCAGCCTCCTGCTGAGACGAGATGTAAGAAAGACCAGGTCAAACAGTCATCAGACCAAAATATCTTTTTAAAAAAATTTTTTTATTTCATTAAAGAACCGTGATTTACAAAGTTATTGAAACGTCTAATGTTCTAGCATCAATTTCCCATCACCAGTGACCCCAAGTTCCCTCCCACCCCCACAAGCTGCTACCTTACAGGCACATCAGAATGTTTGGTTGTTGTCATTTGTGTCTCATGCTTTTAGTGTTGTTGACTCTGTTTTGTGTCTGTACCTACCCACCCCTCCACATTACTGATGTATCTCAGGCCCTTGACCCCTGCTTGCCCATTACTTTCTGTCTTCGTCTTCTTTATCTCTTTCCTCCCACCCCCACCGCTATTTCTTTCCTTCTCTGTTCTCTTCCGTACTGTACAGTCAAGGGCAATCTAGACATCCACTCTTTGCCATATTTCATTCCTTCTTCTTCCAGTTAATTTATATATCACAGATAAGTGAGATTATCCTATGATTGTTTTTCTTTTTTCTGGCTTACTTCACTCACATGATATAATCCGGTTCCATTGAGGTTGCAGCAAATTGAATTATTGCTTCATTCTTTACAGCTGCACAATATTCCATTGTGTATAGTGTTCCATTGTGTATATGTACCACATCTTCATAATACATTCATTTTTATTGGATGCCTAAGTTGATTCCATATTATAGCTATTTGTTTTAAGTGCTGCAATGAATAATGGTGTGATGATGTCATCTTAGATGAATGTTTGTGTGTCCTGAGGGTAGATTCCCAAAAGTGAAATAGCTGGGTCATATGGCAGCTCAATTTACTGAGAACTCTTCATACTTTCCACATTGGTTGAACATTCCTACCACCAGTGGATGAGAGTTCCTTTTTCACCTAACCAAAATAAGAAATTTATAATAAGAGATTGTAATCTCTTGATTTGCATTAACTTTTATATGTTAAATGGCTCCTGTGTAAGGTATCTTTTCAAAATTCAAAATGCATTTATTATTTCTTACTCAGTGAGGATGTTGGAAATTACCATAGGGCAGTTAAAAACTCATACTTTGTCTCCTTTTAACTATTATTTCAATGTAAGTTTTTCCTTCCTTGAGAATGGTCCACTGCAGAGTATATAAACCCCAATTTGCTCTCAGGGATGGGGTCCCCATCAGTGAAGCAGAATTCTGTTAGCATCTTTCTCTTCCACAGCCCTGAACTTTCACTCTGTAAAATAGTTTTCTTCTTATTCATGAATCAGTGGTATTTTATGTTATTTAAAACATGTCTTGACTGAAAAGATGGCAGGATAAAGAAGCTGTGGTACATACACACATAGAATACTACTCTACTGTAAAAAATGATAAATCATACGATTAGCTGCTACCTGGCAGGATCTGGAGAATATCATGCTGAGTGAAATTAGGAGAGATGTTGGATTGGTTTGTCCTTCCTCCCTTGCCTCGGGGAGTTTAGGTTATTGAGTTACCCTCATCACACAGCCCCAGAGGCACTCCCATTCCTCTTTATCTATCTTTTACTTCTCCTTTGTGTTCTGCTTCCCCTCTCTGTTAATCACTATATCCCCAAATCAGACCCTGTGATTTGTAAAGTCAGATTCTTCTCAGGACTCTGGATTTTGTATGTGCAAGTGAAATATTTGCTTTTTTTCTTTCCATTATGTCCTTTGCATAGTTTACTCTAGAGCAGTGTCCTTTTTGTATAGACACAGGAAGATAATTAATGCTGTGCTTCTGGGAGTTAATTGACTCGGAACAATATTTATTCCAGGTCATCTGTCATATTTACTCAACTTAAGCCTCAGTTGTCCTTAGTTTCTAGCACCCCAAAAGGAGGGTTCCAGTGAGGGTCTTGGATGGACTCAGGGCAAGCCGTAAGCTACCCAAGCATTGAAAAGGGACAAGCCATAAGCTATCCTGGGATCTAAAAGGGAGAGGACAACCACCATAAAATATAGTAAGTTAAGAGTATGGTCATGGACAAATTTTGTCATGACCCAAAAAGAAGGATCTGAATAAGGACCCTGCTAAGGTTAGTAAGACTAACTTGGGCTGAGGACTGTAGTCTGGGATATAAGAGAGATGTCTCCAGGAGAGCCACCCCATCCTTTAAACTTAATATATCTTACAGTGTCAAGTTTCTCTCTATTTCAACTCAGAAATATTTAATTACTCGAATTATAGGATGTAAGTTGATCAAAAATAAACTTCTGTATAAAACAAAATAGGAATAGGAAGAACCATCCCTTTGATCAACATAGCAATTTTCCAATAATACAAACCTTAATAGTGATAGCAGAGTGGTTAAGGCGTTTGCCTTGCATGCGGCCGACATGGCTGACCCGAGTTCTATTCCCCGCCCCTCTTGGAGAGCCGGGAAAACTACTGAGAGTATCTTGCCTGCATGGCAAAGCCTGGCAAGCTACCCATGATGTATTCAATATACCAAAAAAAGCAACAACACGTCTCCCAATTTGTTGTGAGACATTACTGGTACCCACTTGAGCAAACAGATGAACAACAGGAGTACAGTGCTACAGTGCTACAGTGTTCATACAAAATGACTAGAAATATTAGGAAGTAAATTTAAGATGACCATTTAAATGGAAATAGACCAAGGAAAGGAGAAATATGCCCCTAGATGGTCTTCTGCCCTTGGGTGTTTCTTCTTGCAAGTTGAGATTTTGTCCTAGAAGAAGTTTCACCTGAGGGAAGGGACTTACATATATTGAGTGTGGAATCACAACAAGGTGTATTGCTACCCCCAACTCTGGGGGGCTGGGTGAATAACGAAGGCTGTGAGATGGGGCACGAGGGAATGGGAATGAGGGCAGAGTGAGACTGGAATGAGGGACAGGGTGAAACTGGAATGGGGCATGGGGCGAGACTGGAATAGACACATAGGGAGAATGGAATGCATGGAGGAACATAGACTGTAATATATGGCAATTAATCACCAACCTGGCAAGCTCCCCGTGACGTATTCGATATGCCAGACACAGTAACAACAAAGTCTCCAATGGAGCCGTTACTGGGCCCGCTCGAGCAAATCGACGATCAACGGGAGGGCCTTTACTTTACTTTACTTTTAATCACCAACCATTTTGGTGGCCTTTTTTCCTCCCTCATGTGTTGATATGCAGAGGCTGATTGGGATGCGGAGGCGACTCTTGACCACCAAATGCACGTGGTGAGTGCCCTCACTCACAGAGAGAGAGAGACACACACACAGAATGATCTCTCTCCTGATGGAATATAAAGACATGTAGTAGGGGATTAACAAATACCCAAAGGTCACATAAATTGAGAACTGGTCTTAGTAGTAAGCTACCTTGGGGAGTGAAGAGGAGAGACACTGGGACAATGATCAGAGAAGTAGACATTCAGGTGAGGGGTTTGGTGCTAAACCGTGTCGTGCACGAAATGCTACTATTAACAGCATAGTAAACCACTGTGCCTAAAATAAAATCAAAACAAAATTTTCTTGACTATCTACCATTCTCAAAAGTCCAAAATCGAGACCAGAAAGATAGCACAGCACTTCAGCTACTTTCCTTGCACATAGCCCATCTGGATTTGATCTTGGCAACACATATAGCCTCCAAACACTGCCCAGGAGTAATCCCTGAGCACAGGTGGGTGTGTGGCCCCAAACTAAACAAAACAAAAACCTCTCCAAAAATTAAAATTGATGACCCTTAACAACCGAATAAAAAGTCAAATTGGGAGACAATCAGAGTGTTTATTTGGGCATTAAAAGTGCACCATATAAACTCATTAACAGCCATGATCCAGAGACTCACAAAAAATCTCGAAAAAGAGCAACAAGTGGCAGAGATGCATTTAACTCCAGCTGTATCATTTTATTTAAAATTTTGGAATTTCTGGAGTTACATCTCATACTCTATGCCACTGGTATACCAACAGTAGCACACAAAGTAGAAGGCAACTGATCTTGATCTATCTATCTATATACATATATATACATACATACATATGTACACATATATATGTGTTCACAAGGCTCAACATGTAACAACATGTTAGTAATTTCTTATACAAGGCTTAACAGCTCCAAGATGAGATACAACAATCTTCATACATTTTCCTCTAAAAAGCCCTCTTTGGATCATTTTTAGTGAATTACTCTTAACAAGCAATACAAAATAAATTATTGAGGATCTGCCTTTTGGGCAGGCTTGGGTAGTAGTGGTAAAATTGAAAATAATGGTGATGATAAGGTGTAATGGTGGTGGAATTGGTTTAGTGTTAGAATATTGAATACAATAAATTATTGCAAACAACCTTATAAAAATTAAAAATAAGAAATAAAGAGTTGTAGAAGGGCAGGAGTGATAATATAGCAGGTAGGGAATTTGCCTTGCATGTAACTGACCCAGCTTTGATCCCCACATTTTTAATAGGGTGATACAGCTGGAGTTAAAGTTTTAACTGGGTGGTGGCTTTAGGGTGTGTAAGTGACTGCTGGGGCTTATGGAAGTACAGGAAGCGGGGCAGAAGTAGCCTATCCTGACTCTGAGAAAGCCTGGAAGATCTCAGTCACAAAACCCGCATACCTGAATTTTTCAGCAGACTAATTTCTCTATGAGGTTGAGTCCCAAGACAATGGAGTCCCGTAGGGAGCATGGTGGCTATTTTGAAGTGTGGAAGCAAGTGTGGGCTAGGGTTCTGTTTGGATGGGTCAGCCCAGGACCCACCTCCTCCTTCCAGGGTACCATGGACATCTCAATCATGTGTGAGTGTCTGGAAAAAATATCTTTTGTGTCATGTTGTTCTCTTGAGATTTATTTATGAATCTCTGGAGCCTGGTCTTACATGAGCCTACCTCTTGTTTTAGCTAATTGTTTTACCTACTTGTTTTAGTTTACCATTTACATTTAAATTTGTCACATAGGTAAGCTATGATTATTGTTTGAATTTATTGCTTTCAAAATATGCACCCAGAATAATATGCGTGGAATCTGTTATAAATTTTAATGTTACTGAGAATTAATTGGACACACTTGTCTGATTTCCTTTAAATAAAGCTGAGTTAAAAAGTCTATGAAATTACACAGCTTATTAGGGGTTGAAATGTACTTAAGAGCAGAAGTGTTATCTCTCAGTTTCTTAAGTTTCTGACCAGTTTTTTTTTTTTTTAAATTGAATCACTGTGAGTTACAGTTACAAAGCTTTCACGTTTGTGTTTCGGTCATACAATGATCGAATATCCATCTCTCCACCAGTGCACATTTTCCACCACCACTGTCCCCAGTATTCCCCCTGCCCATCCCAACCCCCCGCCCGCGGTCCCTCTATGGCAATTTCTCCCACACTCTCTACTTTTCAGCATTATTGTTTTTCTTGAATTTTTCCACTACCATTCAAGCCTGCCTTGCCAGGGGCAGATGCAGATACTTTATTATCTATTGCAGATACTTTACTATCTATTGCTTATTATGAATAACACGAGAGGTCATATGACCACAAAAGCAACCACACACTTCTGGAATTCTAAAATTGTAAATGGTTGGGTCCAGAGACATCTCTGTAGGGAGCTAATACATTTTGAGATCCATTTGGGAGTCTCTGAATCAAGACTGTTGATGCACTGAGATGGCGCCTGGAGTCATATTGTGGGCATGACAGCCAGGATCCCAAGCGGGCAGGGAGACTGGGAGGGACAGCCCGTCTCAGCTACTGCCATGTGGCCTGGAGTCTTAGTCCTGGAATCCGCATACCTGGGTTTTGCTTCTGGAAACTCGTGGCCGTAGGGGTTTCATCTGGAGCGGGCAGAGAGGGCAAGTCTGTTCTGTCTGAGGTGCCCCAGTAGAATTGGCTCAGTAAGAGGTCCGGAAAGATCTCCGGTGACCTGCTGCCTGACCAGTTCTTTCTGTAGTCTAAGAGACCATGTCATGTAAAGAAGTAGGGTTTGGTCAGTCCAGACTAGGGACCTATAAAAGAAAATAGATATCTCTTAAAAAAAAATACAGGGAAATTAGAAGTATAGAGGAAACAAAACAAAAATTAAGCTGACAAAGGTATAAAAAGAATTAAGAACAATACGAGAAATATAGGAGATCTAAAAATCACAGTCAAATACTATTTTCCTTTGGAAGCATCAAGATTACACAAAAATACTGTAGGCTATATATATATATATATATATATATATATATATATCTCAGTCTCAACCTTTAACAACATGCTACTAATCTCTAATAGAAGGGCTTAATGGCTCCTGGGTGAAATACAACAATCTTCACACATTGTTCTCTAAGAAAACTTTTTTGGATCATTTTTAGTGCACAGCGGGTAGGGCGTTCGCCTTACAAGCGGCCAACATGGCCGACCCAAGTTCGATTCCTCCGCCCCTCTCGGAGAGCCCGGCAAGCTACCGAGAGTATTCGATATGCCAGACACAGTAACAACAAAGTCTCCAATGGAGACGTTACTGGGCCCGCTCGAGCAAATCGATGATCAACGGGAGGGCCTTTACCTTTATTCATAACAAGAAATACAAAATAAATTACTTAGGTTCTTCTTTGGGGGCAGGATTTGGGGTTTGGGATGGAAACACTTGAAATATGGCTATGGGAAGGTGTAATGATGGTGAAATTCATGTTCAAATATTAAATGTAATCCATCATTGTCAACAACTTTATAAAAATAAAATTAAAAATACTGTAGGACCTCAATATGTGGATTACGTTTTTATGCTAATAATTTTCTTAGGTAATTAATTTTAAGTAAAGTAGTAAATATAGAGAATAAGGTTCAGGATACTGTCATTTATTATTTTTTTGTTTTTGTCTTTTGTTCTTATCTTTTCCATTCACATTTTAACTCATTTATGACACCAACATAATAATATAGAGTTTCTACGTTTAAAAATTACAAAGACAAAACTGGAAAAGAAAAATTACATCTCGTTCCTTTGAAATTACATTTCAAACCATCTCTATATAAATCAAGACAATGTGAATCTTCTAGCAAAGTGAAGTTTCTGTCGGCACTTTCATTTTGACGAGTCACTTTTATGTTCACAGTTTCTATGCAGAAAGACCATTCAACATAGTAATATCCATTCACTAAACAAACTTAGCAGTTTACAAAGAAACAATCTTTAATCTGATAAGCAACTATAAAAAGCAGTGAGATAGTATCATGAAAATAATATTCAATGAAATAATTTGAGGAAAGGGGTACCAATGTAAAATTAAAATGTCCACCATTCAGGAAAAAATCTGTACTCAGAAGCTAATATAATGTACAAAATAATCTATTACAAGTAAGTGATTCAACTAGATATGGGGCCCAAGAACTCAATATAGTAATTACTTTTTAAATTATTCTAATATTGTTGCTATATTTAAACTTGTAATCATATGCTTTATATGCATTCTAGCCTCTGACTTAACAGTTTGCGTAGACAAATGTATTCACTCATGTCTGTTTGTGAATATAGAAAAGATTTCTTTTAGCTTGCATTAGACAGAAATGTTTTTCTCAGAGGACTGAGCTCACCTTGCTGGTGAAATCGGCCATGTCCACATTCAGACTCCTTCACCAGACAACCGAACGGCAGCTGTCATTTGAGAAAATGATGGTTTTCTCAAATATTCAAATTTAGTGGGGTGACACAACAGCAGACTTCTGAGTAGATGGTTACTAATTTTTTTACTGTTTTTGGACCATTCCTGGTGGTAGTTTATGATAACAGTAATGAATTCATCAGGAATGTCTTCTTACCGTTCAATCTTTTCAAATTTTCTTTCTTTTCTATTTGAAGATATTCAATCCTGTATTATCTATTATATGTGCCATAAATACATATTTATGCATTTTACTTTTGTCTTTAATCATTTTATTCATCCCTGGATTCACATGTTTTTCTCCACAGAATAAGCCAATTAGTCCTCCACTCCACCTCTTTATTTTGTCTCCGGAAGAGATCCCTGCAGAATTTAATTCCTTTTCACTAGATCACTGATCTACTTCCCAAGCTTTAAAAAGGTTTGTATTGTGACATATATGAAAGATAAAATTGACATCTTCGGGGGCTGGAGCGATAACACAGTGGGTACAGCATTTGCCTTGCACGCGACCGATCCGGGTTGAATTCCCAGCATCCCATATGGTCCCCTGGAGCACCACCAGGAGTAATTCCTGAGTGTAAAGCCAGGAATACCCCTTGAGTATCACAGATGTGATCCAAAAAGCCAAAAAAAAAATTGACATCTTTGTTCTTATGTGTTCGGCGATGTTAACTACAGTGATGATGTCGTGCAACCAACTGCCTTTCATCTTCCTCTCCCCTTCCTTCTGCAGGGTAGAGACTGCTCTGTAAATAATGCACATGCTTTCCCCTCTTCTCTCCAGGAACCTGCAACCACAACTCTGTTCTATTTCTAAGATTCCAGCTACTTATTAGAGTTCCTGTCTAAGCTGATTCAATATGTGTTTCTCTGTTTCTCACTGATTTGTTCACCTAGCATCATGTCTTTAGTGTTTACCATGTGTCAGAATTTTCTGAGAAGCTCAGTAGTGCTTTGTTTTATGTCTATACAGCATTCTGCTACTTCCTCTTCTACCACTAGACACTTGTGTGTTGCTTCTTCTATGCTTGTGCTATTGTGAATAATGCCGTGTGCTTGGTTGTAATATTTCTTTTTGACTCTTTTCAGTCTTTTGGGCATCTACCCTGAAGTCAAACAACTGTACTATATGGGAATCTTTTTCTAATTTTTGTTTTTAGAATTTTATTTTAAATTACTACTATTGTTATTATTATCATCATTATTTTGTATTTGGGGAGATATGGGTCCTGGAAGAAAGCCAGACCAAAAGGGTCCGTATTTAGAGAAGATGCAGAAACACTGACAGATATGGTGTCAGAGTGTGTAGCCGGTCTGGTATGTTTTCTACAGAATAAACCTTCCTTACGTGGGAGTCAACAGGGTCAGTGCTTAATGGTGTGTCTGGACATCAAGTCTTGGACATGTGTCAGGAGGGAGGTGCCTGTAATTCCCAGTCATGCAGTGACCTGGAAGTACTGTGTCACCTGCTCCCAGACTGCTGTCTTTCCCATCGGCTTTGTGAGGGTCTAGCTCTGACTCCAAGCTTTCTGTTTTTTTCCCATTTGACTTACTTGTGCTTTATTGACTTCTCTACCTAGGAGCCCTTAGGGCTAATATTTTTCCCTCTCTCTTTGTTTATGAGCACTGAGGCTAGTAATGTGTATATATTTGGTTTTATACATAATTAGGTGGTGGTGGCAGGAGTGGGGAGGGGGGTTGGACTACACCAGGTGATGCTTAGGGCTTACTGCTGGCTCTGTGCTCAAGGATCCCTCCAGGAAGTACTCTGGGGGACCATATGTGGAGCTGGAGAACAAACTGGGGTCAGCTACACATTCCTATCCTGGTTCTATTTCTCTAATCGTACAAAATTGAGTTTAAGATAAACTGCTAATTAGTCATCGTATGACCATTAACAAATGAACTTTTCTTGGGTCCATTTATTTAAAAATGAAAATTATTTCTTAAGAGGTAAGTAAAAGGGATGCTGCTGGAACATAGTGTTTTATGTGTGTGTGTGTGTGTGTGTGTGTGTGTGTATGTGTGTGTGTGTGTGTGTGTGTGTGTGTGTGTGTTTATGATTAAAATCAGTTCTTTTATTGAGGGAGAGAAGTTACTCCAGTGTTCCCTGGTGGAGAGAAAGGGGGAAAGTGGGAAGTCAAGTTTGCTGGTGAGAACTTAAGGGTCTGCCAACATTGTCAGAATCCAGGCTTTTCCGGATCTTTCCATGCCTTGTGTCTACGGATCGGCAAAGGGTTCCGGAGAACCAAATGAGAGGCTTCTTTCAGCTGTCAACCAAGAGGCTTCAGGTCTTCTCTCAGCCAAGGCATCCAGTGAAAATACAATTTATTTTTCAGAGGGAATTAAACAGTCTCTTTCGCATCGCATTACCATGCTCCCTGTTCTTGATCCTCTTTTCCATCTACTCTTTCTTCAAGCATTTTTCTCATCTCTCAATCAAGATCATTGCAATGACCAAACATTTCAGAGCTGTGATTTTTGTGACATTCCTCAAGCAAATTTATCAAGATGTTGCACTCTTCAGTTGTGCAAGTGTGGAGATAAGTCAGGATGCATCCTTAGGAGGAGGTGACGGACCCCAGCAGAACAACCTGGACGGCGACCAGGCCGGGCGCCTGCAGTAGAGCTGGGGCGGCGGGCTCGATGCTGACCCGCCGAGCCCGGTCGAGACGCGGCTCAGGACGCATGCGCGGGCGCGTTCAAGTACGGCGGCCGCAAGGGCCGGTGGCGACTCCGCTGGAACATAGTTTTGAGAAAATTAAATGTGGGGAACATTAGCCAATTAAAAATTATTATGATAATTCAGGTGATATGCTTATAATAGTGTAAATAGCATTTATGTTTTTAATGGATAGTTAGAACAGTTCCCTGGAAGCCACTGCCCAGTCCCCACCTCAAATGATACTTCTAGTCTGTCGCTTCGTTCCCCCTCTACATCCCTTGCTTGGTGATTGCAGTATAATACTTATAAACATGTATATGTATATGCATATATGTATATGTATATGTATATGTATATGTATATGTATATGTATATTCCACAATTGTTAAGTAGATTGAGTAAATGACAGAATTTTGTAGACCAGCATTACTCAACAAGGCATCAAATAACTCCTAGAGGCCCTCCAGGATGTTACAAGGGGAACACAGGTTAAAATCATATAAATGGGTGATTTTTGTCTCTAGTCTTGTGACAAGGTTAGAATACCAACTGATAGAACGGGGTGCCACAAGAAGAAACAAGGCCCGAAAGGAGTTGTAGTCATTGAAAGGGTGAGAAACAATGATTTGGGCCACTAGTTTTGTTCACTGGTTCTGGAGATTACTAAGGTGGTTCAAGTGTCAGCTCTGGATATCAAAGTATTTTTCTCTTCCATCAAATTTTACTCATATTGAGATAATATATTTGTGGTTATATATATATATATATATACATATGCATACATATGTTGCATTTTGGTGATCAGTGCTTTGTGATTATTAATGGTTTTCTCTCTCCTTGGTGATTCTTCTTATTCTGAAGTTCATCCTAGTAGCATTCTAGCTAATTTAGATTTCATTTTTTTGGGGTCACACATGGCGATGCACAGGGGTTATTCCTGTCTCTGCGCTCAGGAATCTTGGAAAATGTTCCCTGTGCATCGGAGAAGAATGTGTATTCTGCTTTTGAGGGGATGAAAAGCCCTGTGAATATCTACTAGCCCTCTCTCTTCCATTTCTTCCTTCAGCACCAGTAGTTCCTTTTTTAGTTTTAGTCTCATTGATCTATCAAGAGGTGATAAGGCAGTGCTGAAGTTTCTGACTACCATTGTGTTGCTAACAATGTCCTCCTTGAAGTCTATTAGCAGTTGTTTTAAGCATTTTGCTGACCCCTCTTGGGCACGTATAAATTTAGGAGTGTAATTTCTTCCTGATGTACATATTTCTTGATTATTGTGACATTAAATAAATAAATAAATAAATAAAATAAAACCAAGTTCCCGGAAGCGTGCGGCCGTATTTGTGGCCTTGCGACCTCTTATTCTCAAGTTCTTGCTCTCAGGGAACCCAGCAGTCTACTGAGAGTATCATTCTTGCATATATTACTGACTGGGAACACCTGTAAAGGTGATTAGAGGCTGCCCCAAAAGCATCCATTGCTCTCGGAGAGCCTGGCAAGCTACCGAGAGTATCCCATATGGCAGAGCCTGGCAAGCCACCTGTGGCATACTTAATATGCCAAAAACAATAACAATGATGGTCCTCATTCCTCTGACCCTGAAAGAGCCCCAAATATGTCATCGGGCTGCACTAGCATGTGACAGGGATGAATGGAGACGTTACTGGGACCGCTCGAGCAAATTGATGAACAATGGGGTGATAGTGATTGTGAAATGGCCTTTATTGTCACTTCTTATCTTTTTCATCCTAAAATTTATGTTGTCAGATGCTAGTATGGCTACCCAGGCTTTTTTGAAGAAATTGGTTGCTTGAAAGTTCGTTTTCCTTCCTTGACCTTGAGTCTATTTTTACTATGACTGTTTGTGTTTTGCTTATAGACAGCAGAATGATAGATTTAAATTTTTAATCCCTTTTTCAACTCTGTGACTCTTTATTGGTGCACTTAAACCATTGACGATGAGAGAGAATATTTTCATTGGGTTTTGTGCCAACATTCTGTAGAAGATTGTTTTATTTTGGGGTTTTATTTTGTGTTACACTAGCCCCTTCAGTTTTTCATCTAAGGTTTAAATCTACAAAATTCCTAAGCTGTTATTAATTCATGAAGTAGTATATCATTCAAATCTGAATGAGAGTCTAGCTGGATACAGTATTCTGAGTAAATCATTTCATTGAGTTTTTTTTTTAATCTTTGAACCCAGAGAGTTTCGTCTGATAAATCTGCTGAAAATCTACAAAGTTCTCCTTTGTATGTGATTTCTTCTTTGATCTTGCTGCTTTCAGTATTGTGTCTCTATCTTTGCTATTTGTCATTCTCATTATGTTTCTTTGATTCATTTTATTAAGGTCTTTTTTAGCTGGTACCCTTCGGGCTTCTTGGATCTGGAAGCCTGCATTCTCCAGCTCTGGGAACTTCTCAGTAGTGATGTCATTAACAGTTACTACCAATATTGGTAGTAATTGGGCTTGCCTCCCTGTTCTTGTACTCAGATGATTTTTATGTTATGCCTCTTGAACTCATTCCATATATCTCTTACTCACCATTGAGCTATTTTGAAGTCTTTTACCATATTCCGTTATTGCCTTTATGTTTTCTGGAGCACATCTTCAAGCTCACTGATTCTGTCTTTAGCCATTGTCATTCTACTGTTGAGGGCATCCCATGAGTTTTTTATTTCATCTACCAAATTTTTCATTAGTGACAATTCTGTTTGTAGCTTTTTAAAAAATTTATGCTCTCATTTCTTTCTGTATTATATTGACTTCCCCTTCCACCATTTCTTTCATATCCTCTCTATTTTATTGGATGTCCATTTCACTGTTTCTTTGAGATCAATAACATCCTCTTAGCTTCACCTCAGAATTCTTTATCAGAGAGATTCTTAATGTGGGCATTCCCTTTTGAGGCTTCAGCTTGGTCAATAGTGTTCTCTTCTTCCCCCTACAAGTATAGTATCTTCCTCTTTCAAGTATAGTACTTTGGTGCTCCTGTGCGAATTATGTGGGACCTCTAACACTGATCCAGGCAATATTTTCTTTTAAATTAGGTTTGTACAGATTCTTGTGTTCACAGTTATTTTGTTGAATTTTGATTGGAATAGAATGGCAGACTACTGGCTTAATGCAGCTGGGGTAGCCAGGCTTTAGTCATAAGAGTTCTGTAGAGGAGGCTGAGATATGGGTCCAGTGCGGCATGAAAGGGAAATTAATTGTCAGATGCATGATCTGCAGCAACCCAAGAGGTCATGCCCCCTGCCACAGGTATACCTGGAGAGAAGGGTCCCTGTGTTGGTGCAGATCCTGGTTTACAATTCAAGTTTCACTTCTAGAACACTTGAAAAACCGCAGGTGTCTGCTGTCACGTAGTTGCTCATTTGGGCCATGACGTGCTTTTTAAAACTATTTTTGACAAGAAACTCATGTGGAAATTTGAGTCAGATTAGGAGCGTTGAATGGGTTCTGAGATACTGTTTTCATTAGCACAGTGCTGCTGCACATTCCTTCAGTGCAACCTGGTTATCAGGATGGAGCTTTGTTGCTGGAATTCTGCTCGGAGCTCTACTTCTCACTGTTTCCCTACTCACTGCTGTACCTGAGAAATTTTTCTTCCTACACTCTGGGCTCCCTGTGTGTGCTTGTTTCTGCTGCTGCTTGTTAGCTGTGAGTATGCAGCGGTCTGTGCACAGGTGAGATGTCCAAGTAGGATCCAAGCTCCCCACACCTGTTTTCTCAGAGTATCAGGACTTGTTGTCCTTGTGACCCTTCTTTCCTCTGCATGCCCTTAGATTCTATCTTTCCCTGCCCCGGTAAGTGGTGAGTCCTAGGGTTTCTTCCCCCAAGTCAGTTTAGCAGTGTTCCCTTGTGTTTGCCCTTTGGTATTGTGTCTTAGTCTACATACCTGTGGAGCTGGTTAGGGCCTTTTCCCAGTTCTATGTCATAAAGAGAGAATATTCCTGGTAGGACTCTGTAGTGAAGGTGGCTGCCCTTACTAGAGTTTTGATAAAGAAAGCTTTCATTGGGGCTGCCCAGCAAAGGACACCACGAAGTGTTTGTAGTTGAGGGTGAACTGATCTTGCATTTGTATCTCTAACACTATCTCTATCTTGCATTACTAATATAATCCTTGCAATTTTAGTGTACTATTCTACCTACCTTATATCTCTCTGATCCCTCGTTACACAGGCGAGTAGTTTTATGCTCTTTCCTTCTGAAAGTAGCTTTTGGGAGAGATGAGGAGCTGCTGGTTACTCAGATTTCTCATTGCTTGAATACACTTTAAGACTTTATAGTTCATATAGATATTTTTTGTCTTGTTAAGGTTTCGAATGACTCTCTGTCTCCAGCATTTTTTTCACACTAGAGGTAAGTAGAACTCCTATAGTCTCAATTTGAATCTTTTATTATACTTCAAACTTCAATGTCTATGTTCTCCAAGGTTTCCTGTTTTGTAGAAGAAGTTACTAGCTTTATTAGTTAATGATTCTTTGGGCTTGCCACTATACCACCAATGCAGTGGTAGGGCATCTGTCTTGCACGTGGCCAACACGACCGAGTTCGGTTCGATTCCTCCGCCCCTCTTGGAGAGCCCGGCAAGCTACCGAGGGTATCTCGCCTGCATGGCAAAGTCTCGCAAGCTACCCGTGACATATTCAATATGCCAAACACAGTAATAAAAAGTTTTATAATGGAGACTTTACTGGGCCTGCTCTAGCAAATTGATGAACAATAGGAGGACAGTGATTCCTCAGTCCTCTGTTTTTCATCTTGCATCTATAAAAGCCAAAAGTAAAATCATGTGAATTAAGTTTGTGCATATTCTGCTCTGCTTATCTGAAGTATTTTTAACCTTTTACTTTTGATTTTGTTTATACCTTTTTTAAAATTAATTTTTATTAGTGAGACACCATGAGGTACAGTTGTAGACTTACAAATTTTTGTGCTTGGGTTTCAATTATAAAATGATCAAGCGGCGGATAAACTGACCTGGGTGGGGGAGAAGACCAGCTCAGCTTAGGGGACGAAAAGGAAGAGTCAGAGGCTCAGGGCTGCTTTGTCTCCCAAGGTCTGAGAGGACGCCTGGGGGGCTTGCAGGGAGAAATCCAAGTCCCAGGTTCGAGAAGCAGCAGATAAACTGACCTGGGTGGGGGAGAAGACCAGCTCAGCTGGGTGGGGGAGAAGACCAGTTTTGCTTGGGGGACGAAAAGGAAGAGCTGTTTACACCGTTTAAGAAGAAGCTTTCTTTAGTATATATTCATATATAAACCAAGAGGTACTTAGACTTACTCCTGACTTTGTTATTTATTTATTTATTTATTTATTTTTGCTTTTTGGATCACACCCGGCGATGCTCAGGGGTTACTCCTGGCTCATGCACTCAGGAATTGCTCCTGGCGGTGCTCAGGGGACCATATGGGGTGCTGGGAATAGAACCTGTGTCGGTCATGTTGGCTGCGTGCAAGGCAAACGCCCTACCGCTGTGCTATCACTCCAGCCCCACTTACTCCTGACTTTGAACTCAAAAGTCTGCTTCTTTGGGATCCCAGAGAGATAGAACCTAGGTTGGTAGTGTCCTAGGTAAGTGCTTGATGTTCTACCTTTTTGGCTTCTACCATTTTAAACTTGTATCACACAAGATGTTTGACAAACGAGTACACAAATAGGGCACTCCTTTAAAGAATCTGATAAATTACAAGACCTATTTAGTTAAGTTTATGACTGAAGAGGGATATGCCACCGCCCTTTATAAAATTACATTGGAAATTCTAGTAAAGCTGTTCAAATTGTTTCCTTATTTTGTAGGATTAAGTTGTAGAAAGATCCTTTGCATGTGAGTGGTTGGGGGAAGGGATTACTTTATTTTGCCCTTGACATACTTTCATAAATGGATTTTGAGAATTGAAATTTCTCTTATAAGTCATTTATATCACTAAAATAGTTTTCAACTTCAAAATTCTTTTTAATGTGATTGCAATAGTTGGTGCTTCATACACACACAAAAAAAGAATGTGGCTGACCTTCAACTAATTTCAATATTGAAGTTTTTGCTCTTAAAAAATTTCT
This sequence comes from Sorex fumeus, assembly GCF_029834395.1. Taxonomy (NCBI): domain Eukaryota; kingdom Metazoa; phylum Chordata; class Mammalia; order Eulipotyphla; family Soricidae; genus Sorex; species Sorex fumeus. The sequence continues at coordinate 11,931,896 of NW_026606103.1, forward strand.
ATATTCTCTATTGGGAAGTAATTTTTTGTTCTTTCATACCAGTTTTAAAATTTCTAAATATTAAATATATTTGGAAGATAATAATGACGATTTTGTTTTTCATAATTTTTTAGTATTTTCTGCAATTTATCATGACTGAAGTGTTTAGCATTGTATAGTACTATGGAACATCATTTTCACATGTAAGTTTACTAGTTATTTAGAGAATATATTTTATATATTTGAATACTAAGTATATATATATATATATATACTATATATCACTGTCACTGTCACTGTCCTCCCGTTGTTCATCGATTTGCTCGAGCGCCAGTAACATTGTGAGACTTGTTACTGTGTATGGCATATCGAATACGTCACGGGGAGCTTGCCAGGCTTTGCCGTGAGGGCGAGATACTCTCGGTAGCTTGCCGGGCTCTCTGAGAGGGGCAGAATATATTAATTATTTTAATATCATAAGCTAAATAACGTTTACTCGACTTGTACTTATATTTAATTGAAGTTTGTTTTAGTTTCACACACGAAGTGTTTGTCATTGACAACTTCATTAAATGTATAGCCAGGAGCAGTACAAGCACTCCTTCCTCCTGTCTGCTGTACCCCAGAGGAGAGAAAATGCTGTTCCATTGCAAGAAAAGTATGCTTGCCATACATCATGATCAGACTGCTTGCCACCATCATCAGTGACATCTGAGAGCAGGTCCACATCTACAGCAAAGGAAACATCAGCCTCTCCAAAGCTTGGAGCTATTTGGTCGTCATTAACACCGTGTTCCAGTTCTTTCCCATGTGTTTCCTCCTACTGGTTTACGAAGTACTAATGGAGGAGCTGAGTCCCAGCCAGTTGATGGAAAATTTCCTTGTTGCAAAACCCAAGGTTTTCATTTCCTCTGCGAAGCAATGCTGATTGCTTTGTTGAAGGAAACTTGGTATTGTTTCCCAAAAGTGAACCTGGGAATAGCAGGCAGTGTAGGCAGTGGCTATGGGACTGCAGGACTTCACCATCTGCCTTGAAATAGTCTTTGCCATTATAACCCATCATTATACTTTGCCCTTTACATTCTTTGTAGGAGGTCAAAAACTAGGAATGTGCACTTCTCCATGCATAGCAATGTTGGTTTGTCTCTGATGTCAGATATGTCTTTTCTAGGCAGGTAAAGAATACTGGAAAAATGTAAGGGGACCACTAAAGGTCAGAAACATATCACAGGGTGAAGATGATTATGAACAAACAAACTTGCTGTGTATTCATTATTCATTATCAAACGACATGGTAGTTGTGAATGCAGGAACTCCAGCCATTGTGTTCTGAGGCCCACATCTCACACAGTAGTGAGCTCTGGAGAGCACACAGGTAGCAGCCCCTTGCTGGCATTTGCTGGCATGTGTGTGTTTGTGCGGGGTGTGTGGGCGGAGGTGATGTGTGATGCCCATACATCACAGCAGCAACAAAAGAAGGAGAAAGAGAAAAAACATTTTCACATGGACCTTTTAGGTTCTTGGCTAAGATGTCCTCATAACAAAAGAGATAAACAGGAGCAATAAACAAGTGTCATGTCAGGTGTTTCTCCTATAGATGGGAGATATTTACAGCATGGCCCACTCAGTCACCTTATATATCATCTTAAGCCAAACCAAAAAGGTATGAATCAGGGATGAGATGAGATACCACTTGTAGGAGGTTATCAAGAAAATAATAGTACACAGAATAAGGTTGTTTATGCATATCTAACTTGGGTGTCCATTCTAGTGACAAGTTTCTTGGGACTTACCATCATCCAGAGAGATAGGGTAGTTGCAAATGATCCTTTATCAATGTACATGTCTTATGAAAGGTTTAAGTCTCAGTTTCCAGAATTTTCTCCCATCAGCAATGTTATTTTCTTTCACATACAATTCAGGATTTCCCTGAGAACTCTAAATTTCATTTATGAAATAGGAACTTTTTTGGTGTTCAAAGATTACCCCAAGCCTTCTTTTGGTTCTTTAAATTTAGAGTTTAAATAATCCTTACGCCCAAATGGCATATAGTCTCTTCCTCCCCTCATCTTTCTTTGTGAGGCAACATTGTATCATCCTACTGAATTGGGTTCAGCTCCTTAGTAACTGGCTCCATAGACAGAAGCAAAACCAAAGTGGTAAGCCACTGTATGGTATTGAAATTGCCCTTTTTTGGGGGCGTGTGTGTGTGTCTATGCCCCAAGCCCAGCATTCACTTTGGGGTATTTGTACTTAGCTTAAATTCCTTAGCTGAAACCAGTGCACAGAAGATGCCCAGGTTAGTCACATCTATCACCAGTGAGTGTCTGAAGTCCTTGCATTGCACAAGTCCCACTTTGTTGGGACTGCAAGTTCTCACTGTGCTCCCACCTCTGTTCAGCGAACAAGAAACTCCCAAACCCTCTTGACTCTTACAGGCTAGATATGTAAGCAAAACATGTCCAAATGTGGTGGCCAAAGAGAAATGCATTTTCTAGCATGGATTTAGGAGGACAAGCACTGGTTTTGTCTAGCCCGGCTGCTCCAATGCTGTGGTTATAATTTCTAAAGTATAGTGAGGAGGACCGATGATAGATGTGGACATGAGGAGAGTGACTCTATTATTTACTCACAAAGTCAAAAGGTTATTTCCTCAGAAAAGAAGGAATAGTCATAGAAGCAAATCTACTCATGCCTGGATGATGCCCCAAACCCACATCTACATTCTCTGGGGTCATGAGGAAGAAAAACCATGGTTAATCTGATTGAAGAAATGGCGGGAATGGGAAAGGACAAGAGTGACTTAGCGTGCAGGGCCTTGAGTGCTCTGAGAAGAGACCAGCAGCATCACTCAGTGAAGTGGATAGAGACCCCATAGCATGGATGGGTGTGCAGGAGAGAGTTGGAGTATCTGCTCAGCAGGCTGTCAGTCACTGGTCTGGTCTAACCCAGCTGTTTCAATGCTCTGGTAAGGGACTTCCAGTTCCCCAAGCCTACTGTGGAGGCCCCATACTGGCACATCAGGTACAGAGAGGTTGGCCAGGTCTCTACACCCTTTCTGAAGTGCTTGTGAACGTCTCAGTGCCCCCAGATGCTTGAGTGGTGGTGGTGGCATAGACATGCCCAATGCTCTCCTCTGCACATCCTGAGAAAAACCTGAGTATTTGGGGAGTGACTAGCCGTGTGTTCAGGGGATCAGAGCATCATGCTGGAGAGGCAGAACCTAGTTTGTGAAGTGGTTCCATTGAAATGTGAAGCCTGAGAAAACAAATCTGCAGCAGAAAATGAGGAAACCATGGCAACTCCCCTGATGAACCAATTGGACTCAAGGTTTCTGCATGGCTCTGAAATAATCCACCATCACCATACACACACACACACACACACACACACACACACACACACACACACACACACGCACGCACTTTCCTGGAGTGCTTTAGAGCTTATGTACTCCACAACTTCATGACCTTCCTACTCAACTACCTGAAGAGCTAGTTCCCACCCTCAAGGCCAATCTGAAAGGCAAATAGCAGTGCAGGATCTTCACCTCTCTTCCTCTGTTTCCCACCTTACACCCTAGGAGAGACATTGCTGTCCTCGTGCAAGGTGAGCATGCTGCATTACGTCATGATCACTCTGATCACCATCACTGTGGCAGTCATCTGTGAGCTATTGCACGTTTACAGTGAAGGAGTTTTCATCTTGTCCAGAGCTTGGATTTAATTATCTTCAGCAACGTGTCCCAGATCTTTTTCATGTATTTCCTCCTATTATTTCACAAAGCACTGAAGAAGAGCTGAGTCCCACCCAGCCCACAGGGAAGCTCGTTTGTGTGAAGCTTGTGGTTGTCGTTAAGTTCTGGCATGCAGTGGTGATTGCTTTGTTGGTGAAATTTGGTGTGATATCCCAGAGCTCCATCTGGGAATGGAAGATGGCAGAGACATTGGCCATGGGGCTGCAGGACTTCATTGTCTGCATAGAAATATCCATTGCCACCATAACTCACCACTACACCTTCTTCAGATCTTATGTGAGAGATCAAGGATGATGGAAATGATGCTTCTTGTTACTAAAAATATGTGACATCTCTGATAGCATAGAAGACATTTCTAATCAGTCCAGCAACATTGGAAATACTATAAGAGAATCTCCAAAAATAAGCTCTTACTGAAACATGAGGACAGACAGAAAAAAGAAACCTGTTGTCTTGTTCACAAGACACACTATCACTTCTTCTGTATCATCATCACACACTGGTAGTTACCAAACCCTTGGAGACACATTGCTACCACAGACCGAGCCTAGTACAGTTATTGAGATACCTGATGCCATGGGAAATGACTCAGCTGAAGATACAGAAGAACCTGAACCTTCTGAATGAATCCATTTTCAATGCTTGTGTATAATTACTCAGTGCCTTCATTAGCTCTATCCTGTTGCTGAGGACCATGTGTTTTTACAGGCAATCATCTGTGAACACTTCAGTCAGAGGAACAGTGCAATCCTTTTTTATGTACCAGTTCTGCCCAGACTCATTAGGCTCACCCTGACCTGTCTCCAGTGAGACTCTCACAGTCTTGCTCAGAGAGGGAGTGTCCCAGTGTCTGCCCAAAGGAGCTGAATGGGGAAAAAAGTTGCAGGCACACTGCACAGGCCAATGCAGGCTGAAGGGTAGGTGCACCTGCTTCTTGGGGGCTGGGTGAGGGAGGGATGAAAGGCTGCTGGAAGCTGATCTCACTGTCCTTAAGAAGAAAGTATAATTACTGAAGTGTTTCAGCCCTAAGAGCAGGTGTGGAGAAGCCTAAGTCAAAATGGTTAGGCCAGAGAAACTCCCTGCAAAGGCAAGGAATGGGAAGGCGTTGTAATGAAATTTGCTTAGTTAATCACACTGAAACCATGGTTAGGCAAAAAATCAAGATGTTATTAGCATCTAAATGGACCACATTTAAGCCAACTGACTTGAAGCTGTGACCCAGAATTAGGATACAGAGAACCTTATGTAGGCATTTTCTTGGCCCATATTACAATTGTTGGACAAAGAGGATCAGAATTATGGAGTTTCTTGGTTGGTTGCATTGTTACTATAAAATCAGGGTGGGAGGGCACACATAGGGCTACCAACGAGCCCCAGTGCTGGGCATCTTTGTGTTGGATGCATTCTCTTTATGTTTCATTTTGTCATAGATTGTTTCTGCGTCACTCCCAACTTTATCTAGCTAATCAGGTCCTTCTTTGTGACATCACTGTCCAGTTTCTAGAATGGGTTACTCTGAGTTCCTACCTCCAGCTGCCTGCCTAGACTTTTACCTTTCCCACTATGACTACAATACATCAAGATAAGGAATTTCTTAATTCAATGAGTACACGAAGATCAAAGCGAAGCTGCAATTTAATCCTTACATACCATATTTCCTCTTTTATTTCTTGTGCATATCAAATCATTGTTACCATTTTCCATTAACATGATAGAATTATAATGAATTCATATACACACCAATGTTACCGATGAAATTAGTTGGTTAACAAACTTAATAAGCAATGAAAAATATAGGTTGAATCAAAAACCCAAGCAAAGGAAATAAGTGTCCTGCTAATCCAGTCATCACCAATTGAATTTAGCATACCAAAGAAGTGAGGCCACTAATGAGATCTTTTTTATTCAGTTCCAATCTTCAAGGGCACTGGCCACCATTTCTATGTGGTAGCAGCAGGGCTAATTGCAGCAGCCAAAGTCACTGCAGAGTTGATGAGGTACCAAACTGCAACTTCTGGTCCATTCTGCATTCCTCAAGCTAATAAGCCCAGATAATGTGGAACTGGACTGTGCAGCTGTGCGACACATTATAAGACACTTCCTACCCATTTTCCACTATTACTACACCATGTCTGATGGGTAGGCAACAAATCATAGAGAAAAACATAAATATATGCCTCTCAGAGAGCCCGGCAAGCTACCAAGAGTATCCAGCCCACAGAGGCAGAGCCCTGCAAGCTCCCTGTGACGTATTTGATATGTCAAAAACAGTAATGACAACAGGTCTCATTTCCCTGACCCTCTAATCACTGAGAAAAGACAAGTAAGAAGAGGCTGCTAAAATCTCAGGGCTGGGAGGAACAGAGATGTTACTGGCACTCGCTTGAGTAATTCGATGATCAATGGGATGACAGTGATACAGTGATAGCACAGTTGATAGGGTGTTTGCCTTGCACGCGGCTGACCTGGGTTCGATTCCTCCGTCCATCTCAGAGAGCCCAGCAAGCTACTCGGAGTATCCCGCCCTCATGGCAGAGCCTGGCAATATCCCCATGGCATATCTGAAATGCCAAAAACAGTAACAACAAGTCTCACAATGGAGAAGTTATTGGTGCCCACTTGAGCAAATCGATGAACAATGGGAGGACAGTGCTACAGTGCAATTTAATATTTGATGGCGATATTAAATGTTATATTGAAATGTACAGCAAAATAGTTGGCTACTTCTTTTCAACAAGACTGCTTTAAGGGTTTAAAATAACTTTTACCTTATATTTATGTCACATAAAGGAGTAGATTTGGACAGTCTAGGTGGAGGCTAGGGACCAACATGAAACCTGCATTCCTGAAGCTTTCAGAAAACATTGGGCTCTTTCTAGTTCTTAGAGATTTTGAAAACATGTTATTATTTAATTTTTTAACTTTTCTGTGAAGAATTTTAGCATATTGTAAATGTAATGAGTTTGAAACTTTGTGGTTAAATTGCAGGTTTATTTATTTTATTATCATATTGAAAATACTAAAACTTTTATATTCACAACTATTGTGTATTTGGTTTCTAAGATTAAGTTGAAGTTTGCCGATTAAATATTCTTTTTTGAAAAACTAGGTCATCATGGTTTGAAATTTCATCAATAACTATTTTCTCTTGTGTTTCTGATAGCATTTTTATTTTTGATTGTATCTTCAGATTCTGGATAAATTTTCTGAGATACTTTTGTATTTTAATATGGTATGGAGCGATAGCACAGCGGTAGGGCGTTTGCCTTGCACGCAGCCAACATGGCCAACCCGAGTTCGATTCCTCCGCCCCTCTCGGAGAGCCCGGCAAGCTACCGAGAGTATCTCACCCGCACGGCAGAGCCTGGCAAGCTCCCCATGACGTATTTGATATGCCAAACACAGTAACAACAAAGTCTCCAATGGAGATGTTACTGGGCCCGCTCGAGCAAATCGACGAACAACGGGAGGGCCTTTACCTTTTTTTACCTTATGGTATTTGGTGAAGATGATGTTCACTTAAACTTTTTGTAGACTTTGAATGTTTTATTATTATCAACCATTTTTTTGACCTGAGAATATTTACAGTGGATGTAATTTTCATTCCTTTAATGCTTACAAGGCAGAGTCTCCTGCCCCCATGCCTGGTTGTCCTCACTGGGGCCCCTTGGAGGGGGGAGGGTTGAGTTTCCCTCTATGCTCTGAGCCGAGCCCCGGCAGCTGAAGACCTCCGGGACCCAGCCACAGCCATGCTGAGACCACTTTCCACACACTAGGACAGGTCTGACTCATGAAGGAATTGGCAGAGAAACCCAGGTGTGCAGAACCTGGGGCTGAGATTTGCAAGGCTGCTCGGTTTGGGACTGGGCCTCCTCCACCCAGATCTCCCATCTTCAAGTAGCTAGACAGTTACACCCACCAACTGCCGTGTAACCCCATCAACAGCCAAGATCCAGAGACTATAAAACCAAGCTCCCAGAAGAGAACAACACAGAACCTCCTGCCTCCGTGCCTGGCAGTCCTCACCGGGGCCCCTTGGAAGGGGGAGGAAGGTTGAGTTTCCCTCTCTGCCCTGCGCAGAGCCCCGGCAGCTGAAGACCTCCGGGACCCAGCCACAGCCATGCTGAGACCACAATCTACACACTAGGACTGGCCTCAAGCATGAAGGAACTGGCAGAGGAACCCAGGTGTGCGGGACACGGGGCTGAGATCTCCAAGCCTGCTGGTTTGGGACTGGGCCTCCTCCATCTAGATACCCCATCTTCTAGTAGCTAGACAGTTATACCCACCAACTGTCGTGCAAACCCATCAACAGCCAAGATCCAGAGACTATAAAACCAAGCTCCCGGAAGTGCACGGCTGCATTTGCAACGGTGCAACCTCTTATTGTCTAGTTCTCACTCTCAGAGAACCCAACAGGCTACTGAGAGTCTCTTTCCTGCATGTATGCCTGACTGGGAACACCTGTAAAGGTGGTTAGAGTCTGCCCTAAAAGCCTCCATTGCTCTTGGAGAGCCTGGCAAGCTACCGAGAGTATCCCGCCCCAAGGGCGGAACCTGGAAAGCTACCTGTGGCATACTAGATATGCCAAAAACAGTAACAATGATGGTCCTCATTCCCCTGACCTTGAAAGAGCCCCCAATATGTCATCGGGCTACACTAGCACATGACAGAGATGAATGGAGATGTTTCTGGTGCCCGCTCGAGCAAATCGATGAACAATGCGGTGATAGTGATAGTGATAGAATGCTTACAATGGTCCTAAAATATCATTCTATAGAAGAATAAAAATAACATGCAAAATATAGAGAAATAAAAAGTATTGATAATGAAATTAAAAATTAAGCTGAAAAAGTTATGGAAACAATAAGAGAAGTGCAAGATACCCAAATATCATGTTTGGTCCATTATCTACTTTCAGCACACATCTCCTATTCCTACCGGTTCCTCAAGCCATCATTTTTTTTCTTTTTTCTTTTATTTATTAATTAAAAAATTTTATTAGTGAAACACCATGAGGTATAGTTGTAGACTTACAAATTTTTGTGCTTGGGTTTCAATTATACAATGATCAAGTACCCATCCCTCCACCAGTGCCCATTTTCCACCACCACAGATCCCAGTATCCCTCCCACCACCCATCCCTCCCATCCCACCCTGCCTCTGTGGCAGGGCATTCCACTTTGTTCTCTCTCTCCTTTTCGGTGCTGTGGTTTGGAAAAGAGGCATTGAGTGGCAATCATGTTTGGTCTACAGTCTACTTTCAGCATGCTTCTCCCATCCTGGGAGGGTACTCCCAACACCCTTTATTTGGTGCTCCTTTCACTCTCTGAGCTCCCTTTGCCCCTAGCATGTGTGGCTGGCCTCCAAGCCATGGAGCAAAACTCCTGGTACTAATCTTGGCCACTCTTGGGTGTCAGTCTCCTATTTTGTTACTTTCTGTTCCCCAGATGAATGCAATCTTTCTATGTCTATCCCTCTCTTTCTGATTCATTTCACGTAACATGGTACTTTCCATGTAGTACCACTTGTATGTAAATTTTATGACTTCATCTTTCCTAACAGCTACATAGTACTCCATTGTGTAGATGTACCAAAGCTTCTTTAACCAGTCATCTGTTCTCGGGCACTCAGGTTTTTTCCAGATTCTGGCTATTGTAAAGAGTGCTGCAATGAGCAAAAAAGTGCAGATGTCACTTTGACTATACTTTCTTGCCTTTCTGGGATATATTCCTAGGATTGGTATTGCTGGGTCAAATGGGAGCTCAATTTCTAATTTTTGGAGAATCATCCATACTGTTTTCCAAAAGTCAAGCCATCATTTTCTTAGTGATCCCTTCTCTATTCCAGCTGTCTTCTCCCCTTTGCTCATGAGGCTGGCTTCCAGCTATGGAGCAATCTTCCCGTCCCGTGTATCTACTATTCTTAGGTGTCAACTTCATGTTATGTGGTTTTATACTCCACAAATGAGTGCAGTTCTTCTATGTCTGTCCCTCTCTTTCTGACTCATTTCACTTAGCATGATACTCTCCTTGTCTATCCACTTATTACAAATTTCATGACTTCATCGTTCCTAACAGCTGCATTGCAGGCCATAGTGCCTCAAAGTAGAGAGAGAGTATGGTTAATATTGTCTGCCACGGAGGCAGAGGGAGGGTAGGAAAGGAGGGATATACTGAGGATATTGGTGGTGGGGAATGTGCACTGGTGGAGGGATGGGTGTTTAATCATTGTGTGATTGTAACCCAAACATAAAAGCTTGTAACTATCTCACAATGATTCAATAAAATTTAAAAAAAATCTAAATATGACAGTCAAATATTATTTTTCTCTGGAAGCATTGAGATTACAAAACAAACGCTGTAGGAGCTTAATACATGGATTATGTTTTTAATGTTAATAAAATTTTCCCTTAAGTAGTTATGTAACTAATTACATCTTGTTCCTTTGAATCTACATTTCAAACCATCTCTCTATCAATCAAGACAGAATGAATCTTCTAGCAATGTGGAGTTTCTGTCCACATAATTCATTATGATAAAAGAGTTTTATGTTCACATGATTGTATGCAGAAAGATAATTCGACATAATAATCCTCATTCAGTATACAAATTTCACAGTTTAAGAAGAAATAATCTTTAATCTGATAAAAAGCAACTATGAAAAAGCAGTGAGATAGTATCGTAAAAATGCTATACTGTAAGAATAATTCTGTACTCAGAAGCTAGAATAATGTACAAAATAATCTAGTAAAGTAAGGGATTCAACAAGATATGGGACCAAAGAAATCAAAATAGAAATTACTTTTTAAATTATCCTAATAGTGTTGCTACATTTAAATTTGTATTCAGAGCTTCATATGTATTTTAGCCTCCAATTTAACAGTTTACTTAGAAAAACGTATTCACCCATGTCTGTTTGTGAATATAGAAAAGACTTTTAGCTTATATCAGACAGAAATGTTTATCACCAAGGACTGAGCTCACCCTGCTGGCGAAATCGGTCATGTGCACACCCAGACTCCATCATCAGACAAACAGCAGCTTTCATTTGAGAAAATGCAGCCGTTTTGTCAAATGTGGCTTTTTTTGAATGCAGCGGGTGGGGGTGGGATAGTGGTACAGAAGCAGCCCCTGGAATACAGACTTCTGAGTAGACAGATACTTTTTTTTTACGCTGTTTCTGGACCATTCCTGGTGGTAGTTTGTAATAACAGACTTCATCAGGAAAGTCTTCTTACCTTTCAAGTCTTTTCTAATTTCTTTCTTGTTCTTCTAACCATTTGGAGATACTTGTTATCATTGTATCTATTACATGTGCCATAAATATGTGTGTAGGCATTTTAATTTTGTCTTTAATAATTTTTATTTATTCCTGGCTTCTCTGGTTTACATGTTTTCCTACACAGAATCAGCCAATTAGTCCTCCACTCTGCCTCTTATTTTGTCTCCAGAAGAGATCCCTGCAGAATTTCATTCCTTTCCACTTGATGACTGATCTACTTCCCAAGTTTTAAAAAGGTTTGTATTGTGACATATATGAAAGAGAAAGTTGGCATCTTTGTTCTTAGTGTGCAGCGATGTTAACTACAGTGATGATACTGTGCAACCTTCTGCCTTCCATCTTCCTCTCCCCTTCCCTCTGCAGGTGGAGACTGCTCTGTAAATAAGCACACGCTCCTCCCTCTTCTCACCAGGAACCTGCAACTCTTCATTCTGTCTTCAAGATTCCAACTCATTAGAGTACCTGTCTAGGCTGAATCAACATAGCATTTCTGTTTCTTGCTGGTTTATTCACTTGGTAGCATATGTTTAGGATTGACCATGTGTCAGAATTTCCTGAAAAACACAGGTTTTTTTTTGGTCTTTTTAATTTTTATTAGTGAAACACCATGAGGTACAGTTGTAGACTTACACATTTTTGTGCTTGGGTTTCAGTTATACAATGATCGAATACCCATCCTTCCACCAGTGCCCATTCTCCACCACAACTGATTCCAGTATCCCTCCCACTCCCCTTACCCTCCATCCCACCCTGCCTCTGTGGCAGGGCATTCCCTTTTGTTCTCTCTCTCCTTTTGGGTGCTGTGGTTTGCAAAAGAGGCATTGAGTGGCAATCATGTTCAGTCTATAGTCTACTCTCAGCACGCATCTTCCATCCTGGGAGGATCCTCCCAACACCCTTGATTTGGTGCTCCCTTCTCTATCTGAGCTGCCTTTTCCCCCAACACGTGTGACTGGCCTCCAAGCCATGGAGTAAATCTCCTGATACTTATCTCAGCTATTCCTGGGTGTTAGTCTCTTATTTTGTTACTTTATGTTCCCCAGATGAATGCAGTCTTTCTATGTCTGTCCCTCTCTTTCTGACTCATTTCGCTTAACATGATACTTTCCATGTAGTACCAATTGTATGTAAATTTCTTGACTTCATCTTTTCTAATAGCTACACAGTACTCCATTGTGTAGATATACCAAAGTTTATTTAACCAGTCATCTGTTTTCGGGCACTCAGGTTTTTTCCAGATTCTAGCTATTGTAATCAGCACTGCAATGAACAAACAAGTGCAGATGTCACTTTGACTATACGTTTTTGCCTCTCTGGGATATATTCCCAGGAGTGGTATTGTTGGGTCAAATGGGAGCTCAATTTCTAATTTTTGGAGAATCGGCTGTACTGTTTTCGAAAAGAGTTGAACCAATTGGCATTCCCACCAGAAGTGAAGGAGGGTCCCTTTCTCTCCACATCTGCGCCAACACCGGTTGCTTTTGTTCTTTTGGATGTGGGCCAGTCTCTGTGGTGTGAAATGATATCTCATTGTTATTTTGCTCTGCATCTCCCTGATGATTAATGGTGTAGAGCATTTTCTCATGTGCCTTTTAGCCATTCGAATTTCTTCTTTGAGAAAGTTTCTGTTCATTTCGTCGCCCCATTTTTGATGGGGTTGGATGTTTTCTTCTTGTGGAAGAGTTAAAGGGGTCAGTGCTTAATGATGTGCCCAGAGGAGGGCGGTGTCTGCAAGTCTCTGGCCATGCCATGACCTGGGGTTACTGTGTCACCTGCTCTGGGCTGCTGTCCTTCCTGATTTCTCAAGGTCCAGCTCTGTCTCCAGGCTTTTTGTTCCCATTTGACTTGCTTGTGCTTTATTGACTTCTCCACCCAGGAGCCCTTGGGACTAATATTTTCCCCTCTCTCTTTGTTTATGAGCACTGAGACTAGTCATGTGTATGGATTTGGCTTTTTACATAATGAGGTGTTGGTGGTAGGAGTGGGGAGCGGGGGTTGGGTCACACCTGGTGGTGCTTAGGGCGAATTGCTGGCTCTGTGCTCAGGGATCACTCCAGGCAGTGCTCAGGGGAACCATATATGGAGCTGGAGATCAAACTGTGTTCAGCTACACAGCTTTACTCTTGTTATATCTCTCTGAACTTACAAAATTGGGTTTAAGATAAACTGCTCCTTTGTAATTGTAATAGCAAATGAACTTTCCCTGTGTCTGTTTCCGTAAAAATGAAAACTAAGTATTTATTAAGAGGTAAGTAAATTGGTTATTGCTGGAGCATACTTTTGAGAAAATTAAAAGTGGGGAACACTAGTGAAATTTAAAAAAATATGACATTTTAGGTGATATGCTTATAATAGTTTTAATACCAGCTATGGTTTTGACATACAGTTAGAACAGTTCCCTGGCCAACAATTGCCATGTCCCCACCTCCAGAACCATGTTATACTTTTAGTCCATCCCTTCACTATGCCACCACAACCCTTGCTAGGTAATTGCAGTATTATGCATAGAAGCATACATATTTTAATAACTTTTTGTATCTTGAAATGCTGTAAACTTGTGCCTGTTTCTTGTTTTCACAAAGAGTTTGAAATCAGGTTGAATATGGAAGCTATTTTTTGAAAGTAATTTATTCATATGATGCTTACTTATATAGCCTTTATGTCTATTACATAGAGTAGGTAGGGATTGAAGGAGATTTTGTTACTGGGTTTAGGTTTGTAACATTCTTTAACTGTTATGGAATTGGAGAGTTACAGTTAAACCAGAGCCCTTAGGTAAGATTTTCAGTTGTAACTGTAGTCTGACAGTGTATGAGATGAGTTTCTAGTTCTCATCTGACAGGGTAGGAGATAAGTTTCTGTTGTTCTCGGTGAGTCTGTCTTGAGATTTCTCAATTGTGTTAATATTTCAAAGAACTGCCTTCTGTGTCAGCTGAATCATGTCTTTATTTCTTATTTCCTTCATCTACTTTTGATATGGTAGTTCTTCATGGCCTACTTTCTTACTTTTGCTGGGTTCTCCTCAGAAATTCTCCAGAGTCACTCCTGTAGTACTCAGGGCCTCTGGATGGTGCTGGGCACCATGTGGTTGTTAAGGATTAAGCCCAGGCCGTGCCCATACAAGTCATGCCTTCCATCTTGTGTAGCTCACGCCCAGCCCTTTCTCTAGCTTTTAAGGGTAGAAACTTTGGGGATGTATTTGAAGACTTGCCCTTTGGGCTCAGAGAGTCCACAAGTCCCTGGTGGTACTTATTGACTACTCCTGCCTTAGTCTGTGTGTGTTGCTGCTGGCATTTCTGGGGGGCATATGTGGTGCTGGGGGTCAAACTAGGGTTGGACATGTGCAAGGCCAGTCTCTTAACCCCTGTGGTATATCTCTACACCTCACTAGAAGTGCATTAATAAGTTTTTTTTTTCCTGGAGAGACTGCATTAATCACACTAATTTGTTTCACATGTTTATGCAACTAAAAATGCTGATTTGAATTTTGTATTCCACATGCCTATGCTTCTTTGGAAGTTTACTGTTTAACTTACAAGTATATTGATGCTTTTCCAACATCTGTCTTTTCCTAATTTCTACTTTAAGCCAGGTTTTTCAGAGGATAAATTTTTGAAATCTTTTCAATCTTGTTACATTTTATCAGCATTCATTATGAGCTTTGGAGAACAAAATCAGTGTTTTTTTTTTTTTTTGTCCCATCTGAAAGTGCTCTGGGTGTACTGCAATCCATATGATCAGGCATCATTCCTGGTGGAGGTCAGAGCAGCCATACTGTGTATCGGGGATCTAAGCCAGGTCAGCTATCTACAAGGCAAGAACACTTTTGCTGTTCTATCAATCCAGCCCTTGAAATCAGTATTTATATTGGATTGTTGCTGGGTTTTATGTTCCAAACTAGGCTTCTGCAGCGATCACACATTCAGGACATACCACAATCATTAAGAATGCCAGGATGATCAGCTTTAGGGGAAGGATTAACTCCCTCCACTTATTTAATTGCTTAATGTGCTTAATGAGACAGGAACACTGTATGTAGTAGATGATTCCACAAAAACCTGAGGCCGGGAAAGCAGATCTGCCCGGGAATGAGGCAACCAGGGCGCTCTGCTCTGATGAACTGGACTCGGGGTTTGCGGTTCCAGGCAGATTTCCTTAGAGCCCTGCAGAAGCAGCTCCAGAGCCTACAAACAGTCCGGGGAGTTCCCAGGGAGTGAGGGACCCTCTTGGGCCTCACCCCTGTACATCATCAGCAAGATTGGACCAGGAGAGCCAGGGTGGAAGCTTGGCCCCGAGAGAAGGGGCCGGGACCATCTCAATGTAAGCCACTGCTCTCCTTTAGAGGCCAGACAGAGTGCAGGGGTTCAGGGGCAAGGGGTCGCGCCAGGGGTCCCAGGACTTTGTAAGGGGCCAGATGCAGGCAAGCAGCGAGGATGCTGCCCGCAGCGCCCCCGGCGGCCATCAGTGGTACAGCGGGGGCGGCGCCCAGCGGTACCCCTGACATCACACTGCTGCTTTGTTACATGGAATGCGCATCCACCTATAACCTTGGACCTCAGCGCAGGGGCCTCAGAGACTTTCTGCGCTCTTTGCCTTCAACCTTTGAGAAATGCTCGACACGTGCGTGCCTAAACTTAAGAACTGGAGGCGTTGGATCCGGCCCTTAGTGCTGATCCTCTATCTGCTGGCCGTGGTTGTGACCATCCCCCTGGGTGTGTGGCACCTGCAGAAGCTGGAAGTTAGTATCCACACCAAGGTGTGGTTTATCCCCGGGATCTTTGTGCTGTTCACCATCCCCGTGACCTTCTGGGAGATTCTGCAGCACTTGGTGCACTACACGAGGCCCGAACTCCAGAAACCCATCATTAGGATCCTCTGCATGGTGCCCGTGTACAGCATAGACAGCTGGGTGGCTCTTAAGTATCCGTCCATCGCCATCTATGTGGACACCATGCGGGAGTGTTACGAAGCGTATGTCCTCTACAACTTTATGAACTTCCTATTCAACTACTTGAAGAGCCAGTACCCCAACCTGGAAGCTATGATAGAAGGCAAAGAGAAGACGCAGCCCCCCATACCCTTCTGCTGCTGCCCGCCCTGCCCCGTGGGAGAGGTGTTGCTGTACCGGTGCAAGCTGGGAGTGCTGCAGTACATCGTGATCAGATTGATCACCACCTACGCCGCCGTGATCTGTGAGATATTCGAGGTGTACAGTGAAGGAATCTTCAACTTGCACAGAGCCTGGATGTACTTGGTCATCATCAACAACGTGTCCCAGTCCTTTGCCGTGTATAGCCTCCTGCTATTTTGTAAAGCCCTGAAAGAGGAGCTGAGGCCCATCCAGGCAATGGGAAAGTTCCTTTGTGTGAAGCTTGTCGTTTTTGTCACATTCTGGCAAGCAGTGTTGATTGCTTTGCTGGTGCAATTTGGTGTAATTTCCAAGAACTCCACCTGGGAGTGGCAGACAGAAGAGACAGTGGCCACGGGGCTGCAGGACTTCATCATCTGCATAGAAATGTTCATTGCCGCCATAGTGCACCACTACACCTTCTCTTATACCCCTTATATGGGAGAAGAAGAACGAGGAACATGTTGCTCTTTGTTCCTAGAAATATGGGATGTCTCTGACATCAAAAGTGACATTTCTAAGCAGGCGAAGAACATTAGCAAAACGTTAAGGGGGAATCCAAAAAGTAAAAGTGTTCCAATGGACGAAGATGAGCAATTCAACCTGTTGTCTTCATCACCAGACACTTCAGTCACTTCTTCCACATCACTGCCACACCTTGGTAGTCACCAAGAGCTTGAAGAAGTCCTGGTAGAATAGAATGTGCCTAGTACAGTTACATATACGTAAGTCATGTAAAATGACACAGAAGAACACATGGAAGAAGCTGAGACTTCAGAATCCATAATCCATAATCCATCATCCAGTGCTGTACTCCTCAATACTTTTTATTTCTCTGTGTTCCTCTTTCTTCCCTTCTTCATTTCCTCCTACCATACTCCCCTCTCCCTTTCTCCTTTTTCTTTTATTCTTTTTCCTCCGTCCCATCCTAGAGCAATGCAGAGGACCATCGCTTGGACAGCCAATCTATGGAGAAGACATCAGACATAAGGACGTTCGGTCCAGGTACAAGTTCCAGTTCTGCACAGACTCATTAGGCTCACCTTGACCTGCCTCCAGTGAGGCTCCCACACTCCCACAGGCAGACAGGGAGTGTCCCAGTGTCTGCCCACAGGAACTGAGGGGGGGTGTTTTCTTTCTTTCTTTTCCTCCTTCCTTCCTTCTCCCTCCCTCCCTCCCTCCCTCCCTCCCTCCCTCCCTCCCTCCCTCCCTCCCTCCCTCACCTCCTTGCCTCCTTCCCTCCCTCCTTCGCTCCCTTCCTCCCTCCCTCCTTCCTTCCCTCCGTTCCTCTCTCCCTTCCTCCCTCCCTCCCTCCGTCCCTCCCCTCCTCCTATCCTTCCTTTGTTCCTTCCTTCTTCCCTCCCTCCCTCCCTCCCTCCTTCCCTCTCTCCTTCCCTCCCTTCCTCCCTCCCTCCCTCCTTCCCTCCTTCCCTCCCTTCCTCCATTCCTCCCTCCCTCTGTCCCCTCCTCCTATCCTTTGTTCCTTCCTTCTTCCCTCCCTCCCTCCCTCTCTCCCCTCCTTCCCTCCTTCCCTCCCTCCTTCCCTCCCTTCCTCCCTCCCTCCCTACGTCCCCTCCTCCTATCCTTCCTTTGTTCCTTCCTTCCCTCCCTCCTTCCCTCCTTCCCTGCATCCTTCCCTCCCTTCCTCCCACTCTCCCCTCCTTCCCTCCTTCCCTCTCTCCTGCCCTCCCTCCTGCCCTCCCTTCCTCCCTTTCTCCCTCCCTCCCTCACTTCCTTCCTTCTTTCCTCCCTCCCTCCCTCCCTCCCCTCCTATCCTTCCTTTGTTCCTTCCTTCCCTCTCTCCTTCCCTCCCTCCCTCCCTCCCTCTCTCCCCTCCTTCTATCCTTCCTTTGTTCCTTCCTTCCCTCCCTCCTCCCTCCCTCCCTCCCTCCCTTCCTTCCTTCCTTCCTTCCTTCCTTCCTTCCTTCCTTCCTTCCTTTTTTCCTTCCTTCCTCCCTCTCTCCCTCCCCCCTTGCTCCCTCCCTCCCCTCCCTCTTATCCTTCCTTTGTTCCTTCCTTCCCTCCTTCCTTCCTCCCTCTCTCCCTCTCCCTCCCTCCCTCCCTCCCTCCCTCCCTCCCTCCTTCCCTCCTTCCTTCCTTCCATCCATCCTTCCTTCCTTCCTTCCTCCCTCTCTCCCTCCCCCTTCCTCCTTCCCTTCCTTCCCTCCTCCTATCCTTCCTTTGTCCCTTCCCTTCCTCCCTCCCTCCTTCCTTCCACCCTTCCTTTCTTCCTCCCCTCTTTCCCTTTTCCTTTCTTCCTTTTTTCCTTCCTTCCTTCCTGCCTTCCTTCCCTCCTCCTCCCTCCCTCCCTCCCTCCCTCCTTCCTTCCTTCCTTCCTTCCTTCCTTCCTTCCTTCCTTCCTTCCTCCTTTCCCGCTTTTCGTCCTTCCTTTCTTTCTTCCCTTTCTCCTTCACTCCTTTCCCTCCTTCCCTCCCTTCCCTCCCTCCTCTCCCTCCCTCCTCCCTCTCTTCCTTCCTGCCTTCCTGCCTTCCTTTTACCTCCCTTCCTTTTTTCCTCCCCTCCCTCCCTCCCCTCTCCCTTCCCTCCCTCCCCTCTCCCCTCCCTCCCTCCCTCCCTTGCTTCCTTCCTTCCTTCCTTCCTTCCCTCCCTCCCTCCCTCCCTCCCTCCCTCCCTCCCTCCCTGTCTTCCTGTCTTCCTTCCTTTTTCCTTCCTTCCTTTTTCCTCCCTCCCTCCCTCCCTCCTTCCCTCCCTCCTTTCCTTCCTTCATTCCTTCCTTCCTTCCCTCCCTCCTCTTCCTCCTTCCTTCCTTCCCTCCTTCCCTTTTCCTTCCTTCTCCTTCATACCATCTTTCTTTTCTATTTCTTTCTCTTTTGTTTTCTTCCTTTATTTTTTCTTATTCCTCTGTCCCTTTCTCTCCTTCCCTCTTTTCCTAGTCCTTCCTTCATCTTTCTCTTTTTCTTCCTTCCCCTCTTTTTTCTTTCTCTCTTTTCTTTTCTCTCTCTATACCTTCCTTCCTCTTTTCTTAACTCTTCCTTCTTTCTCTTTCATTTCTTTCTTTACTTAGTTCCTTCATTCCTTCCTTCCATCCTCGTTTCTTTTTCTTCCTTTTATTTTTCTTCCTTTCTTTCTTCACTCCTTTATTCCCTCCTTCCTCACTTCCTCCCCATTTCTTTTTCTTTCTTTTGTCTTTCTTTTATTCTATTTTATTTCTTCCTTTATTTCTCTACCTTCCTTTTTCTTCCATTCTTTATTCCCTCCTATCATACTCCCCTCTCCATTTACCCCCTTTTATTAATACGTTCGTTCTTTTTTCTTCCTTCCATCCTATTTCTTTCTCTCCCTCCCTTCCTTCAGTCCTGGAATCCTCCAATTTTCTTCTTCTTTCCTTCCTTCTGGCTTTTCCTTCTTTCCTTCCTTCCTTCCTTCCTTCCTTCCTTCCTTCCTTCCTTCCTTCCTCTTTCTCCTCTTCCTTCCATTCTTTCCTTTCTTACATTTCATACTTGCTTCTTTTGGTTTTTCTTTCCCTTATTTCTAACTTTCTTTCTTTCATTTCTTTCTTTCATTCTTCCTTATTCCCTTCTCTCCTTCAATTCTGTCTTCTTTCAGCCTTTCCTCCCTCCATTCTTTTCCTTCATTCTTTTTCACCAATTCTTTCTATCCTTTCTTTATCTTCTTTTCTCGGGGCTTACTCCACAGTCCCCGCTTAGGGAACACTCCTATTGGTGATTAGGGGACCACATCAATTGCCAGGGATCCAATCTGTGTTGGCTGTGTAGAAAACAAATGCCCTACTGTAATAATAGTACAGCAGGTGGGAAATTTTCCCTGAACAAGACCGACCTGGCTTAGATCTGCAGTATCCTGTATGGTGCCCCGAGAACTGCCAAGAGTAATTAGAATGCCAGGAGTAACCCATGAGAATTGCCAGGTGTGACCCAAAGAGCTAAAGAATGCCAAATGCCATACCTGCTGTACTCTCGTTAGCAAGAAAGCGGTGGTGGGTTTGGGAGAATTGTATGAAATATTTGCACCTAAAACTCAGAAGATTAAAAGTTAGTTTCTTGTACAGAAAAAAATGGTTCCAGGTCCTTCCCTAGATGTTCAGGCCTCACCTTTACTTGTGAATGATAACCATGTCCTGTCCATGACACTTTCTGGACCCCTGGACGACTTCCCTGTCCTGTCCCAAGCTGTCTACTTGCCCCCCACGAACAATGCCTGGGTCCTGTCCCTGTGTTGCTCTCTATCTCATCTAAACTTTCCTCTGTCTCCAGCACAGCTGCCCAGGCAGATTAGATCCTATGTTCTGTACCATCCAAAGGGCCTCACGGCTCAATCCCAGCAGTTCCTGTCATGCAGACCTTGCTTTCCTACTCTCTGGCCGTGTTCATGTGTGTGTGGGTGAGAGTCCTGTGCTCAGTGCCTTGTCACTACAGGGCATCTTGAGCCCTGCCTGGGTCTGAGACCCATGTCTAGGAAAGAACTGATCCATGGAGAGAGGAGAGAGTCCAGAGAATGTGTGCTCAGAGACAGAGGGCGGGGGGGGGGCTTCCTTTTATCTACTGCCGAGTCCCACCCCAAGCCATCTTATTCTACGTTCTGATTGCCTGGTCCATAGGCAGAGATTGAAAGTGACCTAGCAGTCTACACCTCAGCTTCTGCTGAAGCATTCCCCTAAATTATTAATTTATCCCCTAGAGCATTAACTCCTAATGTCAGGAGTGATTACCCTAAATTTATTTTAGGGATTGGGCCAAAGGCCCATCTTCTGAAATGACTTCCTGTTGACATGTGGGTGCTGGTCTTTCTTTGGACCCCTAGGATACAACTCCTGTTCCCTAACTGGAGCTCTGGTGAAGCTGTGGTTAGTTTCTATGATGGTGGTCGAATGATCATTGGGGTTTCAAGACTCTAGTGTGACAGACATGGTTAGACATGTGGCAACTAAATCCCATTTCACTAAAACCAAAGAACATTAGAGCAAATATTCTCATATGAAGAAATAGAAAGTATAAAGTACTCCCTTGCCCCTATAGAAAGACATAGAACTATTACCAAGAGAAGAAAACAATTATTAACCTTGAAAATATATATCTATTTTGTAGATGCTGTGCTTCAAACTTCTTGTCCCTGTGGTTTGCAGTGTTGTAATCTAGAGCAACTATTTCTGGGACCTAGGACTTGGTGGGTAGTCCTGTAACCAGTGCTTGTTATTATTATGGACAGGGTCTCTGCAGAAGTTTCTCCTATTTGGACATTCACTTTTCCAGTGCCCGTCCTGATGGCAGAAATGACATATCCCTTTTGAGTTTCTGTTGAAGTCCTCACATGCAAAACCACTCTTGGGCTCTATTTCTTCCTGTGCCCTCTTGTTCTCTGTTGCAATAGATCACCAAAGCCCCTTTCAATAGTTCTCCAAGGACAACCTCCAGACCCACACCTATCTTCTGAAACTTTCTCCGTGTATCTGGGGCAGCCTGCATAAACATTTTTTCCATAAGATTAATTCACCTTGCATAGGATCAGGATTTAGGTAGTGTATTTTCTAATTGCCTCCCTGACACTCTAAAAATATTGTGGGTGTTTTCTCTGGTTCCTGCTCAATAATGATCAACAAAGCATAATTAAGGGGTCAGTCTCTGCTTCTTGTTATTTTCTCTACTCTGTAACTCACAGTGTCTAGGCACCAAGCAGCAGTTGGCTGGTTGTAATTCCATCCTGAGTCTACATGAGAGACTGCCACTGCCCTGTGGAACATATATTATTTATCAAAGGATTCTGAATTCTCCAGAAATGATTATATGACTCAGATAAGTACATAATCAAGTTATGTACTTTTGTACAGTACTCTTTTGTTTGTTTTTAAGTTTTGATATAAGATGAGTATTATAACTTTCCATGCCATTTCACACACTTGCAGAAAGCCCTGGAACTTCATTATGTACTTCTCAGGGTCATTCGAGAATCTCCCTAGATCTGGCTTTATCTGCCCTATAACTTTCAAGGAGAAAGGCACATGGATCCTGGATATTTCCTGCATCCCTGGGGAGCCTCCTGAAGTGGGCACAAAGCCATAAATCCTAAGTCTCCTGCTTTCCCGATGGTCAACAGATCCATTTGTGGGTATGGATAAGGGAGAAACAACTCTGGGGCTATGAGCACTGCAGGAAGAGGGCTCTTAGGGGTTGTCCATTGTTCTAGTCTCATGGCATTTGGCAAGAAAAGAGGGTTCCAATTTACAATTCCAACAAAGTCCAGGTTTTTCTCATAAAGCATAAAGCAGGTGAACATAAGGTGAACAACGTGCTTACACATATTTTTACAAAACTAATAGAGTTCCCAGACAGCACTATGGTTTATACTTCCTTGTGCTGGCCATACTTGACCTCCCAAATTGTTTGTGGCCAGACTTGGTACAGAAGTGGCTGAGTCCTTCCTTATGGAGAAACTTCAAATCAAACTTTCCCCAGTTGTTCATAGGACATCCCGATCATGTGTCATCTGGAACCATTTGGTGGTTTCTCCATCTGAAAACATACAAGTAGAAGAAATATTTCGGTGGCTGCTGTGTCACCATCCAGTGAACTACACAAGCCTGAGGATATAGCCTTCCTGAGTTCCTCAAGTCAGTCTAGGAGACATTTTCTTGTACTGCCTTAAGTCTCTTTGCTCACTTTTCAGTGCTCTCTGGTTTCATATTGGCTAGGCCTGGAACTCACAGCTTGCATTAGAAGCTTTTTCCTTATATCAAAGGTAAGCTGTCTGATAACTGTACATACACAGGAGCAAATTATCCAAATGACAATACCTTCCTTCCCTCACCAGACTCAGCATCCTTAATGTCTGATGGTGAGTACCCATGAATGAGGCGTGTCTGTGCCTACTGGCAGCATAGACTGCCCTGGACATTCAGAGAAAGTTTCAAATATTAGGCTTGGTTTCAAGGGTTAGCCTTGGAGAACTACTGAAAGTGAGATAGAAAGTCGATTGAAATAGGGAACAGAGGACACAGGAAAGAATCGAGCCCGAACTGCTGTTGCATTTGAGAACTTTAAAACCAGCTCCAAAGGGAGATGTTATTGCTGCCTCAGGAAGGGCATTGGAAAAATAAATGTCCAAATAGACAGAGAAAACTTCTGCAGAAACCCATTTCCATGATAATAATAGTCACTGATTAGAAGACTACCCACTAAAACACAGGTCACAGAAATAATTATTTTAGATTCCAACACAAACTACAAGGACAAGAACTATGAAGCACATAATCTAGAAGATGCAAAATATCTCTTCAAGGCTAATAGTTAAATGTGTTCTTCACTTGTAAATGGTTCTATATGTTTCTATGGGTGTTAAGGGATATTTTTATATTTTCTGTTTCTTCATATGGGAATATTCTCTCCAAAGTTCCCTGGTCTTAGTGAAATAGATTTTAGTTGTCACAGGTCTGAGCGTGTCTGTCTCTCGAGTCTTGGAGCCCCACTAATTATCTGACCAGCCATCAGGGACACTGGCTCCTACCCCACTGTTCCAGTTAGGGAACAAGTGTGACACCTAGGAGTCCCAAGCAAAACGAGCGTCCACATGCCGACAGGAAGTAGTTTTAGAAGACAGGCCTTTGCCACAATCCCTAAAAGAATTTAAGGTAACCACTACTGGGGGGGGGGGGGGGGAAAGACACAGCAGGAGCTGAGGTGTAGAGTCCCAGGAACAGGGAGCCAATCTCAGCCCATGGAACAGGGAGTCAATCTGAACACAGAATTGGAATGCTGAGGGTAGGATTTGGCAGCAGATTAAAGGAAGTCCCGAGTTGGGGTGCTCTCTCTATCTGTCTGTCTCTATCTCTCTTTCTCTGTCTTTCTCTGTCTGTATCTCTGTCTCTGTCTCTGTCTCTGTCTCTGTCTCTTTCTCTGTCTGTGACTCTCTCTGAGTCTCTCTCTGTCTCTCTCTCTGAGAACATGCATTCTGGATACTGTCCTCCCAATAGATTAGGTAGTATGGTGTACCCTGACATGAGGCACAGTATCACTCGTGCCCAGATTCTGGCAGTTAGAGGCAAGGCTCTGATGCTCAGGATAGCTCAGGTACAGGCAGGGCTCAGACATCCAGATAGTTACAAGGTACTGAGCATCTCACCAGCAGGACTCTCACCAGCAGACAGATGGCCCTGGCCAGAGAGTAGCAAAACCAGGACTAAAAGACAAACTGCTGGGGCACAGCTGGCAGGTCCAGTGATGGTGCGAAAAACCTAGGGATCTTGTCCCCGTGGGTGGCGGTGGCACCATGTGAGGATAGAGAGCAGCTCCTGCTGCTCGACTATCAATTGGTTCCTTTGCCAAATGCAGCATCTCTTAGGCCCATCTCAGTTTTGAGGGGATACCTCAGTGCTCAGGGGTTACTCCTGGATCTGCCCTCATTACTTACTTCTGGCGATGATCAGGGAACCTTACAGGATGCTGAGGATTAAACCCGGGTTGGCTGTGGGAAAGTAAATACCCTACCTCCTATACTATCGCTCAGTCCTTTCCTCCATCCACTTCTTGATAAGGTCTTTGGATATTTTTCTTTGATCTTTTTAAGTAGTTTAAATATCCTGGAGATCAACCCTTTATGATGTGTTGAATGCAAGATTTTTTCACATTTCGTTGGCTGTCTTTTAGTTTCAGCCTTTCATTTTTCCATGCAGAAACATTTTAATATAGTCCCATTTGTTTATTTTTAATTCTGTTTCCTTTGCCAATCATATCATTGAAGACATCTTTGAGGTTGAAATCTCAGACTATTCTGTCTATATTTTCCTAAATGTACTTTAGTTTCCAGTTAGATCTCAAGATCTTTTATCCACTTTGATTTGACTTTTGGATGTGGATCCAGCTTTAATGTTCTACCTGTGGTTGTCCAATTTTCTCAGCAACATTTCTTGAAGAGGCTATCTTTACTCCTTTTCATGTTCTCACCTCCTTTTATCAACGTTATGTCTATAAACATTTTTTACCTTGAGTATTCAATTCTTAACATTGATCATAAAACCAAACTTTATTCCAGTACCTTGCAGTACCTTTATTCCAGTAACTTGAATAAAACCTAATTTTAGGCCAGTACCCTGCAGTTTTGATCTGTATAGTTTTATAAATATAGTTTCAAATTATAGGTAATGAGATACCTACAAATCTCTTCTTTTTCAGTATGGATTTGACTTTTTGTGGTTTCTTGTGATTCCGTACAAACTATATTGCTGACTTTTCTAGGTCTTTGCAGAATGTCATCTGAATTTGGATGGGAATTATGTTGAATATATGAGCTAAGGTAGATTAATAATTTTAATAAATTTAGTCTTTCTGTCTGTAATTGTGCATGGAATTGTTTTTTATTTCCTAAGGTCTTCTATGTCTTTATTAAGTGGTTGAAAGTTTTCATGATGTAGATCTACATCTTTTGTTAGGTTTAATCAGAGATACTTGATATTTTGGAAACTGATATATTTATTTTGAACACTAATTTAAATGGGATAGACTCCTTGGTGGCTTACTCCTCTCATTCACTGATTTGTATAGAAGAATGACTCCAATGTTTGTACATTGGGTTTTTTACAGCGAGTTTTACTGTATTGATTTATTAATTTTAGTAGCATTTGGTTGACTCTTTAGGGTCTTCTAAATATACTATCACGTCATGATCAAATAGTAATGATTGGACTTCTTTCACAATTTGGATCCCTTGATTCATTTTTCTTGCCTTGTTGCTGTAGCCAGGACTTTTAATAAAATATTGAATAAAGGTGGAGGATGAAAGGATAGTGGACATCCTTGTACCTTATCTGAGAAGAAATATTTTGCATTTTTTATTATTAAGAATGATACTGGCTGTTGGGCTGGATGGATAACACAGCGAGTAAGGTGCTTGTCTTGCATGTGGCTGACCCGGGTTTAATCCCTAGCATCCAATATGGTCCCTGAATCAGTCAGGAGAGTGACTCCTGAGTTTGGTGAGAAAACTGAAGGGTGTTATCAAAAATCATGAAAATAAAATAAAAACAATTAAAAAAAAACAAAGATCTTGGCCTTGGGCTTGTTACAGATGGTCATTACTGCCTTGAAAAGGGTTTCTTCCACCCCTATTTTAATAAAGTTCTTTTGTTCAACATGAATGGATTCTGAAACTTGTCAGAAGTTATCTCTGCATTCACCAATATGATCTATGATTCTTTTCTTCCATATTAGTAAAAACCTTCTTTGAAAGTCAGATAGAACTTTCCAGTAACCCCATTGGACCTGGAATGTTGTTCTTGATGAGACTACTTAGTCATGATTGGTCTATTAATAAACACTACATCCTTCTCATTCAGATTTTTAAAATGATATAATTCTAAGAGGGCTGGAGCGATAGCTCAGCGGGTAGGGTGTTTGCCTTGCACGCAGCCAACCAGGCCGACCTGGGTTCAATTCTTCCGCCCCTCTTGGAGAGCCTGGCAAGCTACCAAGAGTATCTCACCTGCATGGCAAAGCCTGGCAAGATACCCATGATGCATTCGATATGCCAAACACAGTAACAATAAGTCTCACAATGGAGACGTTACTGGGCCCGCTCGAGCAAATCAATTTACAATAGGAGGACAGACAGTGCTGATTCTAAGAATCTGTTCATTTCTTCCAGATTCTTCAACTTAATATCATAAAGTTTTTCATTGTGACCTCTTACATACTGAAATTCCAAGGGATCTGTTATAATCTACACTTTTGGTCTCTGATTTATTTTATTTGAACATTTTTTTCTTTTCTCTTGATTGTGAGTGTAGTGAAAGGTTTGTCTCTCTTGCTTATCATTTGAGGAAGCAGCTGCTAGTTTTATTGATTCTTTGAATTTCTTTTGTGCTTTCTATATTATTGATTTCCTCTCTTGACTTAAATTTTATCCTTTCACTCTTTGTATTTTATTTGTGGGCTGGAGCGATAGTACAGCAGGTAGGGTGTTTGCCTTGCACGTGGCTGACCTAGAATCACTTCCTCCGTCCCTCTTTGAGAGCCAGACAAGCTACCGAGAGTATCCCGCCCACACGGCAGAGCCTGGAGAGCTCCCCATGGCGTATTCGGTATGCCAAGCACAGTAACAAGTCTCACAATGGAGACGTTACTGGTGCCCGCTCGAGCAAATAGATGAACAATGGTAGGACAGTGCTACAGTGCTATTTTATTTGTAGTTCCTTCTCCAGATTTTGAGACATGTATTTAGGTTGTTGATTTGAAGTTTTGGGTGTGTAGGGACACCTGGTCCTGTTCCCCAAACTACAGGCTTCAGGCCAATTTGTTTTCATTTTCCCAACCCCTTAGTTTCCTTGTCAGTTGCTTCCTTAAGCCTGTTCCAAAGAAGAGCCATTATCCAGTTATAATTCATGTGGGCCCTGACACACTCCCTTGTAGAAGTCAGGCTAGTATAGAGCTTGTCTCAGGGCCATCCAAGGAAGTATTAGGATTTAAGACCAATGTAAGGCAACTCAAGCTTAAAATAAGTGAATGTGATGAGTGCCCATGTTCTTTAATCAGAGTCCACCTGCATTGCTAGTGTTTTAGAATTAATCCACTCACACATTGATTTATAGAAAAAGCATAGCTTTATAAGTATTCCTTGTCCTTCACAACAAGAAATTGACATGAGTAAAACACACAAAAGGCATTAAGGAAAGATACAAGCAAATATCTCACTAACATCCTGATGTGTAATACTCAGGTAATTAAATGAAAGAACACAATGTTTCTAAATTCATTTCAAACAAACATATGGTATGATCATGCACCAAATTATTTAATTTTATGCTCATCTTCAATATTTTGTTACACGCATAACAACTCTATTTTTCCTTTTCTTTGACTTTCTCTTTTTCTCTTCTTTACTTCAGTTAAAGGTTGGGAGTGAGGAAGCTGAGGTCTTGTGCCTGGCTCTGTGCTCAGGGATCCTGGCAGGACTCAGGGGACCATATAGGGATCAAACTGGTCTGTCACATGCAAGGCAAACACTCTACTTGCTGTAATATCGCTTGGGCCTCCTCTATATCTTTTAAGCTTTAAAATTGTGTAAAAACATTCTATTTGATGTAATATTTAGCTTAACCACATTTTCCCCATCTGCAGTACACAGTTTAGATAATGTTAGACACTGTTCATATTTATATCTTTAAAACAGTGCTTGAAAATTAACACAATTTTATGAAAGGGGACAATATTTAAAATCAGTTATGTCTACCTTAGTTTGAAGTCAAATATTTCTTCTAGCTTTCTATTTTTCCTCCTTTTTATTAAAGGCCATTTTCCCACGAGACAATAACTTCTACTACAGTATTTAAAATCTTAAGTTCCCTTTACCCTAAGACATATTTTGTTTTCCTAAAATTCCCTATTCATAAAGCACTCAGAACTGTTCTTAAAAATATCATACTATCAAACCATCGCCATCCTGAGATGGTGATGTCTTCATAATCCCAGCTCTCAGTTTTGCAAAGAGGGACGGGGAGCTAACTGTCATCAGGTTGTGCTCCTTTTTCTTTCTTCATTTTATTTCTTCAGGGGAACCTTTCTATGAAGAGCCCAAGTTGTGGTCTCATGTAGTAACAGAAAAGCATGGACACGTGGATTCTCATCCTATCACAGTTCTGAGTTAAAATACTGGAGACATTCGCAAACTTGGTTTAAGAGCCACCATTTCACAGCTTCTAACACATGCATAGACCAGACAATATTGGTACACTGAAAATTACAAAACTTTCAAGTGTAACAAAAACCAAACACAAACACATTATTCTATAAATAGCCAAAATCTTTAGGATACTTAACAGTTAACTATTACATACTACACTTTTGCTCCAGCAAAACTTTGCTACTGGGGCTGGAGCAATAGCACAGCAGGTAGGGCCTTTGCCTTGCACGCGGCCGACCCGGGTTCGATTCCCAGCATCCCATATGGTCCCCTGAGCACTGCCAGGAGTAACACCTGAGTGCAGAGCCAGGAGTAACCCCTGTGCATCACCAGGTGTGACCCAAAAAGAAAAAAAAAACAAAACAAAAACAACTTTGCTCCTGTTATAAATTAACCTAGTTTTATTTTGCATCCTTAAAACCACAATTTCTAGGAAACAGATATTAAAGAGTTTTAAAAACTCACATATATTATCATATATCAAGAATTATTTAATTTAATCATATATTAAGCACTATAAAAATTTCATATTTATAATTAAGACTTAGGTCATGACTGTGTTTCAGACCAGGTGTCAAAACTACCATATAAGATGATTTGTGTTAATGAAATGCATTTTCATGTTCTATGCAAAATAATTAGCAGTATAGCCTAAAAATTCTTATTAGGGCTCTCTGGCTTTGCAGAATCCAATAAAAAATTCAGAAACAAACAAAAAATTCTTCTTATAACTGTATCCCATTTTTTAAAACAATAAATTCCTGAGCTGGAGACTTCCTCCAGTCTCTTCAGGAGCAGCGAGGAATGGAGCTATTGCTAAGGTTACCAAATCAGTCTAACAATTTAAACTTACCAAAAATCTCAGAGATCAAATATTGCTAGATATGTTAAATTATTGGCTTTTGTGAAGTTTTTTATTGAATCACTATGAGATACAGAGTTACAAAGCTTTCATGACCAGGTTTTCAGGCATACAATGTTCCAAAACCCATCCCTCCACCAGTGTCCATTTCCCACCACAAATGACCCGGGGAAAACTCCTGCCACTACCCCTCCCCTAACTTGCCTTTATGGCAGGCGCTTTCCTTCTCTCTCTCTCTTAATTTTGTAGTCAAATACTTAATTTAA
The DNA here is from genome assembly GCF_029834395.1 of Sorex fumeus. Classification (NCBI taxonomy): domain Eukaryota; kingdom Metazoa; phylum Chordata; class Mammalia; order Eulipotyphla; family Soricidae; genus Sorex; species Sorex fumeus. Next base: position 11,961,817 of record NW_026606103.1, read on the forward strand.
ATTATGTAACACATAATAATTATTTGAGCCAGAGCGATAGCATAGCCGGTAGGGCATTTGCCTGTACATGGTCAACCTGAGTTTGATTCTTCCACCCCTCTCAGAGAGCCCGGCAAACTACCAAGAGTATTCTGCCCGCATGGCAAAGCCTAGCAAGCTACCCATGATGTATTCGATATGCAAAAAAAAACAACCCAGTAACAACAAGTCTCACAATGGAGAAGTTACTGGTGCCCGCTCAAGAAAATTGATGAACACGATGAACAACGGGAGGACAGAGTTATAGTGACAGTGCTATAATAATTATTTAATAATATAACTTATAAATTATTGTATTATATAACTAACTACAAGTTATATACTTAACTTTATAGTCATATAATTAAAATAGTAAGGATCTTTTTTTTAAACGACAATGTCTTCCAAATGGATCTTAATTTATAAAAAAGCAAATATCATGAAATGTTTTATTATTCCATTCTTTTCATGGAATGATTATTCCTGAGCACTTCCCTTGCTTCCTATCCAAAATTTTCCTTAGAGTCTAGTTCTGGGAAGCCTTGTTCCACAAAAGTTATCACAAAACAATACCAACTTATTAATTTCAACATCATAATTGTAAAACTTTCAAGACAATTTTAAGTCAATTACTTTAACATACATACTAACAATTTAATTAAAAATGGTGATTACAATTAATTATCTTGATTTATTTGATTTGTTCTTTAATGAAACTGCAAGGAAAGACAACTTCCAGGCTGCTCCCATATTAAAGTGGCCTCTTCCAGTTAGTATCAGGGCTAACTCTTCACAAGTAAACCCTAAGTTCTCCAGGGTATGGCTGGCTTGCTCTCCTTTCAACTTCACTAAGTAGCTGGGTGGAGTCCTTAGTCTAGTCATCCTAGAATCATTAAAAATATCTCAAAAACCAGATAGTTCTAAATATTGGTACATGTGACTTCACAACTGAATTCCTGCTTGTCCTAAAGGCCTTTAATTTTGATTTTAACCTGGCTTTAACGTTCCAGTATTTCAAATACATACAGATACAGTGACTAGAAAGATAGTCTCTCTCTCTCTCTCTCGCTCTCTCGCTCTCTTGCTCTCTCTCGCACGCACGCACACAAACAGATTTGAGAGGCACTTAAAATATTTTTTTTGCATTGAATCACCATGAGATACACAGTTACAAAGTTTTTCATGATTGGGTTTCAGTCATACAATGTTCCAACACCCATTTATTCAGCAGTATGCCAGTATGCATGTTCTCCATGTGTCTTCCTTCCCCCCATCTGTCTGCCTCTATGGCAGACCTCTCTCTCTCTCTCTTTCTTTCTTTCTCTCTCTTTCTTTCTTTCTTTCTTTCTTTCTTTCTTTCTTTCTTTCTTTCTTTCTTTCTTTCTTTCTTGAACACCCCCCTCAGTTCCTGTGGGCAGACACTGGGACACTCCCTCTCTGCCTGTGGGAATGTGGGAGCCTCACTGGAGGCAGGTCAAGGTGAGCCTAATGAGTCTGTGCAGAACTGGAACTTGTACCTGGACCGAACGTCCTTATGTCTGATGTCTTCTCCATAGATTGGCTGTCCAACCCATGGTCCTCTGCATTGCTCTAGGATGGGAGGAAGGAAAAAGGAAAAAATAAAAGAAAAAGAGGAGAAAGGGAAAGGGGAGCACGGTAGGAGGAAATGAAGGAGGGAAGAAAGGAAGATAGAGAAATAAAGGAAGAAAGAAAAAGCATAAAGAAGTGCAGCACTGGATTATGGATTCCGAAGTTTCGACTTTTATGTGATGTTCTTTGTCATTTTAAAGGTCTTCAGGTACCTCTAACTGTACTGAGCACATTCTGTGCCATCAGTGTGTCTCCAAGCTCGTGGTAATTACCAGTATGTGGTTGTGAAGTGGAAAAAGTGACGTTTTGAGGAACAAAGAGTTGCACACTCGTAATTCTTGATCTCCCATATAAGGTGTAGTGGTGGACTATGGCAGCAATGAACATTTCTATGCAGAATGTTTCTGTCTCTGCTGTCTGAAATCACATGAAGTTTTTACCAACAAAGCAATCACCACTGTTTTCCAGAAGATAATGAGCTTCACATGAAAGAACATCCCCATTTGCTAGATGGGCTCAGATCCTCCTTTGGTGTATAATAAAATATCAGGAGTCTATACATGGCAAAGAATGGGGGCACGTTGATGATGACCAAATGAACGCAAGCTCTCTGCAAGCTGAATGTTCCTTCACATAGATGTTGCACGTCTCACAGATCTCAGCGGTGGTGGCCAGTCTGATCGTGACATACACACAGCCTGCAGCACAACCCTCTTGCAGCAGGGCAGCAGAATTTCTCCCATGGAGCAAAGAAGGCAGCAGAAGAAGGGAAGTGAGGACTTGTGCTTCTCTTTGCCTTTCCACATGACTTCCATGTTGAAAACAGCTCTTCAGGAAGTTGACTAGGAAGCTCGTGAATTTGTAGAGGACATAGGCCTCCTATCACTACCATAAGGTGTCCACGTATTTGGTGATACTTCAGAGACACCCAGCTGTGTGACATGTGGGTGTAACATGGGCAACATCCTGATGATGGGCCTCTGGAACTTAGGCTTCGTGTAGGGCACCAAGTGCTGCAAGTTCCCCCTAGGGACATGAGGATGGTAACCATACAAGGATCCCCAAAATGAACCACGCTTTGACTTCCAGAGTCTGCAGCTGCCACACACAGGGACATGGCCACGACTATGGGCCATGAGAGGGTCAGCACTGCAGCTTTAGGCTGCATTCAGTTGCCTCCAGTTGTTTTGTTTTTTTCATTTGTTTTGCGGCCACACCCTGCAGTGCCCTGGGTTTACCCTGGTTCTGCATTTTAGAGGTCTCTCCTGGAGGCCTCAGAGACATCTGGGGTCTCAAGGATTGAGCTCGGGTTGGTCTTGTGCAGGAATCTGGCCTTTGCCAGTAGTTCCTGCACATGCACACACGCGCTAAGCATCCTTTTGCTATTATGCACCTCTTTGGAGCGAGGGTAGAGCGCAGACAGCAATATCGGTCAGGCAAGACCATTGATTGAATATGATGTGGTCAATTTCATTGTGGAATCATCCACTGGGAGACTCCCATATCCAACGTTTAGATTTGGCCTTCTGTAGTTTTGAGTTACCATAGATGGTCTTGGTCGACATGATGAACTCGGACACTCTCTCACCCTGTTCGTTCCATTCTAGGCCATGGGTCCTGATGTGGAGTTCTTAGGCTGATCTTCTCGGTCCTATCTTGGTATTAAAATCACTGACAATGATCTTGTAGAAGGTGTGGTCTTCTTTATAGAACTTCTCCAGCCACACCTATTTAAGCGTAATTGTCCGATTCGGATTATTAGGCATTCAAATGAATCAACGTTTATGGCCAAGTTTGTGTTGACAAGGAAACCGACAACACCGACGCCTCTTTTGTCACGTGTTCCGAAGAACAGCTCTTCCCCAGTGTCAAAAATGGCATGATGTGATTGATGCCTTCTCGTCTCGGTCAGACCAATGATGTTGTACTTGATTTTTCGCGCCTGCACCATCAGGTCCTCGATGGATGCATCTGAGCCAGCATACGTGCACTGAAAGTACAGACAGTCATTTTTGTCCTTCTTCGTTTTGGCAGCCTATTTTGGCCCTGAGATTTTATCAGCCCAGCCTCTTCTTCCTCATCCTTTGATATGTGCCAGTTTTGTAGTGTAAAGTGCTATCTCATTGTTTTGATTTCCATTCCCATGATAATTACTTATGTATAGCATTTTTTCATATGCCTTTTGATCATTTGTATGTCTTTGAAGAAGTTTCGGTTTATCTCTTCTCTCCATTTTTTTATGGGGTTGGATTTTTCCCATGGTTCTATCAGTGCTTATATGCATCTTGGATATTAACAATTTATCAAATAAATGATGGTCAATTATCTTCCAATTTGGGGGGAATCTTTTTGTTTTTGTAACAGTTTTCATTGAGATAAGTTGTTTTGATATTGTCCTGTTTATCTGTGATTCCGTTTGCTTGGCCAGTGGCAGTTGGCTCCTTAAAGATGCCTCTAGCTTTAAGTGTCCGTAAGTGTTCTTCTGCCTATGTTTTTTTGGGTATTGAGATACTTAACCATTTTGATTTGACTTTTGTACATGGTATTAGAAAAGGTTCTGATTTCTTTCTTTCTTTTTTTTTTGCATTGACCAACTAGTTTTCCCAGCACCATTTGTGGAAGAAGTTCTCATGCTCCACCTCGGATGTTTTGCTTATTTACTCAAGATTAGCTGTCCATATACCTGAGGATCTGTTCCTGGGTTTTCAGTTCTATTTCACTGGTCTTAAAGTCTGTTTATTATTTTACATACCAAGGTCTGTGGTATTATTCTAATACCACACTGCTTTAATTACTACAGCTTTGCAGTATAGTTGAGATTGGGCAGAGTGATTCCTCCAGTTCTCTTTTTCCCTAGGATTGCTTTGGCTATTTTGGGTGGGGATTTGTCAGCCCATATAAATGGCAGGAAATACAAGGGACATTTTTTATAAAGAAGTGAATCTGTATAATGATTTGTTGAATCATACAATTTCATTGAATCTGTATAATGCTTTGGAGGATTATTGCCATCTTGGTTATGTTAATCCTTCTAGTCTATGAACAGATTGTATTCTCACTGGTGTGAGGTGGTATGTGTCCTTGTTGTCTTGATTTGGATTTCTCTGATAAGTGATGCTGAGCATTTTTTCATTTGCCTACTGCTCATCCACCTATCTTCCTCTGAGAGGTGTCTGTCTATTCACTAGCCTTCTGCTTTATCATTCAATTCTCTTGTTTCTAGGAGGGTTTTTTTTTAGGTAAAGTGTTCAGAGCTTTTAAGTACAGTATCACCAACTACAAAACCAAGATGACTGCCCTCCGACATCATGATGGATCTATCACATCTTCCAGAAGGGCAATGGAGAAGATTATTCATGACTTCTACTCAGATCTCTTTAATAGCCACATCCACTTGCCGACATACCACATACCACATGATGGATATGTCGTTCCCAATGTTCTCCCTTCCGAAATCCAACATGCCATCTCATCGGTAAAGAAACAAAAAGCACCTGGCCCAGACAAGATCAGACCTGAACACCTGAAGAACTTACCATCAGTACTCATCAATACATTGGCTCGACTCTTCACATGCTACCTGTCTGAATGCAAGGTTCCATCCCAATGGAAAACCAGCAGGACTGTACTACTATACAAGAAAGGAGACATCAACGACATTGGCACCTATCGTCCAATCTGCATATTGTCTGTCATCTACAAACTATTCACTCGAGTCATCCTGAATAGGATTAGCAGAACACTAGATGATGGACAACCATGTGAACAAGCTGGATTCCGAAAAGGATTCAGTACCATCGACCATATCCACACAATAACCAAGCTCATTGAGGTATCTCGGGAGTTCAAGATGCCTCTCTCTCTAACGTTCATTGATTTAAAGAAGGCCTTTGATTCTGTTGAGACGGAAGCGGTCATGGAAGCCCTAGCCAATCAGGGCGTACAAACTCAATACATCAGGATCCTTCATGAGCTCTATTGAGGATTCACTACCAAGATCTCACCATTCTACAAAGAAGTAATCATCCATATCAAGAGAGGGGTTCGGCAGGGTGATACCATTTCACCAAAACTCTTCAGTGCCACCCTCCAGAACATCATGCGACGACTGGAATGGGAAAACATGGGAGTGAAGATAGATGGTCGGCAACTACACCACCTCCGCTTTGCTGATGACGTCGTTCTAATAACACCAAACATCAGCCAAGTGGCACAAATGCTGAACGACTTTGACCGTGAATGTGGAAAGGTCGGACTACAGCTGAATCTTACGAAGACAATGTTTATGAGAAACAGCCTTGTTCCTGACGCTCCATTCGCTCTCAACGGAACCACCATCTCCGAATGCAACAGTTATATATACCTAGGTCGAGAAATCAACATGACGAATGACCTGAGTTACGCAGGAGGAAGAGAGCAGCTTGGAATGCCTTCAAGAGCATTGAAGAAATAACTAAAAGGACAAAGAACCTCCAGCTACGAGCACATCTCTTTGATTCCACTATTCTTCCTGCATTAACATATGCCTCAGAGACCTGGACCCTACGAAAACAGGATGAGAACGCTATTCGGGTCTCTCAAAGAGGAATCAAAAGAACTATGCTTGGAATATCACGATTCACTCAAATGAGAGATAGAATCCGGAGTTCTGATCTTCGTCAATGCTCAAGAATCAGGGACGCTGTCTCATTTGCCAAGACATCAAAAATCAGATGGGCTGGACACGTAATGAGATTTACAGACAACCGCTGGACTAGAGCCATTACTGATTGGATTCCACGGGACATCAAAAGATCACGTGGACGCCCACCTACAAGATGGTCAGACTTCTTCGTCAAGACCCTAAATGATCGGTTTGACGCTCTGCATGTTCCTAGAACGAACAGATACCATTGGGCTACGCTAGCACGCAACCGGGATGAATGGAGACGTTACTTGCACCCGCTCGAATAAATCGATGAATAACGGGGATTAAGTGATTAAGTGAAGTGATCATGTAATTTGCAAATCAAGAGAGCTTGACTTTTTACCTGGTTACCTTAATATCTTCTTGCGTGATTACTATGGCATGGACTTCCCGTACAATATTGAATAGAAATTGTGAGAAAGCCCATCCTTTTCTTGTGCCTCATCTGAAAGGGAAGGCTTTTAGTTTTCCTCCATGCAGTACTATGCTTTCTACGGATTTGTGTTAAATGGTTTTAACTATATTGAGGGAAATTTCTCCAACTCCATTTTTTTATTGAGAGTTTTTAATCATTAATGGATGTTGGATTTTGTCAAATGTGTTCCCTGCATCTATTGATAGGTTCATATAATCTTTATTTTTCAGGGCTATTGGTTTGTAGTTTTCCTTTTTTGTGCTGTCTCTGACTGCTTTTGGTATTAGGGTGATTGTTGGTTGCCCTGTGGAAACAAAAGAGCAGGATTTTGCTGCTGGACAGGATGGGAGATCTAAGAGAGCTCCTCACTCCTTTGACCTTTTTTAAGCTATTACACAAATTCTGGAGCTTTTTCTACAGGGATCTAAGCAGATAACATCCTCTTCTATGCCTGGTGAAGGCTGTTCGTGGAAACATGAACCCATTTCATTGGGGAGGAAATGCCCTGGTTGCCTCATCTCCTGCTGCAGACCCGTTTTCCAGACCTCACAGTTCCGTGGATTCACTCGCTGCTCTCAAGGTTCCTGCTTCTCCAGCACCAACGCTCAGGTCTCTTGGCCGCATGTGCTCATCCAAACACTCATACAGGCTTTTCTTGGTAAGTGTTTTGTCTAATATTACTGTGGTTACATTTGTGGCTCCTTTTTGGCTATTATTTCACAGCGGTAGGGCGTTCGCCTTACAAGCGGCCAACATGGCCGACCCGAGTTCGATTCCTCCGCCCCTCTCGGAGAGCCCAGAGTATTCGATATGCCAGAGACAGTAACAACAAAAGTCTCCAATGGAGACGTTACTGGGCCCACTCGAGCAAATTTGCATGGGAAATCTTTTTTTTTAAATTTGTATTAGTGAAACACCATGAGGTACAGTTGTAGACTTAACAAATTTTTGTGCTTGGATTTCTTTTTTTTCCTAAGTAACCTTTTTTATTTTTTAAATTTTTTCAGAAGAACATTATTTATTTATTTATTTTAATAAGTTTTGATGACAATGTAATTTTTTTTTTATAGTGAGACATCATGAGGTACAGTTGCAGACTTACACATTTTTGTGCTTGGGTTTCAGTTATACAATGATCAAGTACCCATCCATCCACCAGTGCCCATTCTCCACCACCACTGATCCCGGTATTCCTCCCACCCCGCTTTTCCCCCGTCCCACCTTGCCTCTGTGGCAGGGCATTCCCTTTTGTTCTCTCTCTCCTTTTGGGTGCTGTGGTCTGCAAAAGAGGCATTGAGTGGCAATCATGTTTGGTCTATAGTCCACTTTCAGCATAATTCTCCCATCATGGGAAATCTTTTTCCATTTTTTTGACCTTTGTGTGTCTCTAGAGCTGGAGAATTTCTTGTAGACGATATAAAGTAGGTTACTGGCTTTTGTGTGTTTTAAAAAATGTATTTGGCCATTTATGTTTTTTTATGGGGAAGAGTAAACTTTTATTAAAACTAATTGCCATTGGTGACAGAGTCAGTATTGCCCTTAAAAAATAATCCTCTGTCCAGAGCAAAGACTCAGATGGCTTGAGAGCATGTTTTGCCATGGATCTTCTGTGCTGGGTCCCTGGCACTGCTTGGCCCCCCAAGGTCCACAGGTAGTCCCCAAGCAAATAACTGGGAGTCACTCTCAGGTACCACTGAGAATGGCCCAGATATCAGAAAGGGAAAAATGTTATTTATGTCTTACTTTTCTTGGGTTTTGTATTTTTCTTATTGCCTTTGTTTTCTGTAGGTGTATGTTAGCACAGTGTGAATCTCTTATTTTATTCTGTAAATACATTATAGTTTTTTCTTTGTTTGTTTCACAGATAAAGTATTTTCTAGTGTTATGGTGACATGGTTAACCTGAAGTCGGCTTCAATCACAATTTGTTTCTTTAGTGCTTGACTTCCCAACGCTGTTATGGATGTAACAATATATTGAGAGCACTATTATTCAATACAGTTCTGATAGCTGCTGCCACAGAAATTAAGCAAGAAAAAAATTTAAATTTGTGTTCAAATTGGCAAAGAAATCAAATTCACTGTTTACAAATGACATATCAAGAACCCTAAGACTGCAAAACCAATCATTAATTAAACACTCCTAGAAGCAATAAATCTTTACAGTAAAGTTGCAGCTTACGAAAGCAAACAGGAAAATCTTTTGTGATTTTATATGTAAACAATGATAAAAGAGTGATTTAATTTAAAAATCCTGCTTATAGTTATGAAAAAAATAGGTAATGTGGAATCAATTTTCAGAAAGGAGGTGAAAGATTTACTTATTAAAACCTGCAAAGCACTGTTAGGAATTTCGTATGTAGGAACCCAAAAAGGCTCCTCTGAAAAACTCCTCAAAACAATATATTTATATAGTAAAGTAGCAGGCTACAAAACCAGTGCACAGGATTCTAATTTATTCTTACATGTAAACAAACAAACAACAACAAAACACCCCCCCAAATCCAGAATAGAAATAAACCCAATTGCAATCATGTAAAAACAGAAACCCCTTAGTTTAACAAAGGAGGTAAAAGACCTATTTAGTGAAAACTGCAAAACTTCTGAAAGGAATTTAAAATGAACTAATGTAATAGAAACATATTCTTGGTTTAAGGATCATAAGAATCGACATCTTGAAAATGACTATCTTAACTCAAAGCAGTTTACAGAAACAACAAATTCCGATAAAATTTCCATGGCTTTATTCAAGGACATGGAGTAAATTTTTCTAAAATTTGCATTAAGCTACAAAACTCCTGACATAGCCAAAGCAATCTTGAGGAAAAATGGGAGGCATTGTGTCCCCAGACTTTAAAATCTGACACAAAGCTTTAGCAATCAAAATTGGTTGGTACCGGAAGAAAAAAAGTCTCTTCTCAATGGCATAGGATTGAGAGGTCAGGGAGAAACCCTCAGATGCATGAGCAATTTATTTATGAAGAAGTGCATGAATTGGAGCAAGGAAACCTCTTTAGCCAATGATTACGGGAAAACTAGATAGTCACAATTAAAAAAATGAAATTAGGTGCAAACCTTCATCATACTTGGGTCTGGAGTGACCCTGTGCTTTCCCACAGTGCTTGCAATTATGAAACGGTTTGAGATCTTGACCTGCTCCATCCAGAGTAAGGTGTTAGAAATCTCAGACAGTCGTGAAAAATAAGAAAAAGAATAAAACAGAAGCAATAAGGGAAAAATAGACCCCTCTTTCACGCTGTAAACAAAAATTAACTCAAATAAGTTAAAATTTTTATATTGCACTTGAATCTTGAAAAATCCATTGGGGAAACATAGGCAAGACTCTCCAAAATCATGACCACAGTGAAGTCTGAAATGTAAGAACTCAAGTGGCAAAGGTAATAAAAACAGAAACGGAACTATTTCAAACTAGAAAACTTCTGCATTCTGTGAGCAATGTGCCCTACAATTAAAAGACATTCTGCTGATTGAAAGGATTTCGAGACCATACGCAAGATAAAGGACTAGTATCCAAGATACATAAAGCGCTCTTAAAGCTCTCCAACAGAAAAACCGATTCAAAAATGTGGAAAGGAATGACATGGTCTCAAGATGTGAAATTGACCCAGAGGCAAAGGAAATTCGTCATCATTGATTATAAGGGAAATGCAAATCAAAGTGAAAATAAAACATCACTCACATGGGGACTCACAAATGTGTAACACAAAGCCAGAAATGAGTAAGTGCCAGTGGGGGTGTGCCAGATAGGAACCTCATTTTGCATTGGAGAGACTGTGGTTTGGCTCAGCCTGAAGGACATCTCCACACCTGTACTCATCACAGCACTGTTGACAGCAGCCAGGATCTGGAAACAACGCAAGTGTCCACAAGAGATGAGTGGATAAAGAGCTTGTACAAACACACGTGCAATACCGCTCAACTGTGAGAAGAGGTGAAAGCTTCACCTGGCTGAAACTTGGATGGAATTGGAAGCTGTTATAATAAGTGAGCTGAGAAGAAAAAGACAAATGCCAGATGATCGTCCTCATGTGGAGGATGAAGAAGCAAAGTAAGTGTATTTGGCAGTCACCAGTGGGAATGAACCCTGAGATGTGATTGTGACAGAACAGGGAATTGAGGGAAAACATTTGTGGGTGGGCTTTGATTAAGCCACACCTGGGTGTGCTCAGGACTTACTCCTGTCTCTGTGCTCAGGGCTCAGTCCTGATGATGATCAGGGTGCTGAAGATCAAGTCTGGCTACATGCTCAATGAGAGCATTCTGCCTGTTGCACTACCTGATATTTTGCCCATTTTGTGCCTAGTATTCATTTGTCCTAGTGAATTTTTAAGCTCAATCCATTTTTACGAAGTAGTTTATTTAAAGAAACTCTCTTAGAAAAATGGGAAACATATGAAATATGAGAAACTAGTCAATTGCTGATAATTTGCCTAGTTTGTGCCTGCTGTTAATTTGTTCTAGTGAATTTCAAGCTCAGTTCTGTTTTATGAAGTAACTAGTTTATTTAAAGATGCTTTCTTAGAGAAATATGATAAATATCTGAAACATAAGAAATTTAATCTATTTTTTCTTTTGATAGATTTCCTTTTTTAATAATCCCAAGAAATGACTGAAATGTGTATCTCAAGAAGATTTTACGTTATATATAAGATTTTGGTTCAATCACATACAGGATACCATGCATGACTAGGTAGTTAGTATTTCTATAAACCTTTTCCCTTAATTATATTGTAAAGATTAATCTCCTTGGATTTTGTAAATTTAATTTTTATGAGTTATAATTATATGTTGTAATGATAATATATACATATATATTTATTAGTGAGATACCATGTACAGTTACATGGTAACTAGTTTGTAAATAGACTTACAATCTTTCGTATTTGGGTTTCAGTTATACAATGATCAAGTACCCATCCATCCACTAGTGCCCATCCATTCTCCACCAATGAACCCAGTAGCCTGCCCACTACCCAACCCCCACCCCACCCCACCTCTATGGCAGGGCATTCCCTCTTTCTCTCTCTCTCCTTTAGGTTGTTGGGGTTTGCAATAGAGGTATTGAGTGGACATCATGTTCGGTCTATATTCTACTTTCAGCCTTTCAGCACGCATCTTGCATCCCCAGCAAGTACTCCAAAAACCCTTTACTTGGTGTTCCCTTTTCTGTCTGAACTGCCTTTTCCCCCCTGCATGTGCTGCCGGCTTCCAAGATGTGGAGCAGTCCTCCCAGCATCACATATGGTCCCCTGAGCACCGCCAGGAGTAACTCCTGAGTGCAGAGCCAGGAGTAACCCCTGTGCATCGCCAGGTGTGACCCAAAAAGCAAAAAAAAAAATTTTTTTTAAAAATTTAAGTTGGTCATATATTCATTGTGTGAATTAATGTTGAAAGCTATGTTTATTCTCGGAATTTCTTTCAAAGCGAATGGCCATAATAATATACCTATCTCTGTAATATACCTTTAATGTTATTGAGCATTATCGGAAACAATTGTTTTTACATAAGTCTGAGTTGCATAACTTAAAAATGTTGTTAGTTCAGTGTATTCTTTGTTAAAAGACTAAGAAATTATATATATTATTAGGTATTGGAAAAGTTACTTGAAAGCCAAAATGTCCCATCTCAGTTTCTTAGGTTTCTGACAGCTCTTTCTGCAGTCTGAGCGTCCATGTGGTATAGAGGAGGAGGGGTTAAGGAGTCCAGGCGAGGCACCATTATTTCTGCTTTTAATACCTGCTCCTGTTTTCTGGGTTTTCAGACAGCATGTACGCTTTCTTGTTTTCTAAAAGTTTTGTGTGAATAATGCCATAATCTATCCACATAACTAATCTGAAGATTGCAATTTGTTATTAAAGATGCAGTTTTATTTATTTTATAATGTCATGACAATACTAAGTTTCGTATTATAAACTAATGTGTTTGATTTTTAAGGTGACATTGAACTTTATTGACTTAAACATCCTTTTTAATACATATATAGGTTAACTTGATCTTATAATCCTATGGATAAACTTTTATACTCAACCATTTGAAGCTGCATTGGAAGACATTTGGCCATAGTACCTTCTTCTACTAGGTCAGTTATTAAGCACTTTCTCCTTTATGTTGATGAAATAATCCTCTATATTTGGTAGTTTGTTCAGAATTGTGGTTAAATTTTCTGAAATTTTTTATATGTAAAATTTGTATTTGGGGGCTGGAGCGATAGCACAGTGGATAGGGCATTTGTCTTGCACACAGCCAACCCTGGTTGGATTCCCAGCATCCCATATGATTCCCTGAGCACCGTCAGGAGTGATTCCTGAGTGCATGAGCCAGGAGTAACCCCTGTGCATCGCTGGGTATGACCTAAAAAAAGCAAAATAAATAAATAAATTTGTATTTGGTAATAATATTTGCTTAAAATTATTGTACACTTAAAATTTGAAATATTTTCAATATGCTTTGTATATTTACATTGAAAATAATTCACTTTATTTTAATGTTTAGTATAGAGCTAAACCATAATCCTATAAAAGATGAAAAACCAAGCATGTGGAATTAAAAAAAGAATAGGAAAAGCAAAACAAAAATTAGCAAATACAAGTGAGAAAACAATAAAGATTAGTAGTAAGAAAAATAGGAGAGATTTAAATACTTCAGTGAAATATAATTTTACTTTGGTGACACTGACTACAAAACATGTGGTAGAATCTTAATATAGTAATTACTTTTTAAAGCTCTTTTTGTAGGGCTGCTCTATGAAATTTTTATACCATCATATTTAATAGTAAATAATAAATTAGTATTAGTATACAATCATATTTAATAGTTTGCTTTTATGCATGTATTCACCCATGCTTGTAACTATAGAAAAGATTTCTTTTAGCTTACATGAGATTTACATAGAAACGTTTATCGTAGAGGACCGAGCTCACCCTGCTGGTGAAACGGACCATGTACACATTCAGTCTCCATCACCAGACAACTGAATGGCAGCAGTCATTTGAGAAAATGCTGCTGTTTTCTCCAATATCAGAATACAGTGTGGTGTGCTTTTTCTCTTCAGCATTTCTTACCTGCATGCATTCCTTAAAGCTATACTTTTATTTAAATTATTTATCAGACTATTTGAAGTGTGCTTCCACTTATAAAAGTTATATTTGAGTTTTGAGAGGAGTTCATTTGACCTTTTTTTGTACTTAAAACAATATCAATTTGAGGCTGGAGCCACAAATTAAGCCGCACAGCGGATAGGGCATTTGCCTTGCACACGGCCAACCTGGGTTCGGTCGCCAGCATCCCATATGGTTCCCTGAGCACCATCGGGAGTAACTCCTGGGTGCATAGCCAGGACTAATACCTGTGCATCGCTAGGTATGCCCCCCCCAAAAAAAGAAGTAATATTAATTTTAGGTAGCACTGTAGCACTGTAGCAATGTCCACCAGTTGTCCATCGATTTGCCCGAGCGGGCCCAGTAATGTCTCCACTGTGACACTTGTTGTTACTGTGTTTGGCATATCAAATAGGCCACGGGTAGCTTGCCAAACTTTGCCATGTGGGCGAGATGCTCTCTGTAGCTTGCCAGGCTCTCTGAGAACAAAGATAAATAGTATTATTTAGTATTATTTAGGAGTGAACATTTCATTTGAGCAAATCTTTGAGAACCTAGGAATTATTGAAAGTAAATAAAACAATAGTTTACACTTGATCCCCTTAGTACTGTGAATCACTTAAAATATAGCTCAGTTTAAAAAATTAAATTTTTCCTATTATTTTGTACTATATCTGATGATGACAAACTTGATTCTGATTTTTCTGCCCCTAAAATAAACCTGAAAATTGAGTTACATGGCATAGTAATTGAATTTAAAGTTTAAATATTTATTTTTTGACTTGTTTTTTAATTTTTATTAGTGAAACACCATGAGGTACAGTTGTAGAAGTACAAATTTTTGTGCTTGGATTTCAGTTATACAATGATTGAGTACCCATCCCTCCATCAGTGCCCATTCTCCACCTCCAGTGCTCCCAGTATCCCTCCCACCGCCCCATCCCCCCATCCCATACCACCCCTGTGGCATTCCCTTTTGTTTCTCTCTCCTTTTGGGTATTGTGGTTTGCAAAAGAGGCATTGAGTGGCAATCATGTTAGGTCTAGAGTCTACTATCAGCATGCTTCTTTCATTCTGGGAGGATCCTCCAAACACCCATTATTTGGTGCTCCCTTCTCTATCTGAGCTGCCTTTTCCATTTTCCCCCAGCATGTGCGGCTGGCCTCCAAGTCATGGAGTGAACCTCCTGGTACTTATCTCGGCTATTCTTGGTTGTTAGTCTCTTATTTTGTTACTTTATATTCCCAGATAAACGCAATCTTTCTATGTCTGTCCCTCTCTTTTTGACTCATTTCGCTTAGCCTTGGAGTGTTTTTATTCAGGTCTCTTTTAGCTGGTACTCTTCTGGTTCCTTGGATCTGGATGTCTGCATTCTTTAACTTTGGGAACTGTTCCCCAAGATTTCTAAGAGTTTCATTGTATTGGTGGTGCTGTTTCTGTGCTGGTGATAGAGCCCAGGCCCATGTACATGAGGAGCAGATTCTTCATCGTTCAGCTGCTTCACCCCTCCCCCCACAACTCAGTTTAAATGTATTTTAAGAAATTCATCTATATAGTAATATTTAGAATTGAGCAAGTAAAAATGTGAACAATTAAAGAGCTTTTTTTAAAATTTTATAGTACTTTAGTGCTATGGATCTTCTTGAATGAGTTCATGTGATGAAATAAAATCTGAAAGATAGCAAATTCAAACCTGATGGATGTTTTTACAACAACACAAGAAAATCATAATTAATTAATTAAATAATTCCTTAATTTTTTTAATTTTTAATTTTTAAGAATACAAATAAATTTCTTAGCATTTAATGATTTTTTGAATTAAAGATCTGCTATAAGTCATAATTTGATTTATAGTTGGAAATAGAGTGACTTACTTTTCTTTAAAAAAATTTTAAATTGACAGTGCCAGAGAGACAGTACAGCAGAAAGGGAGCTTGCTTTGCAGGCTTCTGACATGGGTCCATCTATGGTCCCTTGAACCCTCAGAAGTGATCCCTGAGCACAGAGCCAGGAAGAAGCCCTGAGCACAGCTAGCTGTGGCGCCAAAACAAAACAAGACAAAACCAAAAAAATTGACTTGTGGTAAGTTAATTCTAATTTACAATTAGTCTTACTGAAGTATCATTTACTTATATCTTTTTGAATTGCTCAATTCCATATCACATTTTGTTATATAGCATTATCAATATAAGATAATATCAGACACATTAAAACTGCATTATCAAACTTGTTTTTGAAAACCTAAAAATGTCAAGGAATTCTATATGTTGCAATCCCTTTAGAAAATCCAAGCCTATAATTACTCCTCTAAATTTTTTCCTTATTTCTAGAGCTGACAGTTGACTTATTAAAACTACTATATAGGATTTAAATTACTAATTGGATTTAAATTACTATTTGGTCATTTAAATTGTCATTGTCATTGTCCTCCCGTTGTTCATCAATTTGCTCAAGCGGGCCCAGTAACGTGTCCATTGTGAGACTTTGTTTTTACGGTGTTTGACATATCGAATACGTCACGGGTAGCTTGCCAGGCTTTGCTGTGTGGGCGAGATACTCTCGGTAGCTTGCAAGGCTCTCTGAGAGTGGCAGAGGAATTGAACTCTGGTCAGCCATGTTGGCTGCGTGCAAGGCAAACGCCCCACCCACTGTGCTATCACTCGAGACCTGGGTAATTTAAATATTGCCCAAAATGTTGCCAAAAATATTTCAATGATTTGATAGAGCTATGTTATGTTTATTCTAATAAAACTCATTCCTTTGCTTATTTTCCAAAGAGAATAATAAAATTATTGTATTAATTCAAAAAGTGTTGAATATAAGTAAATGCATAGGTAATGTTCAGTTTGCATCGTATATTTAGAGAAAAACTAATATAAAAATATTTAATGCTATTGGTTTGAGCATATTAAATGTCTGGGTTTTTTTTATTTGAATATGGGAATTCTGCTGGTAGAACAATTCTTGAAGTAAATTTTGCTCTCCAATTTACAGATGTAATCATGGAAGCATATTGGAAGACATAGGCTAAAAATGAAGCAATAAAAACAACTATGTTAAAAAAATAATAAACTAACAGTAAAGAAGCCATCTTCTCTGCCCAATTGTAGTCCCTGAAAAATAAAAAGAAGGCCAGGAAGGCATCCAGGACTCTGGTTTGAATTCAGGGACGCCATTTTGCTCCCCAGGGCAGGATTGAACCCCAACTATGAAGAGCAACGTTGTGGAATGAAGAGGAATAGCCATATATTTCTTCACCTCTCCATAATTAATCATAGACATACACAGACATTCTAACTACAACAATGCACAATAAACAACTCCAAATTACAACAGTCAGAATAGAAAAGCAACGCAGAAACCCACTAAACTTAGTGCAGATTCTAGCCCAGATGAACCAATCAATAACAATGAGCTATATAACCTCTCTGATAAAAAATTTAGAATGAGATTGATGAAGATCCATAGGAAACTCAAAGAAACAATAGAGTGGCCATCTTTACAGCATACAGCCGAAGAGAAGGGCCACATGGAGGGTGGGATCCACAGCTCCCTATGAAAAAGAAAAAAACAGGTTCCAAAAAGAGCCGAGATCATCGGGAAGTCCCAGATGGGGTAGGTACCACATCCCGCCTCTCCCAGATGGAACCCCGGTGACCAGAAGCCTCTACAACCACAGCTCGAGTATGCGGGAACTAGGACTTTTCCTCAAAACCGCGCGGCCACTTATGCGGCCGCGCCATATCTCTCTATATACAAAGTGGTCAATGGGAAGTAAACCACCCAACGTTTCTCCCTGAAAATCAGAGTTAAGTTTGGAGCACGGCCACAGCCCCAGAAACACAAGGACTTGATGCAGAACCCAGCAGCTTGGAGGAGAAAAGTGAACGGATTATGCGTTAATCCAGGCCATCATGTCTGCCGGGAGGGGAAAGGGTGTTGCCCCATTCGCCCTCTCTTCTCTGGAAAGAAGGATGGCGGCTGCATGGGAGCCTTGTGGACAGCAAGTATGAGCCGGTGGTGTGGGGGCGACTAAAACCTCATGGGAAGGGGGGCGTTCCGGTCCGTCCTTCACGCCCTACCGAGGTCACCAGTTGCCCCCCACGAGCAGCTCCCCAGCACGGCCACAGTCCCAGAAGCACAAGGACTTAATGCAGAACCCGGCAGCTTGGAGCAGAAAAGTGAAAGGACTATGCGTTAATCCAGGTCATCAAGTCTGCCGGAGGGGAAAGGGTGTTGCCCCATTCGCCCTCTCTTCTCTGGAAAGAAGGATGGCGGCCGCATGGGAGCCTTGTGGACAGCAGGTATGAGCCGGGGGTGTGGGGGCGACTAAAACCTCATGGGAAGGGGGGCGTTCTGGTCCGTCCTTCACGCCCTACCGAGGTCACCAGTTGCCCCCCACGAGCGGCTCTCCAGCACGGCCACAGCCCCAGAAGCACAAGGGCTTAATGCAGAACCCAGCAGCTTGGAGCAGAAAAGTGAAAGGACTATGCGTTAATCCAGGCAATCATTTCTGCCCAGAGGGGAAAGGGTGTTGCTCCCTTCCGCCGTCCTCCCTCTGGAAAGAAAGATGGCGGCCACATGGGAGCCTTGTGGACAGCAGGTATGAACCTGGGGTGTGGGGGCGACTAAAACCTCATGGAAGGGGGGCGTTCCGGTCCGTCCTTCATGCACTAACGAGGTCACCAGTTGCCCCCCGCGAGCGGCTCTCCAGCATGGCCACGGCCCCAGAAGCACAAGAACTTAATACAGAACCCAGCAGCTTGGAGCAGAAAAGTGAACGGACTATGCGTTAATCCAGGCCATCATGTCTGTCCGGAGGGGAAAGAGTGTTGCCCAATTCGCCCTCTCTCTCTGGAAAGAAAGATGGCGGCCGCATGGGAGCCTTGTGGACAGCAAGTATGAGCCGGTGGTGTGGGGGCGACTAAAACCTCATGGGAAGGGGGGCGTTCCGGTCCGTCCTTCACGCCCTACCAAGGTCACCAGTTGCCCCCCACAAGCGGCTCTCCAGTACGGCCACAGCCCCAGAAGCACAAGGACTTAATGCAGAACCCAGCAGCTTGGAGCAGAAAAGTGAAAGGACTATGCGTTAATCCAGGCCATCATGTCTGCCCGGAGGGGAAAGGGTGTTGCTCCCTTCCGCCGTCCTCCCTCTGGAAAGAAAGATGGCGGCCACATGGGAGCCTTGTGGACAGCAGGTATGAACCTGGGGTGTGGGGGCGACTAAAACCTCATGGAAGGGGGGCATTCCGGTCCGTCCTTCAGGCCCTACCGAGGTCACCATTTGCCCCCTGCGAACGGCTCTCCAGCACAGCCACGGCCCCAGAAGCACAAGGACTTAATGCAGAACCCGGCAGCTTGGAGCAGAAAAGTGAAAGGACTATGCGTTAATCCAGGACATCATGTCTGTCCGGAGGGGAAAGGGTGTTGCCCCATTTGCCCTCTCTCTCTGGAAAGAAAGATGGCGGCAGCATGGAAGCCTTGTGGACAGCAGGTATGAGCCGGGGGTGTGGGGGTGACTAAAACCTCATGGGAAGGGGGGCGTTTCGGTCCACCCTTCACGCCCTACCGAGGCCACCAGTTGCCCCCCACGAGCGGCTCTCCAGCACGGCCACGACTCCAGAGCACAGAAACCAATTTCTTAACTATCTGACTTTCAGTAGAAATACTTCCAGGGTCAATAAGTAAAATAGCAGAAATCCAAAACCAACATTTAATTCTTGAACCCAGCTGTAGAAAGCAAATCATTTCACAATGCTTTTTCAGCATGTCCGATTTGGGGGGAGGGGTAAACTCTAAATAATAGTGGTGAATATTTTAAAGAAACAATGAATGTAATCAAAGCAGATAGAGTGTTAACTAAAATTCATCTGCCTCACAGGGACTGGGGGGGGTGGGGTTTTATTGGGGTTCTTCATGGTAAAAAATAAGTATTGGTAAAGGGAAATGTGTTTGATATTTGCATGACTGAGACCTAAACCTGAAAGCTTTGTAACCTTTCCCACAGTGATTCAATAAATAAATAAATAAAATGAAACAATGCAGTGCACCGCCAGTGAAAAACAAGAGGATATGAGAGCAGAAATAAGGAAAATACAAATGAAAATACAAGCATAAATGCCAGATCTAAAACCTGGAAAATGAAATGAAAACCTCACTGGGAGACCTCATTAACAGAGTAACAGCTTCTGAACACAGAATCAGTGAACTCCAAGATGAGGTGCAGGAAATCTCCAGAAGACACCAGAAGATAGAAAATATCCTCAAAATAAACCAATAGATGACAAGAGAACTTTGGGATGTATTCAACAACAATGTAAGAATCCTTGAGTTCCCAGAGGGACAGGGGGAAAAAACCCTATGAAGAAGCAACTGTCAAGGCCATCATTTATGAGTTCCCATAGCTGAAAAGTACATGCACCCAGATCCAGGGGGCCCAACGGGTGCCAGCTAAAAGAAATAAAAATGAAAATACCATGAGATGCATCTTAATCAGAATGCTGAAAATGATAGAGATAGAATACTGAAAGAAAACATCACAAAAGGACATCACTTACAAAGGAGCATCCTTAATATGTACAACCAACTTATCAGATTAAATCTTCCATGCTTGAAGATAGTGGTGAAATACAGTGAATAAAATTCAATGAAACAAATGCCTCACCAAGAATACTTTACCCGCCAGATTCTCATTCAGATTTTGAAGGAACAAAACACAAATTCACAGCTAAACTTCATAGACTTAAACCCATTTAGATGGGTCACTTTAAGATAAGACAACCCCCAGAGACATAGCAAATTCTTACAAAAAGATGGCACACCCCCCCCCCCCAACAAAAATCTCTCTCAAAGTCAGTGGGCTAAATATACCAATTAAGAGAAACAGAATGGTAGGATGGATTAAAGATTGAAACCAACACTCTGTTGTCTGCAAGAAACATATTTAAACATCAAACATAGACTCAAAGTCAAAGGCTAGAAAACAATTGTTAAGGATATCACTTGATCACTTGACTTCCTGTTACTTATCGATTTGCTTGAGTGGACACCAGTAACGTCTCCATTTGTCCCTGTCATGTGCTAGTGTAGCCCAATGGCATCTGTTCATTCTAGGAACATGAAGAGCCTCAAACAGATCATTCAGGGTCTTGATGAAGAAGTCTGACCATCTTGTAGGTGGGCAGCCACGCAATCTTTTGACATCCCGTGGAATCCAGTAGGTAATGGCTCTAGTCCTGTGGCAGTCTCCAAATCTCATTACATGTCCACCCATCTGATTTTCGATGCCTTGGCAAACAAAACAGCATCCCTGATTCTTGACCGTCAAAGGAGGTCGGAACTCCAGATTCTTTTTCTCATTTGAGCGAAAAGTGACACTCCAAGCATAGCTCTTTCGATTCGTCTTTGGAAGACCCGAATAGCATTCTCATCCTGTTTTCGTAGGGCCCAGGTCTCTGAGGCATATGTTAATGCAGAAAGAACAGTGGAATTGAAGAGATGTGCCCAGAGCCAGAGGTTCTTTGTCCTCTAGCTATTTCTTTGATGTTCTTGAAGGTGTTCTAAGCCGCTCTCTTCCTCCTGCGCAACTCAGGTGCCAGGTCATTCGTCATGTTGACTTCTCGACATAGGTACACATAACTGTTGCATTTGGAGATGGTCGTTCCATTGAGAGCGAATGGAACATCAGGAACAAGACTGTTTTTCACAACATTGTCTTCGTGAGATTCAGCTGTAGACCGACCTTTCCACACTCACGGTCAAAGTCGGCCAGCATTTGTGCCACTTGGCTAATGTTTGGTGTTATTAGAATGATGTCATCAGCAAAGCGGAGGTGATGTAGTTGCCGACTGTCTATCTTCACTCCCATTCCTTCCCATTGCAGTCATTGCATGACGTTCCCGGGGGTGGCACTGAAGAGTTTCGGTGAAATGGTATCACCCTGCTGAACTCCTCTCTTTACATTGATGATCACTTCTTTGTAGAATGGTGAGATCCTGGTAGTGAATCCGTAATACAGCTCACAGAGGACCCTGATTGATGTATTGAGTTTGAATGCCCTGATTGGCTAGGGCTTCAATGACTGCTTCGGTCTCAACAGAATCAAAGGCCTTCTTTAAATCAATAAACGTTAGGCAGAGCAGCATCTTGAACTCCCAAGAAACCTCAGTGAGCTTGGTTATCGTGTGGATATGGTCAATTGTGCTGAATCCTTTGCGGAACCCAGCTTGCTCACATGGTTGTCCTTCATCTAGCGTTCTGCCAATCCTATTCAGGATGACTCAAGTGAACAGCTTGTAGATGACAGACAATAGGGCAGAACATGCGACAAAAGAGGTGTCAGAGGTGTCGGTGTCCTTGTCAACACGAACTTGGCCACAGCATTGATTCTTTCGAATGCCTTACAACCTGAATAGGACAATTACACTTGAATAGATGTGGCTCACTGCCGGCAGTTTCTATCTTCATTGTAAATGCACCAACATCCAGTTATGATGGAGTAATTGAGAAGTCCTACATGCAGTTGGAGAAATTCTATAAAGTAGACCACACCTTCTACAAGATCATTGTTGGTGATTTTAATGACAAGATAGGACCGAGAAGTTCAGCTGAAGAACTCCACATTGGGACCCATGGCCTAGAATGGAACAAACAGGGTGAGAGAGTGTCTGACTTCATTGTGTCGACCAAGACAAGATTATCCAGGGTAACTCACAGTTCCAGAAGGCCGAATCTAAACATTGAACATGAGAATAAAGACCAAGTTACCAGAAATTGTGGGATGCAGCTAAAACAGTTATAAGAGGAATGTTTAGTAAGAATTCTGTAAGAATTCATCAGGAAGGAAGACCCACATATTCAGCTTAACTTCTCACTTTAAGATCTTGATAAATGACCATCAAAAGGAGCTTAAACCAGGTGGCAAGAAGGAAATAAAAAAAATCAGTAAAAATGAACGATCTGGAATCACAAAAGATAATCCAAAAGATCAATGAAACCAAGAAATTGTTCTTGAAAAAAAAAGAAAGACAATAAACTGCTATCAAGACTTACAAAGAAAGAGAGAGAACCCCAATAAACTGAGAAATGAAGGGGTGACATCATAACAGAAACTAGAGAAATTCAAAGAATCACCAGAGATTGTTTTCAGAATCTTCATGCAACGAAACAAGAGAAACTTGAAGAACCAGATAAATTCCTGTATTTCTATAAACTCCCAAGCCTGTACCAAATTTGGAATGCCTGAAGAAACCTATTACTATTGAAGAAATTGAAATGGTAATCAAATTCTTCCAAGAAACAAAAGCCCAGGCCAAGATGCATTCACTGGTGAATTCTTTCAAACCTTGAAAGAGGACCTACTGTCAATCCTTTCAAAGTTCTTCCAGAAAATTGAAGAAATAAAAACACTCCCAAACAATTTCTATGAGAAAAATATCACCCTCATAACAAAAGCACAGATAGTAAAAGAAGGTCAGAAGAGAGAGAGAGAGAAAGAGAGAGAGAGAGTGAAAATTATAGTCTGATATCCCTGATGAGCATAACTCAAAGATCCTTAACAAAATACTAACAAATCAAATCTAGCAGGTTATCAAAAAGATCATACACCATGACCAAGTAGGACTCATCCCAAGGATGCAAAACTGATATAACATTTGCGATTCAATCAACATAATACACCGTATCAATAAAAGAAAAGATGACAATCATATAATCACATCAATCGACTCAGAGAAACCATTTGACAAGATCCGGTACCCATTCATGATAAAAACCCTCAACGAAATGGAAGTTGAAAGAAATTTTCTCAATATAATCAGTCATCTCACATAAGCCCACAGCAAGTATTATAGACGGCAAAAAACTAAAAACTTCTAAGATTAGTTACAAGACAAGATTGCCCAATCTCACAACTCCTATTAAATATACTACTGGAAGTACTGCTCATAGCAGTTAGGCAAAAAACAAAAAAAAAATCAAGGGCATCCAGATATGAAAGAAAGAATTCAAGATTGAACTATTTGCAGAAAATAGGATACCACATTTAGAAAATCCTAAAGATTCTACAAAAAAAAAAAAACTCCTAGAAGAAGCCATCTGCTGAAATCCTCAACTCTTTGGGAGGTAAGCAGTTAAAAAGAGCTTTGAATATTTTTAAATTAAATCATTAAATTGTTAGTGATTAATACCCTCTGAATTACTCATTATAATTTTGACATTCTTTTTATTTTTTTTTTGCATTCCTAAATAAAATATGTAAACAGTAACACTACCAATGTGTCTGAGTCCTTTTGCCCATGTTACCTCCTATCTGCCTCTTCTTCCTTTCCTTCCCTGTCCTTCTCAGGTTCTTTTCCTTCCCTTCCTTCTCAGGTCTATAATCCAGAGTAATCTAGGTGTTCCTCCTTTGATACCTTGCATTATCTCTCTTCTGGAGCTTCCCTTCAGAGACTGGGGAAGTTCTGAGCTCTCTTCTACAAGCTACTTTTCTCCTTCCTCTTCATCCTCTTATCTAATATTTTCTTGGCATCTATTGATATGATTTTTAATTTTTTTGTGTTGATGTAGTGCATTGCATTGATTGACTTGAGAATGTTAAATAATTTTTGGAGTTACGTTTTGTGATTTTACGTGTGGTCTATCATGGAGAATGCCCTATGTGCATTGGAGAAGAATGTGTATACACACATACATATATATTGTGTGTATATATTTATATAATATATGTGTATATATACTAAGTTCCTCTCTTCTGTTTCTCTCTTCAATTCCAGTCAATTCCAGTATTTCCTCTTTTAGTTTTAGCCTAGCTGATTTATCAAGTGGTGACAGAGTGGTGTTGCAATCTCTAACTATTATTGTGCTGTCATCAATGTCCTTCAAGTCTATTGGTCATTTTATGAATTTTAAATGTGTTTAGGAGTATGTGAGTTCTTTCTGATGTTCATATCCCTTCATCACTGAGAAATGGCCTTCTTGGTCTCTTAAAACCTTTTAATACTACAGTCAATGTTGTCTGATATCAGTATGGCCACCCAGGCTTTTTTGGGGCTTGTGTGCTTGAAATATTGTCTTCCAATCTTTGACTTTGAATCTGTTTGCCCTTACTGCTTAAATTTAATTCTTGAAAGCAGTAGAAGGTTGGACTCAATTTTTTAATCCATCCTGACACTTGATGTTTCTTAATTGGTACATTTAGGCCTCTGACATTGAGTGTGATTATTGCCTTGGAGTTTGTACCGTCTTTTTGTAGAAATTTGGTCTAGTTGTGAGATTTCTCTCATCTACGGTAGCCCTTTTCATTCTTTTTTTACAGCAGTTTTGAGTCATAAATTTCCTGAACTGTTTCTTATCCGTGAAGTTGTGTATAGTTTCTTCAAATCTGAATGAGAGTCTGGCTGGGTAAAGTTGTTCATTGAGTTTAATTATCTCCCACCATTGTCTTGGGGCCTCATGTAAGAAATCTTCTGTCATTTGTACCAACACTCCTTTCATGTCATTTTTTTCTTTAATCTTTAAGTGCTCTATACCTATCTAAGACATTCATCATTCTGAGTAGTTTGTATTTTGAGTATTTTTAGTTGGATTTCTTTTATCTGGTACCCTTCAAGTCTCTTGGATCTGGGTGCTTGCCCCCTCCAGCTCTGGGAACTTCTCAGCAGTGATGTTTCTGACTGTTGCATCTTCACAAGAGTTGCCTTCCTGTCCCTCTGAGACAATGATTATTTTTATGTTGTTCCTCTTGAATTAATTTCAAGAGTTATCAACTGATGATTTATTGGGGTCTTCTTTTCATCTTCTACTGTATTTGGAGGTTTTCTGCATTTCGTCTTTGAGTTCACTAATTTTGTCCTCAGCTACGGTTACTTTGCTGTTGAGATCTTGCAGTGAGTTTTTCATATCACATAACAAAATTATTTTGTTCTGTCATTTATGCTTATTTTCTCATTTCTGCTCTCATGTCCTTTTGTGTGTTTTTAAAATTTTATTGATTCACCATAATATATGGTTGCAAGCTTTCATGTCTGAGTTGCAATTACACAATGATCAAACACTCATCACTCCACCAGTGAACATTCCCCATCACCAATTTACATTGTTTCTTTAAGTTCTTTAACCATTTTCAACATTTCTTGTCTAGAGTTCTTATCAGAGAGATTATATAACTGGTAATTAGGTTGAGTTTTCAGAGCTATCATGTTTGCTGCCTAAATCTGGTGAGATTCTGCATTGCTTTCCCATTGTGCATTTTGCACCCTGGAGATGACTTTTGTGTGTTGTTACATGGATGGGCATCTAGATTTAGAATGTAAGTGTATCCTCTTTGGGAGACAGAAATGAAGTAACGCAACCACCGGATTCAGGGGCTCCTATAGAAATGGAAAAATGGCACTGTTCAGAGTGCCACTTCTAGCTGTGAATTCATGAAACTGGGGACTTGGCCTTCCAGACTCTAATGGGGACCTTGCAGATCTTACCTAGTCTTGGCGCACTTGAAGGCTCTTGACTCTCCTCTAATTGAAAAACTTGAATAATCCTACTAAAATTGCCGGTGCCATCTTAACTAACATTCAGCGACTATAATTTCTTAAAATCTTCAGTAAAATTAAATTCATATATTTATTGAGAGCAGACAAATTATGGATTTAGCTTTGTCTTGTTATCAGTTAAGAAAACCAAACATATTTATGGTATGTAGTAGAAATAATTCCAAACTTCATTTTCTAAGTTGAAGCAGTACTTGAAGAACTCTTAGCCTTGGATGAAAAAACTACTCTGAGAAGCAATTGTCTACAGAGAAACAGCAACTTTCCCAAACTTTTCCAGAATAGTAAGATGTTTTCTTGCTTTATACTTTGGAGTTTATTAATTATGTTCTGTTTTGTATTCTGTTCTGTATCTGTAAATAATGCCTTTATTGAACTTTTAAATAAGTCATAATCTTGTTCTCTACTTCTTTTTTTTATTATTAGTGAAACACCATGAGGTACAGTTGTAGATTTACAATTTTTTGTGTGTTCTCTACTTCTTAATGTTACATTTTAGTATCAAAAATTATCTTGGGGGAAGATAATAACAGTATGATTAAGATTATTTTCATTTTTATATGTGTATTTTTTATATCTTTCACTATATTGTAGTTTGAAGCCATTGAAGTTTTTTTTTTTCACCTGAAGAGTGTCTGTTGTTTGAAGAGAAAAACTATATAGCTGTTAATTATTGTAATAGAAAAATTTGGCACTGTGCAAGGACCAGGAACAGAAACGATTAAGTATTAATTCATTACATATATCTATAGGAAATATGATTATAATCTTCCAGTATTTTCTCTTATACTTACCCTCCTGCACACTGCTTCTTCTGTTTATGTTACTGATATTTCCTTACTGGGTGAAGACTTGTAACATTCTCTTACCTTTATGGAATTGGGTAGTTACAGTTGAGCCAATGGGGAAGTTAGAAAAAATAATATGTAGAGAGTTTGTAACTGAATCTGATGCTCAGCATATGATATTTGAATGTTTATCTTACTTTTTCTTGGTAAGTCTGTCTTAGGATTTCTCAGTTCAATAATCACGGAAAGAAGGAATTTCTGTGTCAGTTGTTTTTATTTTTTCTAATTTTATTTCCTTCTATGTTTGGTTTACTAGTTCATGTTTTCATGGTATGTTAATTTGAGTGCTGTGCACTCCAAAAATATTCGTGGGCCACTTCAGTACTCAGGGCCACTGGGGTAGTGCTGGGCAGCATATGGTGTCAGGGATTGAGCCTGGGAAGCCCATACAAGGCATGCCTCCACACTGTGGAGCTCGTGTCCAGACCGTTTTCTAGGTTTTTAAAGGTAAAACTTTGGTAATTGGATTGGTAATCTTTACTTTATTTATTTATTTGTTTGTTTGTTTGTTTATTGGCAAGGGGTGTGGGAGGAGAAGTCCACAGGTCCCTTGCGGTGCTTAGGGTCTCCTCCTGGCTCTGGATGTGGTGATACTCCTGGCATTTCAGAGAGGATATATGTGGTCCTGGGGCATAAATCTAGGTTGGACACATTGGAGGCAAACCTCTCAACCCCTGTGCTATCTCTGTGCCCCTGTTTTCTAACAGAAGCATTTGATTTCTGAGTTTTTCCTGTTGGCACTGCTTTAATCACAATGATTTTTTTTGTATGTGTGCGCAAATGATTTAAAACATTTTCTAATTTTACTTGTGACTTCCTCTGACCATACTTATCTAGAAGTTTACTCATTTAGATGATCAATGCATTATGATTATATAGTGATTTTCTCTATCTATGATGTTGTTCTTATTCTGAAATTCATTCTGTAGCAATCTAGCCAGTTCAGATTTCACTGATTAGTATTTGCATGGTATGCCTTTTTCAGTGATATTTTTATTCCTTACTTTTTCTTTCTTTTCCTTCCTTCCTTCCTTCCTTCCTTCCTTCCTTCCTTCCTTCCTTTGCATTTATAGTGGGTTTCTGGTTGGCATCATTTATTTTGCTACTGATATTTTAAAATCAACTGCCTAATAAACTCTGACTGTGAATATTTGTAGACAATTTTAAAATATAGTTACTCATATGGCAAAAGTAAAATTTGCTGATTATTTTTTATTTTATAATTTTTTCTTTGATCTCTCCCACCTCTTAATGACAGAGGAATAGTGTTATTCTCCATCCTTCTTAGGTTGAATAGGGGGTACTGCATTAGAATATTGAGGGGGTACTGCATTACTCCAAATTTTTCTTTATTTGAAAAAAAATTAAGATTTCTTTGGTTCATATAGATATTTTTGTCTTTTTGTTAAGAGTTGGAGTGACTCTCTGTCTCCATGTTTTTCACCACAGGCATAAGCAGAGCTTCTATAGACTTTTTTGAATCTATCTCATACCTCAAACTACAATGTCTTTGTTTCCTGAATTTTCTGAGTTCTGTAATTGGAATTAACCTTCTTACTTGATGATTCATTAGCCCTCTGTCTTGCATTCTACATCTTTAAAGTTCAAGAAAAATGTAATTTAAGTTTGTGCATGGCATATTCTGTTTATCTGAAATATCTTTAAGGTTTCGTCTTTGCTACTGTTTCTGTCTTTTAAGATAGAAGTTTATTTTTGGCTTGGGAGCTACTCTTGAAAGCTACTCAGGGATTAATCCTGGTGCTGACACTGTACTCAGGAATCATGCCTGGTAATGCTGGGGGCTTGTAGTGGGTATGGGAGATGGAAGCTGGTTTGCCACGTGCAAGGTGAGCGCCTGAACCGTTATGCTTTCTTTCTGTCTCTTCTACCAAATTTAACTTGTATTGCATATATTTGTCTAATATGCAGATGATGTGGAACAAACATGCACCCCAATAGGAGACTCCTTTGAAGGATCTGTAAATAACTAAATGAAATAAGTTGGTTTTATGATTTATGTGGAACATAGTTTAAAAGCCTTATAGGTTTTAGTAAAGGTGTTAAAATTGGTGCGTAACTTTTGAAGGACTTAATACTGGGAAGATTACTTGAATTTGGATATTTAGCTGGGAGTGGTTTCTTTATTTCACTCAAGATTTCATGATGGTATACATGAATTTTGACAAGTGAATTTTCATTTCCCAGGCTCTTTTTTATCACCAAAAATGAGTTTTCAGCTTCAAAATGTGTTATTATGTGGACGTAACAATTGCTGCTGCATATAAAGACAAGAATGTGATCAACCTTTGACTTAATTTAACTGCTGACTGCATTAAATTCATTTTTGTCACAAAATTTATATTATATATTGGTAAGCAAACTTTTGTTTTTCGATGCTGGTTGGAAAATTGCTATGTGTCTAGCATAGTTAGAAAATACTAATACCACAATTTTATTTTTTCTAATTTTTAAAAATAACTTTTTGCTATTTACATGACTGAAATGGTTAGTACTATATGGAACATCGTATTCACATGTAAGTATTTTAGTTATTTGGAATATATATTTTATATATTAATATATAGTAGACTTAATATATGCACATTATTTAATTATTATTTTATGTATTGTGGGTCAACTGACACCTGACTTCCATTTATATACTAAAAATCTAAATATGTTATTGAAGTTTGTTTTGGTCTCATACCCTCATGCACATAATTATACTTTTTTTGTATTAAATTTTAGAAATGTTATGGGTTTAGTTGTCACTTTACATACTATCATCTTAAGTTATCTGTTCTATTTTTGTTGCTTTTTCTGTTTTTAAAAATTTTGATGTGAAGCTATATTTTTCCTGTGTCATACCTCCTCTGGGATGTCAGTATTCTCTTTTAATGCTGCTAATGTGTTTTGTTGCAAAAGCCAGAGTTGGTTCTAAGTAGAAGTTGCTGTTTCTGTGGTTATTTAAGCCTGTTTCTTAGGAAAAGGAGACATTACTGGCCCCAGCTCAAGCAAATCGAAGATCAAGGGGATGACAAGTGATACACTTGATAAAAAAGCACAGAAGGTTCTTGATCTCAAGATGAAGGGGGACAGGGGAAGTGGTCTTCTCTTGGTGGCGGCCACGTGGTGGAAAAGAAGATTTTTTTTAAAGTAATGTGTGTGCCTGGCCCATTACAAATCCAGGTCAGAAAAGAAGTGGGCATGGTTTTGGAGAAAAAGGCCTCTAACGCCAGTTAAAGGCCTTTTATTTTTTAGCAGAACTTGTAAGGACTGCTTATATGGCACTAAGGATTTTTTTTCTTTCATATAAAGCAATACACAGAAAAGCATAGTTTCTATCATACATTTGATCTATCTTATCAACAATTAGATTTTCACCTTCCATATCCCATAAGACCAACCCCTTCATCTAGGATTTTTATAATGAACTTTCATCAGAGCAGCCTGGCTTCCCCTAACATTAAGTCAGTAGCCCTTTAGCCGCTACTCCAATCAATGCTAATCCCAAATTTACAAAAATAATGGTAAGCATGAGAAAAAAATATAACCCCAATCAAAATATAACTGGTCAGGCCAGAGAAACCATTCACTGAATAGGCACAAGAGGACAAGAGGCCAAACATAATATACACAGGATCAGCAAAGAGAACAGTCTTTGCAGCTGTGTTCGTTGGGAATGTGGTTTCTTTTCCTTTTTTTACAATTGCTTTCTGCTTTTGAATCAGGGTATTATTGGCCTCATTATGAACAGTATTTTGGTGAACGTGCTACAAATTTTGGGAATGTTTGAGAGGTTTAGGAAATTGGTCATCTTTGAAGGTTTGGAAGAACTCACTGTTAATTCCATGTGGGCTTGGGATCTTTTTTTGTGTGAAGGGAGACTTGATTATTATTTAACTTTTCTTGTATGTAATTGGTTTGTTCTTATTTTCCTCTTTCTTATTCATTGGTCTTGGTATGTCCGTGTGATACAGGGAATTCATTAGTTTCTTTTAGTGGAATAAAGTTTTACAGAGTAATCTTTTGTGGCATGTGTTGTAATTTTTCTCTGGTATGCGGCTTTTTTTTTTTTTGGTTTTGACTTTTGTTTTGGTTCAAATTAAATTACTCCAACATAAAGAATAAGCAAAGTATATGCTCAATCGCTGAGTTATATCCCCAAATCAAGTGATATTAAGCATTTTAATCCGTAAGAATTTGTGGGATACATTCCTTGCTTTTCCCATGAGCATTATGTAGTTCCTTCTTCCAGTATCTATTAAAACTAGTCTCTAGCTGTCACTGTCACTGTCCTGTTGTTCACCGACTTGCTGGAGCTGCCCGAGTAACATTGTGAGACTTGTTACTGTGTTTGGCATATCAAATACATCACGGGTAGCTTGCCAGGCTTTGCTGTGCGGGTGAGATACTCACAGTAGCTTGCCGTGCTCTCTGAGAGGGGAGAAGGAATCGAACTCGGGTCAGCTGTGTCGGTGGCATGCAAGGCAAACGCCCTGCTCGCTGTGCTTTCTCTCCAGCCCCTAACAAATTTGGTGTATTTGAAAAAAACTACTGTGAAATACACTTCTAAAACTGTTTTCCATTTTATTTTTTAGCAGAACTTGTAAGGACTGCTTATATGGCACTAAGATTTTTTTCTTTCCTATAAAGCAATACACAGAAAAGCATAGTTTCTATCATACATTTGATCTGTCTTCTCAACAATTAGATTTTCAGGGAGCGTAAAACTTTCCTTCTAAGATATTTTAGTGGCACAGAACGCAAAGACTTCCTTTATGTATCCTTCTGTTATTTCTGTGTTTATTTTAGCATTGTCTTCTTAGAACTGTAATGAGGAATGACGTTTATACAGTTTTAAAGGAGGAGTTGCCTGATTTTGGATATGATCGAGTATGAGACTTATACCTAATACAAGAGACACTTGCTTCTCCCCACTCTTACAAACATTAATATAGCCTTTATTGGAGATTTACTTTCAAATAAGAGAATAATTTTTAAAATTCTTTTTAGACAAAAAAATCTGAGAAATCAGCTTATTTGATTTCATCATTGGACAATACCGTG
The DNA here is from genome assembly GCF_029834395.1 of Sorex fumeus. Classification (NCBI taxonomy): domain Eukaryota; kingdom Metazoa; phylum Chordata; class Mammalia; order Eulipotyphla; family Soricidae; genus Sorex; species Sorex fumeus. The sequence goes on from NW_026606103.1 coordinate 11,994,106, forward strand.
GAAGATCTGTTAACTAAGGAATATGTGAAGGCAAGTGTTTTTTTTTATTTCTGCTAGTTTATGGTAGTTGTGCTGCTGAAATATTAGTCACGTTTTATGAGATAAGCTATATACTGTCCAGTTTTAATTATAATGTGTTATCTATAATCCTGAAACTCTTGTTTTGGCCACACTAATAAGTAGTTGTGATCTATAGACACTTTATGTAGCAAAATAGGAAATGACCAAGCTTTAGCAGAAGTGACCTGAAGTTTGACATTTTTTTTCTAATCAAGATAAAAAAAAAACCACCTATTTTTTTGGGGTTTTTTTTTTTTTTTGCTTTTTTGGGTCACACCTGGAGATGCACAGGGGTTACTCCTGGCTCTGCACTCAGGAGTTACTTCTGGCGGTGCTGGGAATTGAACCCGGGTCGCCGTGTGCAAGGCAAATGCCCTACCTGCTGTGCTATCTCTTCAGCCCCCCCACCTATGTTTTAATCTTGTTGGAATTTATTGTGGTGTGTGATGAAAGATGAGGTTTTCTCTTGGTCCTCCACTGTTGACCAAAGTCATTTGGTTTCCCTGGTGACTTTACATTCATTATTTTTTATATATACTATGAATTCATTCCATGTTTTCATTAACTAATTTTATGCTAATGTCATGACATTAAAAAGTTAAGAAAGCATTTTATCAAAGACTATTTTTACTGTTATTGATATAGTAATTTTAAATATTTTTAAATTTTTAAATTTATTTATTACTTATTTGTGGTGTTGAATCATTATCTGGACCCCAGCCATGTAAGACATGGGCTTGAGCACCGAGCCAACTGCTTGTTCTGATATTTTAGTTTTATGTTGTCTATGCATAAAATAAATTTAAAGTTATAATTTTTTCTAGACCTAAAGATAATACAGAATGCATTTGGGTATTTGATGCATGTAATAAATGTGTGAACATTTTGTTTTCATAGGCAGCAAGTATTCAGCGTATCTTTCTGAATCTCTAGATGTTGATTGAATATTATCCACACTCGATAACAGATAAATTTTTATAAGAGCAACAGTATGTATCATTTATTGAAAACTTCAATGGAAAAATAGTTCTATACTTTCTTTTTGTGAAATATTTGTGTAGGTCATTGTGTCTATATGAATCCTTGAGAAACTATACATGTATAGCAAGTAGAATAAAGCTCTGTATACACATTTCTTCATAAATAGTCTAATTGATTTTTTCCTTTTCAGATAGACTGTACAAATTATCCCCTAGCTGAAAAGTACCTCTAAAAATGTCATTCAACTGATTAAGGTATGAATAAATATCTTTAAAATGAAGTGTAAATATAAATTCTAATTATAAATGTAATATCCTTCAAAATAAAATAATATAAATTATAGATTTATACCACAATATACAGTAATTTATAGGGAGCAGAAAAACACATACTTGTTGACCCATTACTAAAATTAGGTGAATTTTTATTCCTTGGAATTCATTTGTATGCCAAAGCATTCACGAGCACAAGAATTAGCTTTAATAATTTTTTTTATACAGTTGGAGGAAAGAACAGCTTCACTGTATTTTGTGGATACTAAGACAAAGACATCATTAAAAATTTTGTATGTTTCCTTAAATCACAGCATCAGGATATTTACCAGTAAATTAATACATTTTGTCTCTGGTCTTGTATACAATTGAATTCAGAATTTTGTAACCTAGATTAATATTTAGAAATGCATCATATTACCAGGTTAAACTTGAAACTAATAGTAAAAGATGGTCAATACTCATAAAGAAAATATAACTTTTATCATATAATTTATTTCTTTAATTATTCAATTTAATTTGACTTTGGGACCCATCCCTGGCATTGCCTAAGGCCTGCATCTGGCTCATGACTCAGGCACGTTCCCAGGCACTTGGGGATTGTGGAGCTGGGAATGGATTGAACCTGGGCTAATTGCATGCAAGACTTGTGTTCTAGACCTTTGAGTCATCTCCGCCTGGCATATCAGTTCTTCCAGTTGAATACTGTAACATACAAGTACTTGCTTTGTGTTAAAAGCCATGAATTTAATAATATTTTAGATTACAAAAATAAGTCATAATCTTGCATATTTTAGCAGAATTATCAAGTTTACAGATCATTACTGAGGATAAGAAACAACATTTCTGAAATTAAGATTGAAGGTAATAAACTCTCAGACAAGCAAGCTGAGCACTGTTCAGGGAGAGACAAGGCATTCAATCACCCTTTCATTCTCCTAGGACTGCACTCTGAGTAGTCATGAGGCTGTTAGTAATGGAAATTACTGCAAAGCTGTAAATATTCTTGTTTTGGATTCTGATAGAAGAGCCATGTACATAAAGGTATGAACCTTTTTTCATGAATGGCACATTTGAGGAATAGCTTCTCTGTTGACCGGTGATCCTGGCCATAACCCTTGCTTCAAGTTTCCTGGAAACTCATTCCAGGTCACCCTGCCAGTCAGGTGCAGTGGCCCTGGGTACCTGGTCTGTAGACACAGAGAGCTGCAGGCCTTGGGAGTGTGGTGCGTCTCTGGTTCTCTCCTCCTGTAACACATCACACACACACACACACACACACACACACACACATGCCCACACACACATACACATGTATAAATTTGAATGAATTTGATAATGGACAGTTGTTGGGAATAAGTATTTAGCTTAGATTGTCCTTAGATTTGAGTTAAACCTAATTATCTCATGGTCCTAGGAGTGGGCATGGGTCTTGGGCCACACCTGCTGATGCTTTTGGCTTACTCCTGGCTCTGTGCTCAGGAATTACTACTGCAGGGGATAAGGATCGGGAGGGGATGTGGAATTGTGGATCAAACTGGATTCAGCTTTACAACCTTACCCTTATCTTAGCTCTCTGACCATAGATAACTGGGTTTAAGGTAAACTGCTCTGTTGGTTACCATTAGCAAATGAACTTGTCTTGGGTTTTGTTTTAAAAATTAGGATGAAATATCTGGGGAACATAAAGTAACAAAATAGGAAACTAACACCCAAGAATGGCCGAGATTAGTACCAGGAAGTTTACTCCATTGGCTTGGAGGCCAACCACACATGCTAGGGGAAAAGGGAGCTCAGATAGAGAAGGGAATACCAAATAAAGGTATTGGGAGGATCCTCCCAGGATGGGAGAAGCATGCTGAAAGTAGACTATAGACTAAACATGATTGTCACCCATTGCCTCTTTTGCAAACTACAACACCCAATAAGAGAGAGAGAACAAAAGGGAATGCCCTGCCACAGAGGCAGGGTGGGATGGGGGGGATGGGGGTGGGAGGGATACTGGGATCCGTGGCGGTGGGAAATGGGCACTGGTGGAGGGATGGGTATTTTTGATCACTGTATAATTGAAACGCAAGCACAAAAATATGTAAGTCTGCAATTGTACCTCATGATGTCTCACTATAAAATAAATAAATAAATAAATAAAATCAACACACACACAAAAAAGATAATGCAAAAAAATTAGGATGAAGGGTAGTTTAGGTGTCATGCTTACATTAGTGTTACTACTATTTATAGTTTTGCTGTACAGTTTGAACAGCTCCACTGATACCAGGTACCCAGTACTCTCCTCCAGGGTCCTTGGGATACTTTAGTCCATCCTTACATCCCTCTTCACTTTGCTTGATAATTGCTTGGTAAATTATATATAATATTTGTGTGTACTATAGCACTGTAGCACTGTCCTCCCATTGTTCATCGATTTGCTCAAGGGGGTCCAGTTAAGTCTCCATTGTGAGACTTGGGCTGGAGCGATAGCACATCAGATAGGGCGTTTGCCTTGCAAGCGGCTGACCAGGCCGACCCGAGTTCGATTCCTCCGCCCCTCTGGGAGAGCCCGGCAAGCTATCGAGAGTATCTCACCCACACAGCAAAGCCTGGCAAGCTCCTCGTGATGTATTTGATATGCCAAACACAGTAACAAGTCTCACATATGAACTATAATTGTTATACAATTGCTTATATAAATATATTTTATTATATTATGATTATATATAATAATTACCTTGTTTGGTAATTACATATGTTTTTGACTTGATATTTTGAGATACTGTGAACCTTGCACTGCATTTTTTCAATTTGGCTGGCAAGATCTGAAATCAGATTGCATAGATGAGATATTTTAAGGCATGTGTTCATGTGGAATACTTGGATAACTATTATAAGTTTTTAATTAAGTGACTAGTAACAGAAGAATCCTTTGTTCCTGGATATTTTGTTACTCAGTGTATGCTTCCAACATTCACTGACTTCCATAGAACTGGACTGTTACAGCTAATTTGACCTAGTATTTGGATAAGATTTCACTTTGTAACCGAGTCTGACGCTCTGCATAGGATATGTAAATGTTTCACTTACTTTTTCTTGGGAAGCTTTGCTTGAGATTTCTCCAGTTAATTAAAATCTTTCAGAAAATAAATTTCTGTCAGTTGATTTTTATTTTCATGTGTTCTCATATTTATTTTCTTCTTTCATCTCACTTTAGATTTAGTAGTTCTTACTGACTTACTTTCTTACTTTTGGTGAGTTTCTCCCCAGCAATGCTCAAGGACAATTCCTGGCAGAGCTTAGGGCTATTGGGCTTGTGCTGGGTTTTAGGGCTTGAACTGGGACCCTGCCCATATGGGGAGTGCCCCCCACCGCATGGAACTTGCTCCTAGCTCTTTTCCTAGTATTAGAAGTTAAAAATTTGGGTAATTTATTAGAAAACTTGTTCTTTGGGTGAAGACAGTCCTCCAGTCCCTCATGGTACATAGGGACTACTCCAGGCTTTGTATAGGGGTGCTGTTTCTTGCATTTCTAGGGGGCATATGTGGTGCTGGGGATGGGGGATGGAACTAGGGTGGTGCTCATGGAGTCCAACTTCTTAACCTCTGTGCTATCTCTGTGCCCCTATGTTTTCAAATTGAAGCATTTGCTTTTCTGGCACGTGTGTTATAGTCAAATCTCATTTTGTTGATTGTTTTTTGTTCCTATTTTCTTGGGTATGATAATTATTGCTTGAACGTCAGATATTTGTACAAGAAAGAGACATTAATGTGACTGACTTTGTATCTAAAAATTGTTCTTTTTTTCTGACAGGTTATTAATATGAGAATTTTGAGTCATTTCAAGTTATCTGCTGAATATTTTCTTCTTAACGATGCACTTCAGAGAGAGGACATATACAAAACTGATGATGTACCAGAAACTAAATTGATATTATCTAACCATGCTGAGAAGCAATTAAGAAATAGCTAATGAAGATTTTGGTGCCTTTCTTTCATTTATAAAAGATGACTGATTTTTATAAATAAATTGCATTTATTTATTGATGTATGGGACTCAGCTACTCTTTCAGTAATGGGTAAACTTATTCACAAAGAGCTTTGAACATTGTTGATGATTACCAAGTGTGTCCAAGAATTGGACAAGCTGAAAAGTTCCTTCATGATAGACATGGAGCACAGCTCACAGATGCGCTGATGGTGGCAGTTGTGGGTCCTACCTCTCTGTCCTGCAGCATGGCCAGCTTGCACCAGAGCAGCGGGATCTCTGGAGCGGTCAGAGATAGAGGCACTGCCCACTCTCTCATCTTCTGGGATGTGCTCACACACCGCGTTGGGTTATGGTGAGCCGCAGGGCAGTGGGGGCCTGTGCTTCTCTGTCCTTCCAGGATGGCTTCCTGGTCAGGGTATTGGCTTTTCAGGATGTTGGCCAGGAAGTTCATAACGTTGTAGGTGACTAAGGCTTCATAACAGTCTAGGAAGTTGTCAACTGTACGGTTATAGTAGGATATTCCAGTTATCTAATTTGTAAACAGCACTTCCCAGAGGTCCCTGTCGATGGGCTTCTGGAGCTCAGTCACCACGCAATGCATCCAGAGGAACCCAGGATAGTGAATAGTACATCCCTCTTTGGTGTGTATTTCCAGCTTCAGTAGCTGCTACACAAAACTGGCCTTGATGTCAGCTGGGAGATTATACCTGAAGGGTGTGTCAGTGTGCAGAGTTTAGGAACTGTGAAGCTGGGCCCCTTGAAAATGAGAAGGTCAGATGTTGCAAATATCCTTAGCTATTCTTGCAAGCAAGAGTTGAGGTCCCCTCTACCTACTTTCCCATGGAAATCCAGACCCAAACTGCAGTAAAAAATCTTGGGTCATTGGGTTCTATCAACAACAACAACAACAACAACAACAAAAGAAATAATAAAAGGCAGGGTCTGGTGTATGTTGCCTCTTGTTTTATTTTTATCTCACTTATTCTTAGTCAAAATTCTGAGAAGCAGTTAAGAAGCAACTCGGAGCTTCGGGTAGTGTCTTTTATAAAAAAGAATTTGATTCATTATTTGTAAATCATAACTGTCATCAATGTCATCCCATTGATCGTCGAATTACTCGAGGAGGCACCAGTAACGTCTCTATTCCTCCCAGGACTGAGATTTTAGCAGCCTCTTCTTACACATCTTTTCCCAACGATTGGAGGCTCTTTTAGGGTCAGAGGAATGAAACCTGTTGTCGTTACTGTATTTGGCACATTGGATATGCCACAGGGAGCTTGCCAGGCTCTGCCCATGTGGGCAGGATACTCTTGGTAAATTGCTGGGCTCTCCAAGAGGCATATATTTATATATTTCTTTCTATGATTATATTTTTTTTCTGTGATTAATATATTTCTTTCATAGAAAGAAATATTTGTAAATAAATTATATTTATTACTTGAAGGATGAGACTTAGCTCACCCTTAAATAATTCACAAAAAAACTTTGACAAGTGTGTCCACTAATTGGACAAGCCAAATGTCCCTTCGTGGTGAACATGGAGCAAGGTTCACAGAAGCAAAGGTGATGGCAGTGACTTGCCTGACCATTGTGTCACAGGAAATCTGACAGGTCTGGTCACAGACCATGGTGAGCAGTACAAGCTTTCCCTAGATGAGCCATGCCTTGCCGTGCATGTGGAGTCCCAGCTTCTCCAGCTGCCGCACACAGAGGGATACGGCCAACAATAAGGCTACGATGATGGTCAGTGCTAGAGTCATAATTAACACCCTCCACTTACTGCACAAAGAAAAGGTTTCTTGGCATCACTGGTTTTGCCTCAGCACACCCATACCCTCTCTCAGGGCTGAAACACTTGCCAACTCCTGCCAACTCTACTTTCTTTTCTAAGTCATGCCTCAGGCAGCAACCAAGCAGCCTCTTCCCCACCCCACCCCATCCCCCCAGCTCTGCAGCAGGTGCTCCTGCCCCCTGGGCCTGCATCACTGTGCAATGTGTCTGCACCTCCCTCCCCACTCAGTTCCTGTGGGCAGACATGGGCACAGGATACAGCTCATGAACCTCTGGGTACTTAGGCAAGTGCAGTACTGGAACACGTATTGGATGCTGAAGGGGACACGTTCTTCCATGTATTCAGTGGTGTCACTTTACACGTCCTTCGGTATCTCAGTAACTGTACTTGGTATAGATTGCAGTGTCAGAGTGTGTCCAAGCCTTTGGAGTTACCACGGGGACAGTGATGAGAAATCATGGAAAGTGTGACTGGTGATGAAGACGAGTATATGTGATCATGATCATCCTCACCCGTTGGGACGCTTTTATTCTTTGATTGTCCTCTCCAGTTTTTCTAGTGGATTTTGACTGTGTGTGTGGACAAGCAGCTTGTCACAAACAAGGGCATGACAAGGACTGGACAACAGGGGGCATGCTAGGAACAGGATACACTATCTCCAGCTCTTGTAGGGGCCCGAACATGTACCAAGCAGCTTTCCACAAAAAATAATTGCAGCTCTGTGGAGCACCAGAGCACGAAGGGAATCTGAGGGTTGCACAGCTGTGCTGGGGTCTGCTGGGATGGACACACATCCCACCTGAAAGAGGAAATTGAGGATATCCTTGTACCAGGATGTACCTAATCCCTCCATGTGTTTTGAATGTACATAATACCTCCATGTGCTTTGAATGTACCTAATCCCTCCATGTGCTTTGAAGCTGTGAATTAAGCCCTGTATGCATGAGGCTTTAGACCTGGCTCTACAATATAAGCCATGTTGAGTCCACACATGTAAATGGAAACATGCTTCTCTCTCATCTTTTAAATGTAGACTGTATTTTTGGTCAGATTTCTATAACCGTTTTCCTCACATTCCCTAGTCTGCTCTTGAGCACATAACACATTTACCTCGTGTTGCTTTCTTCATAAAAATGAAGGAATGGCAAATGGAATTATCAAAATATAAAGCAAGAAAAGTCAGTTTGTGGTGACTACTAAATTAACTTATGTAAGGAAATTAAAGTCATTTAATATGGTGCCTATTCTCATTTACATAGACATGTTTTCAATTCTGTCCCCCAAATGCATTGTGTTAAATGTTATTTTGTACTTGGGTCATTGTGGTGATAATTATGTCTTCCCAGGCTTTAGTAAAACTTAAAAGAAATTCCTTGCTAATGTATTTTAGGTTTTACATGTACTTGTTAAAGTCTAACATATGTAAAATTTAATGAGTGAAGAGAACTAAGAAATATAAAGGTGAAAATATGAACAGATCTTTAAATATTTAATATTTAAATTTAAGAAATAAAATATTGATTTTCCATTTAAAAATTACATTACAAATACTGATTGTCTACATTAGCAATTGTAATAAAAATCTCTGGATGTGAAAACAAAACCCAGTAAGACAAAGAACATTCAATATAAATGAGTTTATTCTGGAAGCTGCATAAAATCCCTTAGCAAGCTTAGTGTAAACAGACGTTTCTGAAGCTAATAGAGGGTAAATCTAAGCACCATGAGATCATATCCAATGTCATGTGCTGGGAAGTTTGTCCTGTCCTTAAAAGAAGCTTCTTTCATGCTTCTTATAAAACTGATTTCAAGGCTATGAATTCTTCAAGTTGTTTACTGTCCCTGAAGCTTTGCATTATTCCTTCAAATATGACTGATAATCTAGAATATGAAGTATTCTTGGTGAGTTGTACATTTTTTCCAGATATTAATCAGCTCTTTAAGTGAATTTTAACTTGAATGCTGATGTGGGTGTGTTAGGGTGTGTTCAACAAAGTACTAGCAAAGTCTCTCTAGAGAGGCGTACTTTAAGCGGAATCTGATTTTTTTTTTTGGTTCAAAATCTTTCCTGATTAAAAAAAAGTTTTTTTGTTTATTGAATCACACAATTACAAAGTTGTTCATGATTTGGTTTCAAAATATATTCATCCATATAATGTTTCAGTCATGCAATGTCCCTACACTAGTGTACATTTCCCACCACCAATGTCCCCAGTTTCCCTCCCACCAGCCCCTTGCCCCTCCACACCCCAGCCTCCTCTAAAGCAAGTCCCCCACTCTCTCTCTCCTTTTGCCATATGTATTTCCTATAATCAGTTTAACTGCTTTGTTGCATTTCATTACGTGCTCTTTTTCTATGTGGACCGTTGTATATAATTTTATTTCAAAACTTGTTTTGACTACAAGCAACATAAATCCAAACAAAAAGTTATTAATGTTGAGTGCGATAAACAGTCAAATGCTGTTAGTTTGGAAAATAAGGGTTCTCCAAAACATAAAAACATCAATTCAAAACAAAATGCACTACACCAATGCTCATCAGTTTACTTAATACAATAGTCAAGATATGAAATCAACCAAACTCCCCAATTATACACAAAGGGATCAAGAATTTGTAGGGATATATACACAATGGAATTCTATGCAACTCTTAGAAAAATCAAAATCATGTAATTTGCTGCAACATGGATGGGAACTAGTGGATATCATGCTGAAAGAAGTCAAATGAAAGGGAGAGATACAGAATGATCACTCTTATGTGTGGAACTTAAAGATACATGTGAGGTAGCAATAAGTTGGAAGGGCAACATAACTTGAGAACTCATCCACATAATTGAGTGGCAGGGGATAAGAGAGAAAGCTTTGAGTATCCTTAGGAGAGGGAGCAGTTATGGCCTTGGCCTTGGAATTATATATATTATAAACCACTATTATTAGCTTTGCACACCATATCATCTCAATTTAAAAATCCCCCCCCAAAAAAGCCCTGTTACAAAGGCAGGGTGGGATGGGGGGCGGGGGTGGGTGGGAGGGATACTGGGATCAGTGGTGGTGGAGAATGGGCACTGGTGGAGGGATGAGTATTCGATCATTGTATATCTGAAACCAAGCACAAAAACTTGTAAATCTACAACTGTACCTTATGGTGTTTCACTAATAAAAATCTAAAAAAAAAATCCCCCCAAAAGAAAATTAAGAGAAATAAGCACGACAAATTACTGGATTTGGCATTACAATGATCATTTATAACTAAAACAGCTGTGCTTTGACAACTTTGAAGGTGTACATTGTAAACTTGTCTCCTATACCAGACCTGACCAATTAGAGACTCATGTTGGAGCTTAGCATATGCTTTATTTATTTTTAGTTATATTTTTAAATTTAATCACCATAAGATACACAGTTATAAAGTTATTTATGACTGGATTTTAGTCACACAATGTTCCAACACTGTCACTTTACGAGTTGTGCATTTTCCATCACCAGTGTCCCCAGTTTCCCTTCCCATCACCACACCTGCCTGCCTCTATGGCAGGAACTTTTCTGTTTTTTATATTATTTTTTCACTGAATCACCATGGAAGTCTATGAAGTTACTTCGCTGCTGTTTATCTGTGAAATGATGTATCATTCCTTTGAGTTTCAGGTTAGCTGGATAGAGTTTTCGGGTGAGGCATTCATATCATTGACTAAAAAACCAACCTTAAAAGAAGGGACTACTGTAAGACAAGACAAACCCCACAACACAACAAACCTCTACAGGAAGATAGCACAAAACCCCATGACAATAATCTCTCTCAGTGTCAGTAGTCTAAAATGCACCAATTAAAAGACACAGAGTGGCAAAATAGATTAAAAACTAAACCCAACATCCTGCTGCCTACAAAAAACAGTCAGAGCAAACAGAGACTCAAAGTTAGAGGATGGAAAACAATCCTTCAAGAAAACAACTCCCTCAAAAAGGCTGGGGTGGCTATACTAATATCCGACAACATAGATTTCAGGCTGAAAAAGATTAGAAGCAAAGGCCATTTTTTAATAATCAAGAGATATGTACAGCAGGAAGAAGTCACACTCCTAAACATATATATGAACCAAATGAGGGACCAGCAAAATATCTTTAAAAAACTGCTAGTAGACTTCAATGATGACATTGGCTGCAACACAATAGTTGTTGTTGACTTCAACACCACCCTATCACCTCTTGACAGATCAACGAAACTAAAACTCAGCAAGGAAGTACTGACTTTGAAGGAAGAAATGGAAGAGAGAGGTCTAATAGATGTATACAGGACTTTTTATCCTCCCCCCAAAGAAACTGAATGCACATTATTTTCCAGTGCAACATTTTCCAAGATAGACCATATACTGAGTCACAAAACATACCTCAGTAGAATTGGGAAGATAGAAATTCTATTAACTATCTTTTCAGACCACATGGCACAGGAGATAGAAGTTAATTACACACAGAAAGGGAGAATCAAATCAAACATCTTGAAATCAAACAGCTCAATGTTGATTGGGTGGGTTTGAGAGGAACTCAAGGAATAAATCAAAAGATTTCTGGAAACAAATGAAAATGAAGACATGAACTACCAGAACTTGCACGACACAGCTAAAGCAGAGTTAAGGGGAAAATTTATAGCTCTGCAAGAATTTCTCAGGAAGGAAGAAAGGGCCCACATAAAAAAGTTGACTTCACAGCTCCAGATCTTACAAAAAGACCAACAAAAGGAGCCCAAACAGGTAGGAGGAAAGAAATAATAAACCGTAGAGCGGAAATTAAGACTTTGAAGTCCAAAAAGCAATCTGAAAGATCAATGAAACAAAGAGCTTGTTCTTTAAGAAAATAAATAAAATTGATAACCTACTAGCAAGACTCACAACGAAAGAGAGAGAGAGAACCCTAATAAACCGAATCAGAAATGAAAAGAAGGACATCACAACAGAAATCAAAGAAATTCAGAAGATCCTCAGAGATTACTTTGTTAGTCTGTATGCCACGAAACAAGAGAAACTAGAAGAAATGTATAAATTCCTGAATTCCTATATCCTCCCAAGGCTGAGTCAAGAAGATTTGGAATAACTTAATAGACCTATTACTATCAAGGAAATTGAAACTGTAATCATAAGTTTTCCCTCAAATAAAAGCCCAGGTCTAGATGGATTCAGTAGCAAATTCATCCAAACATTTAAAGACAACCTATTGCCAGATAATTTCAAACTTTTACAGTAAATTGAAGAAACAGAAACACTCCCAGTTTCTATGAAGCACATGTCACCCTAATACCAAAAGCAAACAGAGACACCACAAAAAAAGAAAATTACAGGCCAATATCCTTGATGAACATGGATGTGAATATCCTCAACAAAATATTAGCAAATATAATCCAACAACTGATCAAAAAGATCAAAAAGACCATAACCAAGTGGGATTCATTCTGTGGATGCAAGGAGGGTTTAACATTTGCAAGTAAATCAACATAATCCATAATATCAATAAAAAATAAAAACCATATGATCATTCAATAGATGCAGAGAAAGCATTTGACAAGATCCAGCACTCATTTATGATGAAAACTCTCAGCAAAATGGGCACTGAAGGAAAGTTCCTCAATATAGTCAAAGCCATCTTTCACAGGCCCACGGCCCATGGGGATAAACTAAAAGCATTCCCCCTACGATATTCCAGCTCAATGTAGAACTTCTCAATTTCTTCTTCATCGTAGTTGGATGTTGGTGCATAGACGATGAAGATAGAAACTGCCGGCAGTAAGCCACATCTATTCAAGTGTAATCGTCCGATTTGGGTTGTTAGGCATTCGAATGAATCAATGCTCATGGCCAAGTTCCTGTTGACAAGGGCACCAACACCTCTGACACCTCTTTTGTCGCATGTTCTGAGGAACAGTTCTTCTCCAGTGTCAAAAATGGCATGATGTGATTGATGCCTTCTCGTCTTGGTCAGACCAATGATGTTGTACTTGATCTTTCACGCTTTTACCATCAGGTCCTCAATGGGTGCATCTGATGCCAGCGTATGTGCATTGAAAATACAGACAATCCATTTTGTCTTTCTTCGTTTGGGCAGCCTAGTTCGGCCTTAAGATTTTATCAGCCTCTCCTTCCACATACTTCTTATCGCTACCATAATGCTGAGTTCTTCAGGGTCAGGGGAATGAGACCCATTGTATTTACTGTTTTTGGCATATCGAATACACCACAGACAGCTTTCCAGGCTCTGCTGTGTGGGCGGGATACTCTTGGTAGCTTGCCAGGCTCTCCGAGAGGGATAGAAGCTTTTACAGCGGCCTCTAATCACCCTTGTAGGTGTTCCCAAGGTTCAAACCATATTTGAATCCTATCAATTATGGTGCGGTAATGATATATATATATATATATATATATATATATATATATATATATGATAACCTTTCAATAGGTGTATTGCAAACAACAATGCCCAGAAGGAGAGGAAGAGAGGAAGAGGGAGAGGGAGAGGGAGGGAGAGAGAGAGAGAGAGAGAGAGAGAGAGAGAGAGAGAGAGAGAGAGAGAGAGAGAGAGAGGTGCCTGCCATAGAGACAGAGGAGGTGGGAATGGGTGGTGGTAGAGAAAAACTGGGGACATTGGTGGTGGGAAATATACACTAGAGAAGGGATGGGTATGAAGCATCTTGTGCCTGATACCCAATCAACTATTATACCTCTCTCTTCCATTTCTTCCTTCAAAGTCAGTACTTCCTTGCTGAGTTTTAGTTTTGTTGATCTGTCAAGAGGTGATAGGGTGGTGTTGAAGTCTCCAACTACTATTGTGTTGCAGCCAATGTCGTCATTGAAGTCTACTAGCAGCTTTTTAAAGATATTTTGCTGGTACCTCATTTGGTTCATATATATGTTTAGGAGTGTGACTTCTTCCTGCTGTACATATCTCTTGATTATTAAAAAATGGCCTTTGCTTCTAATCTTTTTCAGCCTGAAATCTATGTTGTTGGATATTAATATAGCCACCCCAGCCTTTTTGAGAGAGTTGTTTGCTTGAAGGATTGTTTTCCATCCTCTAACTTTGAGTCTCTGTTTTCTCTGACTGTTTTTTGTAGGCAGCAGAATGTTGGGTTCAGTTTTTAATCTATTTTGCACACTCCGTGTCTCTTAATTGGTGTATTTTAGACTATTGACATTGAGAGAGATTATTGTCATGGGGTTTTATGCTATCTTCCTGTAGAGGTTTGTTGTGCTTGTGGGGTTTGTCTTGTCTTACAGTAGCCCCTTTAGCCCTTCTTTTAAGGTTGGTTTTTTAGTCTATGAAGTTCCTTTGCTGCTGTTTATCTGTGACATGATGTATCATTCCTTTGAGTTTGAGGTTAGCTGGATAGAGTATTCTTGTTGAGGCATTCATTTTATTGAGTTTTTTCACTATATACGACCATTGTCTTCCGGCTCAGATGGTTTCCTCTTATAATTCTGCTATAAATCTAAGGGGTGCTCCTTTGTATGTGATTTCCTTCTTTGACCTTGTTGCTTGCAGTATTGTATCTCTATCTGTGGTATTCATTATTCTTATTATAATATGTCTTGGAGTCTTTTTATTAGGGTCTCTTTTAGCTGGTGCCCTTTGGGCTCCTTGTATCTTGAGGCATGCATTCTCCAGCTTTGAGCACTTCTCAGCAATGATATCTTTAACTGTTTCTACTTCACTGGGCTTGCCTCCCTGTCCTTCTGGTACTCTGATGATTCTTATGTTGTTCCTCTTGAGTTCATCCCCCAGATCTGTGATTCCCTCTAGTGCTGTTTTGAGGTCTTTCCCATTGTATGTTGTTACCTGTATGCTTTCTGAAGCTCATCTTCAAGCTCACTGATTCTGTATTTGGCTCTTATTATTCTACTGTTTAGGGCACCCACTGAGTTTTTAATTTCACCTACTGAGTCCTTTATTAGTGACACTTCTGTTTGTAGCTTTCTTATTTCTGCTCTCATTTCTTCCTGTATTTTATTGGCTGTCCGTCCCACTGTTTCTTTCATGTTCTCCTTTAATTTGCTGGGTGCCTGTTCCACTGTTTCTTTGAGTTAATTAAAAATCCTCAACATTTAATTCATCTCTGAATTCTTTATCGGAGAGATTGTATTTGTTGTTATTCCCTATTAAGGCTTCTGGGCTCCTTTCTTCATCCATTTCTCGTGGTGTGGATTTGCGCCATTTCTTCATGTTGCTGTAGTAGTCTGGAGGTGGGAACTTCCAGTTCATTATCAGTGAATGAAATGAAATGAAATCCTTTCTCACAGCGAGAAAGGATTCTGGATGAGTTCAGCCAATAGTGGTCATCTTTATCTCCTTCTAGAATACTAACTTCCTTGGTAATCTCCTGGAAATTTCATCCCTCCCCGGAACCACTCCATCACCCCCTGTCCTGGTCCTGGGAGCATTTTCACAGTGCAAGCAGTCCAGTATGTTTTGGAGCTTTGCCAGTGGGAACTCTAACAGGAAAGTAATAAATACATGATCTGGTGAGATAATACAGTAGCTAAGGTATTGGCTTTGCATGTTCCCAATCTGAGTTTGATGCCAGGTACCCTATATGGTCCTTCTTGCTTGCCAGGGGCTATCCCTGAGTGCAGAGGCAGTAACTCTACCAGTCACTGAAAGGTTGAAATAGCTGAGCATTGGCAAATAGCTTCTACCTGGACTCTGGCCCATGGGCCCTGTTGTCTAGGAATCACAAGAGTAAGCGGGAGTTTTTGGTGAACTCAAGTCGAAGGGAATCTGAAAGGGTGACTGGGAGCTAACAGCATGTCTTACTGGATTTGGAAACGAAATTTTTCTTCAAAAAATAATGATAAAGGGCTGGAGTGATAGCACAGCAGGTAGGGCGTTTGCCTTGCACACAGCTGACCTGGGTTCAATCTCCGGCATCCCATATGGTCCCCCAAGCACCGCCAGGGATAATTCCTGAACGCAGAACCAGGAGTAACCCTGAGCATTGCTGGGTGTGACCCAAAAAGCAAAAAAAAAAAAAAGATAAAAATACACATTCATTTGCATAAATTGTAATAGAAATATAAGAAGTACTTTAGAAAAAATGGAATAAAGAAGAAGCACTGCTGGCACTTGAAAATTGATAATAGTGTAGGGGAGAGAGTGTAAGTGTTAGAGTGAAAATTCCTGTGTTCTATCACTGGCAACACTTGGTCCACTGAGCAGCCCTAATGTAGTTTTCCTAACCCTAGGGATAAGACATCAGACCGTCATATAAACATATATATGAACCCCAGCACTGGCCCTAGGGATAAGACATCAGACCGTCAGGCTCAATCACCGGGCAAGTATCGCCAGAAGTGGACTTGGGTCCCCTGAACTACACTGGTGTCGGATCCTATGCAAATAAAATAAAATCGCAGATACAATAATGCGTGAATGTATGGTTCCCTCTGGTGGCAAAAATAGGACATAACTACTGTGTTTAGCGGAAGGAAACAGGTGAGAGCAGGGATAAGGTTATTATTAACACAGTTCTCCAAAATAGAGTTTTACCAGGATGTTCTTTTGTAGAGAAGAATCTGAGAAAACTAAAACATTACAAGGACAGGTTTATTTACAGAAAGGGAAGTAAAAATAGTAAGGACTTCTTTCTTTAAAATGAAATCTCACACAGAGATAGAGGAGATGTTTTGGTACTTGGGGATAAATCCCAGGGCCTCATACATGTCAAGTATGTATCATACGATGAGCAATAAAGAATATTTGAAATTCATAGGATTTGGGGAGATGGAAAGTAATTACCCTTGACTCTAAATTGGTCCAGTGAAAAGAATTTAGTGTTTAGTAGTTTAACTTCAGTTTTTAGAGCAGATTCCTTTATTACTAGAAAGATGCTTCATGTTAAAAACTTTTGGTAGCAAAGAAATCACATCTTATCTTCCTGTACTGTAATCTTTTATTTTTTTATTTTTTATTTTATTTTTTGTGAAACACCATGAGGTACAGTTATAGACTTACAAATTTTTGTGCTTGGGTTTCAGTTATACAATGATCAAGTACCCATCCCTCCACCAGCGCCCATCCTCCACCACCACGGGTCCCAGCATCCCTCCCACCCTCTATTCCCCCCCATTCCACTCTGCCTCTGTGGCAGGGCATTCCCTTTTGTTCTCTCTCTTTCCTTTTCGGTTCTGTGGTTTGCAAGAGAGGCATTGAGTGGCAATCATGTTTGGTCTATAGTCTACTTTCAGCATGCATCTCTCAACCTGGTAGGATCCTCCCAACACCCTTTGTTTGGTGCTCCCTTCTCTATCTGAGCTTCCTTTTCCCCTAGCACTTGTGGCTGGCCTCCAAGTCATGGAGCAAAATTCCTGGTACTAATCTCTTAAATGTGAGAATGGTTCCTGGATCTGAGACATTTCCTCAGCAGTTTCACTAATCATACCTAATCTCAATTATAGGGCACAAAAAACGAACTGAGAACTGATTCATTGACTCTGAAGTCTTCAGCCTATTGCCACTACCACGTGGGGGGGGGGGACTGAAGCCCCAGGCACCTTGCTAAAGAGAGAGGAGAATGACAGAACAAGGCTGTCATCGGTCAGGAACATGCTATTAGAAGCTGGTGAACTCAAGAAAAGCATGTGTCTGGATGGATGCTATAGGAATGCTTTCTAATTGCATTACTTACCCCATCTCAGAGTAAGACTAAAGTTCTGGCTAGGAAGGTGAAGAAATTGTTGATTAGTAGAGAACTTTAAAGACCTAGGTCCCCCCTCAGTATCCTTTAGGTCTTCTGTCTTGGAAGTTCCATCTTTCAGAGCTTACAATACCAGGATAGACCCTGAGATGCAAGTACAATAATACAATGGTTTTTTTATTTCCTTGTTTACTGGTGTTTGTGCTCAGGCATCCCAACTCATTGTGCTGGTGGTTGCAAGGATGGGATAGGGAACCATGTGTGCTGGGGCTACCGCACACAAAACTCCAGCCTTTTGGGCCATCTCCCTGGTTTTCTTTAATTTTTTAAAATTAATTAATTAATTAATTAATTAATTTTCCTTTTAGGTCACCTCTGGCAATGCACAGGGATTTCTCCTGGCTCTTTAATTTTTAGAGGAAGGACACCTTTCCTTTAAAGGGCCTTCGTTATCTCTCATTCCAATTCTTCATGTATGGCTCAATATTAAATACTAAAATGGACTCACAATAAATGGGTACATGCTTCAACGTTTCAGTGAACCAGCATGAGAATATTCTCATAGAACCAACTAGCAGACAGAGGACTTTAAAGGCACTTAGAAGAGTTGTGCCATGGGATACAGAAAATAGAATATTGGGACTGGAGTAATGGTAAAGTGCATAGGACTTTTGCCTTGCACATGGCTGACTTGGTTTCAATCCTCAGCACCCCATATGGTGCCCTGCCCCTGCCAGCAGTGACCCCTGAGCAGAGCCAGGAGTGTGCCCTGAGCACTGCCAGGTGTGCCCTAAACACCCCCAAAGTAAATAAATCCTACCCACACCAAAGTAATTTATTAATGCTCTGTGAAGTAACCTGGAGATTTTAGAGACCTTATTGTGTCTAATAAAACTAGAGGACAAATATTTTGGTTCTATGAACAACCACAAATTTGGGGGCAGTTATATTGATTTTTCTCTACTATTATATATAAGGCAGAGTTTGTTACATTTATCACTTTTCTGTGAGTCAAAAATTTAGAAAGAGCTCACTCGATGATACTGAGATTAAAATATAAAGTAAAATGTCCCTGCAGTCTCTGCAGGCCCACATCTGCACCCCAGAAACTGCTTGCTCCTTAATTTTCCCGGTGAGGCTGACCACCTGGTCTTTTTCAGAGCTGGAAGTGGTTTCCCTTCCCTTCCACCTCACATCCTAGTAGCCCCTGTGCCTGCCCTCTGCAATCCCACATCCACGTTCCATACACGTAACTCAACTCTCTGCTTCTGAGCCTCATGACTGTGCATAGCAGATTCACTCATCACACCTTACATTGTGCACACTTATCCCCCTATTGCCAGGAGAGGATGAGCAGGAAAGGAAAAGACGACACCCAGCCTAACCCTCACAGATTACCATGAGGGTGGACTACAGAGATTCACTCTCATAGCACGGCAGACACAGTGAAAAAGCTGTGTAGAAACCCACCAGGCCCACTAAGTGAAGGGAATAGCATAGGAATCTCTGCCAGTACCAACCAGCTCTATAGCCTTTCAGAACCAACACGATGAGGATGTTTATGGACTGTATTTTGGTTTTTGGTTTGTTTTGGGGACAGATCTGGCTGTGCTCAGGGCTTACTTCTGAATCTGCTCAGGGATCCATCCTGGAAGAGTTTACAGGATCATAGATGGTGCTGAAAATCAAATCAGAGTAAGACACATGCAAGCAAGTGTCTCAATTCCTGGACTATCTCTCTGGCCCCAATCAGGATGTTCAATGAGCTCAAAGAAATTATGGTACAGGGAAGTAGCACTGTCCTCCTGTTGTTCATCGATTTGCTCGAGTGGGCACCAGTAACATCTCCATTGTGAGACTTGTTACTGTTCTTGGCATATTGAATATGTCACGGTTAGCTTGCCAGGCTTTGCCAAGGGGGCGCGAACTCGGTAGCTTGCCGGGCTCTCTAAGAGGGGTGGAAAAATCGAACCAAGGTCAGCCTGGGTCATCTGTGTGCAAGCTCCAGTCCACAGGAAAGTATGAGAGCAAAAATTGAGATAACTGCAATTAGATGAGAGAAATGGAGTATAGTAGGTAAAATTTAAGACTTAAGGGCATCAGCAACAAAAAGTAGCTAAGGAAAAGCTCAGTGAGCTACAACATTAGATTCAGGAAACCACTACAAAACAAAAAATATGGAAGAATGTTTGAAAAGAAGTGAACTATGGAATTAGTTCAGATGACCAATATAAGATTCATTGGAGTCCCTGAATCGTTAAATTAATCTCAGATGAGAATATCCTCGAGTAGTTAAGGAGTGTAAGCACTTCTATTCAAGGGACTCAAAGGGCACCAGAGAAAATAAGTCCAAATAGAAAAATTCTAAGATATATTGTAATCAGAATGACCAAAACCAGACAGAAACAGAATCCTGATAGCAGCAAGATCACACTGTCATACACTGTCCCACTGTCCTCCCGTTGTTCAGCGATTTGCTTGAGCGGGTCCAGTAACGTCTCCATTTTGAGACTTGTTACTGTGCTTGGCATATTGAATAAGTCACGGGTAGCTTGCCAGGCTTTGCCGTGCGGGCGCGATACTCTCAGTCGCTTGCTGGGCTCTCAGAGGGGTGGAGGAATCGAACCCGGCATGGCCAGGCTGGCTGCGTGCAAGGCAAACACCCTATCACTGTGCTATCGCTCCAGTCCCAGCAGCAAGATCAAACAAGGAAATATATACAAAGGAACTCCCATAGGATTTATAGCAAATCTATCAAATGAGACTCCAGGGGCCAGAAAAGAATGATGGGATAACTCCTCGGAATATATTCTGGAGAAGCAAAAAAGTACAGTTGAAATGACATCTGCACTTCTGTGTTTATTGCTGCACTATTCACAATAGCCAAAATCTGTAAAAAACCCGAGTGCCCAAGAATAGATGACTGGTTAAAGAAACTTTGGTACATCTACACAATGGAGTACTATGTAGCTGTTAGAAAAGATGAAGTCATGAAATTTACATATAAGTGGTACTACAAGGAAAGTATCATGCTAAGCAAAATGAGTCAGAAAGAGAGGCACAGACATAGAAAGATTGCATTCATCTGGGGAACATAAAGTAACAAAATAGGAGACTAACACCCAAGAATAGCCGAGATAAGTACCAGGAGGTTCACTCCATGGCTTGCAGGCAGCCGCACATGCTAGGCGGAAAGGCAGCTCAGATAGAGAAGGGAGCACCAAATAAAGGATGTTGGGAGGATCCTCCCAGGATGGGAGAAGCATGCTGAAAGTAGACTATAGACCAAACATGATTGCCATTCAATGCCTCTTTTGAAAACCACAACACCCAAATGGAGAGAGAGAACAGAGAGAAATGCCCTGCCACAGAGGCAGGGTGGGATGGGGGGATGGGGGTGGGAGAGATACTGGGATCCGTGGTGGTGGGAAATGGGCACTGGTGGAGGGATGGGTATTTGATCGTTGTATAATTGAAACCCAAGCACAAAAATTTATAAGTCTACAACTGTACCTCATGATGTTTCACTAATAAAAATTAAAATAAAAAAGAATGATGGGATAAAACTCAATGAAATGAACATTCCACTGAGAACACCCTATCCAGTTAGATCATTCATATTTTAAGAAATAATTAAAATATTTATGGACAAGCAATAGCTTAGGGTATTCATAACATTGAAGGCAGGTTTGCAAGAGCATTAGAGTTTCTTTAAAAGATGAGACAAACTTCAAAAAACACTCATAACTTTTTAACAAATGGTGGCAAATACATTTGCTCATCTCAATTATTTCACTCAATGCAAATGCCCTGAACTCATCAACAAAAAGTCACAGAGTGGCAGGATGGATCAGAAAACTCAACCTAACTTTCTGCTGCCTACAATAGATACCTCTAAATAGTCAAGGTAAACACAGATTCAAAGTAAAAGGCTGAAAAATAGTCCTACAGGCAAATATTGACTTTGAAAATCTGGTTGAAGAGTATAATAATAATAACAGTGGGTAGGGTATTTGCTTTGCATGTACCCAACCTGGTCCAATCACCATTACACCATATGTTCTCCTGAAAATCGCTAGGAGTGATCCCTGAACACAGAGTCATGAGAGTAACCACTGAGCATTGCTAAGGGTGACCCTCAAACAAACAAACTAACAAATAAACAAAGACTGGGGTGGCCATATCTATGCCAGACAACAAAAATTTCAAATAAAAAAGGCTATAAGGGACAGGGTTCATTGTGTTCATCAATACATCAAAAACTCACAAACCTAAAGACAGCCTCCTCATCAAATGGTGCTGGCAAAATTGGACAACTACATGTAAGAAAATAAAGCTGGATCCATATCTACATCTCACATAAAAGTCAATTCAAAGTGGATCAAAGACCTTGAGATCCACCTAGAAACTATTAAGTACATTGAGGAAAATATAGGCAGAATATTTCAATATTTGGGCCTCAAAGGTGCCTTCAATAATCTGATAACTGAGCAAATGCAAAAAAATTTAAAAAATAAATGGAACTAAATGAATTTCAAAATAAATGGAACTACATGAAGTTTTGTTTTGTGTTTCATGGCAAAACAAAACAAAGAAAATCGTGGACTAAAACTTAAAGACAGCTAAATCAATGGGAAAATATTTGCATTCACCTCAAACAGATAAAGATTTCATATCTGTAATCACTTGTCACTTGTCACTTGTCAACCCGTTGATCCATCGATTTGCTCGAGTGGGTACCAGTAATGACTCCATTCATCCCTGTTGCGTGCTAGCAAAGCCCAATGGCATACTGGGGACTCTTTCAGGGTCAGGGGAATGAGACCCATTATTGCTACTGTTTTTGGCATATCTAATACACCATGGGTAGCTTGCCAGACTCTGCCGTGTGGGCAAGATACTCTCAGTAGATTGCCAGACTCTCTGAGAGGGATGGAAGATTTTGGGGTGGCCTCTAATCGCTTGTACAGGTGTTGTTCTCTTCTGGGAGATCCTCCATATTTGTAATATATTAAATATTCACAAAGACCAACAGCAACAAAAAAATGCGAAAATTCTATCAGCAAATGGGGAGAAGAAATGAATAGGCCATTCTCAGAGGAAGACGGTAGGATGGCTAGTAGGCACATGAAAAAAAATGCTCAGCATCATTTATCATTGGAAAAATCCAAATAAAGACCACAATGATATACCATTTGACACCAGAGAGAATGGCATGTATCAAAAATAGTAGTTATACTTAATTAAATTTATGGCAATTAAACTGTACCTCTCACTTCACAGGGTGTATTTAAATGCCTCCTATATTTTGTGAGTTGTGAAAATAGCACTCAATGAGGTATTTTGTGTTAATTTGGTCAACATTACATTCTCATTTTGTGGAATGGTTTGCTTACCTGCTTACATATATTTAGATTATTTCCATTCTAGTAATGACCTATCATAGTTGGGTCTTTTAACTTCGATTTTATAACTGTCACCAAGAGTTTTACTTATTATCTCTCTAGTATTTTATCAAGATACACTCTATAACCAAGCATAATGATCCAAGACAACTATCTCCAGGATTTAAGGTTAAAATCTGTTGATCTTAGAAGACCTCTCCTAACTAATAGAGCTGGTGTTTTCACTATTTATTACTCTACTAAATGATAAATTGATTCTCGTGAAAATAAATGTGTTTATATAGTGTTTTTGTGTGTCTCCATATGCTGTAGTCTGCTTTGTGAATTGGCAATCTTTTCATTTCAGAGGTAGCTAGTCAGCTCATAAATGATTCACATGGTGCCCAGAGGTACAGTTAAAGAGGACAAACTGATGTCATGAATACATGTCTGCATAAAACTCTATTAATAATAAATTAGTTCTCTCTTGTAGTGTTACAATACAGTGCCTGTGTCTAATAAATACAGAGCATAAAATTAAGCAATTCTTTACAAAAAATGTGTCTTATAGAAAGACAATGTGTATCTTTTTGCTCTTTGTAATAGTTACCTAGAAAATTGATAGTAAAAGTACAATGTAACATTTTAAATAAATTTTACTCTATATAGTTGAAAAAATAGTAGTTATGTGTTGATACATTCTATTTCCAGGGCTTAAGAATAGTCTCTCAAAAGGACATATGTACATGCATAAGAAAAAAGGACATATTCATTCTTGCACTTAGTACTATAGCTAAAATATGAAATCAGCCTAGGTGTTCAAAGACAGATGAATGGATTATTAAGATGTGACTAATACACAATGGAATACTATGCAGTTTCAAGGAATTATGAATTCATGCAATTTCTTGCAACTTAGTTGGAACTGGAAACTATCAGGCTGAGTGAAGTAAGAAGAAAGAAAAACAAAAGAAGAAAGAAAAACACAGGATGATCTTACTTCTGTATGCAATTATAGAATATTGGATGAGGAAATGTACTTTATTAAAGGGAAGATGCTTATATCACCCTTGAGCCCAGAATTTAGAGAGGAGACACACAGAGAAGGAAAGAAATCAAGGAGGAAGAAGAGGACAAGAAGTAAGGAGTTAACAGGCACTGGGCTTCATTTACACCAGTGATATGAGTGAGAGGTATATCCATATACCCAAAACACAGATTCAACAGAACTGAAAGTATGAGATCTAAGCAGCAAATTTGTAATGGCCTGTCAGGTTGACAGGTGGGGGTATTATGGGGGGTAGGTGAAGGGAATCTAGGAGCACTGGCAGAGGGAAATTGACACTGGTAGAGACATAGGTGTTTAGTTATTGTATGGCTAAAACGCAACTATCAGTAACTTTGTAAATCATGGCTTTTTAATAAACAGGCTGGAATGATAGCACAGAGGGTAGGGCGTTTGCCTTGCACGTGGCCCACAAGGTTGACCAAAGTTCAATTCCTCTGCCCCTCTCAGAGAGCCCAGCAAGTTACTGGGAGTATCTTGCCCACACGGCAAAGTTTGGCAAGCTGCCCATGACGTATTCAATATGCCAACACAATAACAAGTCTCACAATGTTACTGGGCCCACTCGAGCAAATCGATGAACAACGGAAGGACAGTGACAGTGACAGTGATTTAAAAAAAAAACCCTGACACTCCTAATTACATATGCATCTAAAGATAAACTATCAAAATATTTAAAACAATTGCTAATGGAACTGAAGGAAGATATTGACAGTAACATAATGGTAGTAGGAGATTAAAACACCCCCAATCATCACTCAATTAATACTTAATGACATGAATACATCAATACAAAGAAAAGAAATTCTACCATTAAAGTCACTGTCACTGTCCTCCTGTTGTTCATTGATTTGCTCTAGAGGGCCCAGTAACGTCTCCATTGTGAGACTTTGATGTTACTGTGTTTGTCATATAAAATACATTACGGGTAGCTTGCCAGGCTTTGCCGTGTGGGCGAGATACTCTTGGTAGCTTGCCAGACTCTCGGAGTAATCAAACCATTTTCACTTCTCTTGGGATACAGACTTGTCCACATATTTTCAAAAACTTTTATTTTAGTGTAATCTGAAGACATGACACCTTCTTGTCCAGTTTTTCTAATAATAAATCTTAAATACACATACATAATATGCACCGCTTTTAAAATCATTATTAGTACTATTTCAGTACGTGGAATGATAAAATTATGAGATACTTATACTGACTATTTCTTTATCCTCCACGCAAATGAAATCTGCGTTCATCACAATCAACAGGCAAACAAGCTCCACCCTTGCTGCATTGTCTTTCCCCATGACACCACGTCCTGCTCAGACCCAGTCCTTCTCCTATAGCGCACCTGCCCTCACACTCTGAATGCAGCTGGAGTAAAAGCCCACAACCGTCCTGACCTGCCTCACTTCGAATCCCCAAGAGCGCTCTAGAGGCTGCAACATTCACTTTATATTTCCTAAATCTGGCCATGCTCCCATTCTTCTAAGGGGTTGTTATCCCATTCTTTTACCTCAAATCTCTAACATGAACTCCATCAGGTCCATCTCAGCAGAGGACCTTGCACTTTCTTTCCTTGAGAAAGCAAACAACCAAAAGAGAATTCCAAGCGCCCCCATTACTTCTTATTTTCCTTTATTTGTCTCTATTCATTCTTCTTTTTCTCCTATGACTGAACTAATTGAGCTCGCTCTTCCTTGAGGCTTGCTCTTTGCTCACAGCGATTCTACCATTTTACGAACTTAGTGACTTCTCTCCTGCAACTTCCTATTACCCCCACAACCCCCATTTTATTTTTGTCTGTTTTACTGACTCTTTGTATGGCATAGCCTGGCATAGCAAGCTCCCCAGGAGTATTCCAAAAACAAATGTATGCCAAAAACAGTAACAAGTCTCACAATGGAGACCTTACTGGTGCCCGCTCGAGCAAATCGATGAACAATGGGAGGGAGGACAGTGCAGTGCTATTGACTCTTTTAATTATAATACAATGTGGCATTACTTTCCCCCATTACAACATTACACAATTATATTAAACTTCTTCATTACCTTTGACTTTTTACCTAAAGTTCCACTTTTTTAAAAAAAATTTTTATTAGCGAAACACCATTTGTAAATCTACACCATGTAGTTGTAGATTTACAAATTTTTGTGCTTGGGTTTCGATTATACAATGATTGAGTACCCATCCCTCCACCAGTGCCCATTTTCCACCACCATGGATAATATCCCTCCCACCCCCATCATCCCATCCCACCCTGCCTCTGTGGCAGGGCATTCCCTTTTGTTCTCTCTCTCCTTTTGGGTGTTGTGGTCTGCAAAAGAAGCATTGAGTGGCAAACATATTCAGTCCATAGTCTACTTTCAACATGCATCTCCCCTCCTGGGAGGACCCTCCCAACACCCTTTATTTGGTGCTCCCTTCTCTATCTGTGCTGCCCTTTCCCCTAGAATGCCCAGCTGGCCTCTAAGCTGTGGAGTAATCCTCCTGGTGCTAATCTCAGCTATTCTTGGGTATTAATCTCATATTTTGTTACTTTATATCCCCCAGATGAATGCAATCTTTCTATGTCTATCCCTCTCTTACTGACTCATTTCACTTAACATGATACTTTCCATGTAGTACCACTTGTATGTAAATTTCATGACTTCATCTTTTCTAACAGCTGCATAGTACTCCATTGTGTAGATGTACCAAAGTTTCTTTAACCAGTCATCTATTCTCGGGAACTCAGCTTTTTTCCAGATTCTAGCTATTGTAAACAGTGTTGCAATGAACAAACAAGTGCAGATGTCACTTCAACTATACTTTTTTTACCTCTCTGGGATATATTCCCAGGAGTGGTATTGCTGGATCAAATGGGAGCTCAATTTCTAATTTTTGGAGAATCGTCCACATTGTTTTCCAAAAGGGCTGAACCAGTCGACATTCCTACCAGCAGTGAAAGAGAGTCCCTTTCTCGCCACATCCGCGCCAACACCTGTTGCTTTTGTTCTTTTGGATGAGGGCCTCTCTCTGTGGTGTGAAATGATATCTCATTGTGGTTTTGATCTGCAAATCCCTGATGATTAGTGATGTAGAGCATTTTCGCATGTGCCTTTTAGCCATTTAGATTTCTTCTTTGGGAAAGTTTCTGTTCATTTCATCACCCCATTTTTTTTAGTAAAAGTAAAGGCCCTCCCGTTGATCATCGATTTGCTTGAGCGGGCCCAGTAACATCTCCATTGGAGACTTTGTTGTTACTGTGTTTGGCGTATCGAATACGTCACGGGGAGCTTGCCAGGTTCTCCGAGAGGGGTGGAGGAATCGAACTCGGGTCAGCCATGTTGGCTGCGTGCAAGGCAAACGCCCTACCCCTGTGCTATCGCTCCAGCACCATTTAAAAAAAAATTTTAATAGTGAGACATCATGAGGTACAGTTACGGACTTACACATTTTTGTGCTTGGGTTTCAATTATACAATGATCAAATACCCATCCCTCCATGAGTGCCCATTTCCCACCACCACAGATCCCAGTATCCCTCCAACTCCCCCATCCCCCCCATCCCACCCTGTCTCTGTGGCAGGGCATTCCCTTTTGTTCTCTCTTTCTTACGGGTGCTGTGGTTTGCAAAAGAGGCAATGGGCATCACCCCATTTTTTGATGGGGTTAGATGTTTTCTTCTTGTGGAATTCAACCAGTGCTTTGTATATACTTGATATCAACCCTTTATCAGATGGGTATTGAGTAAATATCCTTTCCCATTCTGTAGATTGTCTTTGTATTCTGGTTATTGTAGCTTTTGAGGTGCAGAAGCTTCTTAATTTAAGATAATCCCATTTGTTTATCTCTGTTTCCACTTGGTTGGTCAGTGGAGTGTCATCTTTGAAGATACCATTAGCCCTCAATATCATGGAGAGTTTTGCTGACCTTGTCTTCAATGTACCTTATGGATTTTGGCCTGATGTTGAGGTCTTTTTTTTTTCTTTTTTTATTAGTGAAAAACCATGAGGTACAATTATAGGCTTACAAATTTTGTGCTTGGGTTTCAGTTATACAATGATCAAGTGCCCATCCCTCCACCAGTGCCCATCATCCATCCCCATGGGTCCCAGCATCCCCCCCCCACCCTCATACCCCCCCCCATCCCATCCTGCATCTGTGGCAGGGTATTCCCCCTTGTTCTCTCTCTCTTCTTTTGGGTACTGTGTTTTGCAAGAGAGGCTTTGAGTGGCAATCATGTTTGGTCTATCGACTACTTTTAGCATGCTTCTCCCACCCTGGGAGGACCCTCACAACACCCTTCATTTGGTACTCTCTTCTCTATCTGAGCTTCCTTTTCACCTAGAGCCTGTGGCTGGCCTTCCATTCATGGAGCAAAATTCCTGGTACTAATCTCAGCCATTCCTGGGTGTTACTCTCCCTTTTTGTTGCTTTATGTTCCCCAGATGAATGCAATCTTTCTGTGTCTATTCCGCTCTTTCTGACTCATTTCGCTTAACATGATACTTTCCATGTAGTACCACTTGTATGTAAATTTCATAACTTCATCTTTTCTAACAGCTACATAGTACTTCATTGTGTAAATGTACCAAAGTTTCTTTAACCAGTCATCTGTTCTTGGGCACTTTGATGTTGAGATCTTTAATCCATTTTGATCTGACTTTTGTGCATGGTGTTAGGTCAAGGTCTGAGCCCATTTTTTTTGCATGTGGTTGTCCAGTTATTCCAGCACCATTTGTTGAAGAGGCTTTCCTTGTTCCACTTCACATTTCTTGCTCCCTTATCAAAGATTAGATGTTCATACTTTTGGGATAGTGTGTACCGGTATTCCACCCTGTTTCATTGGTCTGCGGCCCTGGCTTTGTTTTGGTACCATGCTGTTTTAATTATTAACGCTTTGTAGTTGAGTTTGAGGTTGGGAAGGGTAATGCCTCCCCAGGTATTTTTCCCAAGAATTGCTTTAGCTATTCGTCGGCGTTTGTTGTTCCATATGAATTTCAGGAGTGCATGATCTATTTCTTTGAAGAATTTCATGGGTATCCTTATAGGGATCGCATTGAATCTGTATAATGCTTTTGAGAGTATTGCCATTTTGACGATGTTGATTTAAGGAAGCTATTTTAATTATGCTAGGAACATCCTTTAACAAATCTGCAGGCTGAGAATCATTTGCAGAATAAAAGTCATTTTAATTCAACCATTCTTTTACTTTGAATGCCAACACACTTTGATATAAAAATAGTGTGGTACTTGTTCTTATGCTTCCTGGAAGGCTGGAACCATTCAGTGGTTTAGTAGTGTGATTGTATTATTATGTACTGAGGGGTTTGTATCTTGCTAGATTCTTTATGTATTCCTTATTCACAATTCAATTCAGAGCTGTAAACATTTACAAATGAGATGAGAATTTCTCTCTGCATGAAACCAAGATTTCAGATAAAATTTGTGCTGTGTAGAGCCTCATGAGTGCACGAATACTTGCAATGTTTTTGTCATGTTTCATCACAAAATCTTAATTTATTACCTCAATGATTCATCACCAGTCATCTTGATATAGCAGGAGCAGAAGGGTGGAATGCCAGATGAATTTAGCCCTTACTTTAAATCTCACCCTTGGAACAGGTAACCAATCAGAATAGATAATGGGATGACTGCACATGGCAGCAATAAAAGGAAGACCTCAGTTCCATCGCTGTCTCCTTGCTCCCTCTCAGATTCTCCCTCTCTTCAGTGTGCAATATCAGGTAGACTGAGTGCCCAGACAGATGCCCCAAAATGCTCAGATTCAGGCAGGGCTCAGACACCCAAGTAGTGACAAGGTGCTGAGCACAGAAGTCTTATCCAAGTGAACCTGACTGTGGCTGGAGACTAGGAAAGTTGGGACAAGATGACAAAAGACAGCTGGGGTACTGTTGGGAAGCCCGGCCTGAGGACACGTACAGAGCATAAGAATCTCACCAACGTATACATGGCCATGGCTGGAGACTTGGGGAAGCATACCTGGGTTAGAGAGTGATGCAGGGATGAGACCCAGCCTTCATTCATGGGAGGTGAGTAGACTGCATGGAACCAGACAGGTATGGGAGAGTGTCAGGGACAAGATAGGTGAGATCATTCATGCATTCATAGTGTGGGAGAGTGTTAGAAATAGGACAGGTGAGATCATTCATGGGAAAGGAGGGATAAAGGATATGTATGAACATCCGGGGAGGGACCTGGACCTGTATGCTTTAATGTACAATTTTAATTTTCTGAGTTTGTGTAAAAATCATTCATACAGTTCCCAAGAGCCCAACAGCAGAGGAAAAGCCACTTTTTTTGCTTTTTGGGTCACACCTGGCGATGCACAGGGGTTACTCCTGGCTCTACACTCAGGAGTTACTCCTGGCAGTGCTCAGGGGATCATATGGGATGCTGGGAATCGAACCAGGGTCAGCCACGTGCAAGGCAAATGCCCTACCCGCTGTGCTATCTCTCCAGCCCCAGGAAAAGCCTCTTTGATGCTAGCAGTCTGATATGGTGCTTTGCAGAACAAATAGATTTCCCCACGTATTTTATTCAAGCCTTCTAATACAGCTAAGTGGAACAGTTACTGATAGTTGCAGTAATATCAGTCAATTGATAAATTGAATCAGTATTTTTTTCATGATATGGAATGGCATCTGTATTTATAATTATAGAATTATGATGATATTCTAAAGATTAGCATATAATAACATACCATTTTTCCTTTCAGTGGTCCACTTAGACTGTTTCTATGCAAGAAGATAAAAGAACAGTTCTGAATTTATGTGATGTGAGGCATTTAAATTTTTCTAACATTGTAACCAATATTCTGCTCTTGTTACCAATCTTATGCAGGAGCCCTTTTTAAATTCTTTTTGCAATAATCTTAGAAAGAATTGAAACATGTGACGTATTCTATTTTACTAGTAGATGTCGGACTGAGGTGGTATTGCAAACAAGCAAGCCAGCGAGCAATAGAGACTCTGTCTAATTCTCAATATGTTTATTTCTTAGATACTCTCATTCTCACTGGTCTTTGCTCTGCGTCTAAGACCTCAAGGGTGCTTTCATTTCACTTGTGTGTTTAATGTTTAACCTTGTCTAGCTATGGATGGAAGGAAAAGAGAAAACACCAAACCCTCCTGAGAGACTCCTGAACTTTGTCATACAGTCCCCTAGAGGTGGATGTTTGATGATATTATCTTGAAGTTTTACAGGAATGGACTGCCATTTCTTAGGGATGTGTTAAACCACAGAGTAAAAGATAATGAAACCAAAGCCTCTGGAAACTGAACTCACTTTCATCTCATCCATACCAGATTTTTATTTTCAACTTATTTTTTCCTATCATCCCTATAAACCTCTAATTACAAACTGGGAGTAAGCTGGTTTGGGTGAAGAAGAATTCCTCCATGTTCTAATATTGCTAATACATAAGCAAATCAAGGATATTTTTGGCACAAACTTTTGTCTTTCAAGTTTTGACTTTCAAGCTAATAGCAGCCACATTTCGGTTTATAGTAATAATGATATTGTTATTTGCATGGAGATATTGGTTCAGTCCCTGATTCTAAACATGAGATTTAAGTTAAACAGAAGAAGAAAAAGCAAGGCAGACAAAACCAGTTTGAGGAATTCATAATGAATTTCTAATTAGTGACCCTGATTTTTTACTGCTGTATTTTATGAATTTTTTAAAAAAATTATTAGTGAAACACCATGAGGTGCAGTTGTAGACTTACAATTTTTTTGCTTGGATTTCAACTATACAATGATCAAATACCCATTCCTCCACCAGTACCCATTTTCCACCACCACAGGTCAGTATCCCTCCCACCCCCTATACCCCCATCCCACCCTGCTTCTGTGGCAGGGCATTCCCTTTAGTTCTCTCTCTCCTTTTGGGTGCTCTGGTTTGCAAAAGAGGCATTGAGTGGCAATCATGTTTGGCTATAGTCTACTTTCAGCATGCTTCTCCCATCCTGGGAGGATCCTCCCAGCAGCCTTTATTTGGTGCTCCCTTCTCTATCTGAGCTGCCTTTTCCCCTAGCATGTGTGGCTGGTCTCCAAGGAGCTTTTTAAAGTTTAACTCAAGGCAAAAGTATGTTCTAGAAATAAACATGTCTAAAATTTTTACATACAAAAATGGAATTAGATACAAGTATGATTTAATTATATCTTTTGATCAATATTGTTATAGGCTACATTTCCTCTTTAGAATGTTCTAAAACAAATTGTGGGGAAGAATCCAGGGACATGGCAGAGGAGAAAGTACCAGAAATCTCTCTGCATAGATAGTAATTGCATTGACAGATTCTGTTTGGTGTAGCTATTTTGGAACTCTAAATTCTGTAGAGGTTTTTTTCAACTTCCAGAGGAAGTTTCTCACAATTTTCTTTCCCAGTATTATCTTTGTGATTTTAAACTTATTACTTCTATATTTTTATATTGGTACAAAAATGAGTTAAAAATATAAAAAATAAAATTAAAAATAGTTACTGTTTTGTATTGAGCTACACCTAACTCATTAAAATGTACTTTGTGAACCAAATATTTGAAAGAGATAGGGCTAGAGCTAAAAAGAAACAGACTTTTTGTATATTATCAGAGTTAAGTTAAGTTTTACTTTATGACGTTTTCCACAGTTCTTATAGATAAAAACAAAACACTGTCCTCCCGTTGTTCATTGATTTGCTTGAGCGGGCCCAGTAACGTCTCCATAGTGAGACTTCTAGTTACTGTGTTTGGCATATTGAATACTCTTGGTAGCTTGCCAGGTCTCTGAGAGGGGTGGAGGAATCAAACCCGGCTCAGCTGGGCTGGCTCCGCGCAAGGCAAACTCCCTACTGCTGTGCTATCAATCCAGCTCCCTCATTGATAAAAAGAAAGAAAATGACTATAGAATATACCAAAGAAAGGAAATTAGAAAGGAATTCAAGAAATTCACAAAATTGTGGGAATGAATCACACATTTTTAAACAACTAGTGAATCAAGGAAGAAATTACTAGAGAAATTAGTAAACACAGAGGAATGAAAATGCGAGCATGCCTACAATCTGGGACACAGTAAAAAGCAGTTTTAGCAGATATTCATGGCAATATAGGCTCAAAATGAAAATAAAGTTCTTGGGGGGCGTGGGAGATAGCTCAAAGTTCTGAAGTCCAGATTTTGATGGAGTTCCAGATTCAGTCCCTGGTACTGCACGTGTTTTTTTTTTTTAAATATTGGCCATAGCTTCCCAATCTTCCAAAAGAAAGATCTTCAATTTACGGCTGGAGCGATAGCACAGCGGTAGGGCGTTTGCCTTGCACACAGCCAACATGGCCGACCCGAGTTCGATTCCTCCGCCCTCCCAGAGAGCCCGGCAAGCTACCGAGAGTATCTCGCCTGCACGGCAGAGCCTGGCAAGCTCCCCGTGATGTATTCGATATGCCAGACACAGTAACAACAAACTCTCCAATGGAGACGTTACTGGGCCCGCTCGAGCAAATCAATGATCAACGGGAGAGCCTTACAAACATATTTTACAAAATAAAGATCTTAAGCTAAAATGAAATCTAGGGAAAGGAAGGAAGTAAAGTTTAGAGTAGATGCACATGAAATAGCAAATAGGAGAACATAGGGAAAATTCAGTGAAACTAAAAACTGATTACTTGCAAAGTTCAACATGACAGAGTTTAGTTAGATGCATGAAGAATAAATATGAGAATTCTCAATAAAATAAAAAATTGTAACATTCTTGCTTATTCTACGTAAATAAAGAGGATCATAAAAGACGACTGTGAAGGGTTGAAAGATTCTTTGAAATGCAAAACTTTGTAAAACAAAACCAAGAAAAAATAGAAAGTTTGGGTCGATTATAATTAGTAAGAAGAGTGAATTTGTATTTAAAATATCTTGTGGCAAAGAAAAGCTCTTGACCAGAAGGCTTTACGAGTGAACTAATTTTGAGAACTAACTCCAATTCTTGTAAAAATTTCCAAAAATTTTAAGAGGAGGAAATACTTCATAATTTACATCCGAAGATCATTATAACAAAGTCAGACAAAGATATTACAAGAAAGTAAAACGGAAAAATCTTCTTTATAAATACTTAATAGTCTTCAAAAATCAGATGGGCTGGACACGTAATGAGATTTGGAGATGACCGCTGGACTAGAGCCGTTACTGACTGGATTCCACAGGATGTCAAAAGACTGCGTGGCCGCCCACCTACCGGATGGTCAGACTTCATCAAGATCCTGAATGATCACTTTGAGGCTCTTCGTGTTCCTAGAACAAATAGACGCCATTGAGCTACACTAGCACGTGGCAGGGACAAATGGAGACGTTACTGGCACCCGCTCGAGCAAATCAACCATTAACGGGAAGTCAAGTGATTGATATTCAATAAGATATTAGCAAAATAAATTTAGCACAAAAAAAGATTATAAATAAGAACACGTGGAATTTTTTACTGGAAAGCAAGCATGGCTTAACATATAAAAACCAGTGATACTTTTTTCTTTCATTAATAAAAATGGAAGAAAAAAAAGCATGATCATGTTAAATATATAAAAAAGAATTTGATGAAGTTTAACACTTTTTCAACATAAATATACTAAATAAAACTACACACAAGAGAAAACTACTCAACAGAATAAAAATTTTATATGATTAACACACAGTGAGATTATACTTGATTATGAAACACTGAGCTAAGGTCAGGAGCAGGGCAAGCAATGTCCACTCCTGCCACTTCTCTTTAAAAGGGTACTAGAAGTTAGAGGCAGAGCAAGTGGGTAAGAAAAATGTATATTTCTACAAAAATCTAAATTTTGAAGAAGTGAAATCATCTCTATTTTCAGATATCAAGTGGTATGCTCTTATAGGTAGAAAACTCTGAAGATTTTACAAATACCTGTTTGAACAAATAAATAATTTCAAAGGGATACAAACCAAACTATCATTATATTCACATACATGAAAATGTACATAAGAAACCCCTAAAGATTCCACTATTTTTTTAAAAAAACAATAGACTAGTATAGCAAAAAAGTGGGTTACAAAATCAATACACCTAAATCCCCCAAATTATTTATGCAAATAATTATCTAAAGAAAAGAGATAAAAGTGACCAATGCATTTAAAATAGTATCTGAAAACATCAAATATTTAAGGGTCAACTTAAAATATGTGAGAAACCTGTACCTTAAGAACTATGTCATTTATGAAAGGAATAGATGAGAACATAAGGAAATGGAAATATATTCCATGTTCATGGATTGGAAGAATTAACATTCTCAAAATGACCATCCTACTCAGACATATTTAATACAATACAACTTGTATAATTTAATATAATTATACATATTTAATGCAATTCTCATCAATATTCCAAAGACATTCTTTAAGACCTCAGAACAAACAATACTAAAATTTGCATGGAATATAAATTTCTCTGAATAACAGAAGTCATTATGAGAAAGGAGGTGGGCTATTGCATTTTCTGACAAAATTACACTGTAAATTTATGGCAATTAAAGAAAACATGGTAGTAAAATAAGGCCTGACCGTTCTTGATTCTAGACTAGAATTGAAAGCACAGAAATACATCTTAAAGCCTATGGATATCAATCTACAATAAGAAGCTGGGTGAATGAAGTAGAGCAAGAAAACCCTCTTCAACAAATGGTAGTGGGAAAACTGGACAACCACATGCAGAAAAAAATGGATTCATATCTCACATCATACACATAGGTTAATTCAAAGTGGATTAAAGACCTAGAGATTAGATCATAATCCATAAAATACATAGAAGAAAAAGAGAAAACATTTCAGGATCTGGTTATCAAAAGTGTCCTCAACAATTTGATTCCAGAGAAAAATACAAGAAGAAAAAAAGCAAAAATAAGCAAAAAGGACCAAATCAGAGTTTAAAGTTTTGCATGACAATAGGAGTACAGGCTAATATATTAAGGCGCCCTACTGGATGTGAGAAAACACTTGAGAACAATACATTAGATAATGACTTAAATATCCAAGGTATCCAACTGCTAATAAAGCACCTAGAAGCTCAACACAAAACAAATCCACCAACTTCATCAATAAATGTGCTAGGAGATGAATAGACCCTTTCCAAAGAAGACATACAGATGGTTTATGGGTGTATAAAAAGTGTCTGTTAATTATTATCAGGGAAATCCAAATTAAAATGATAACTAGCTGTCATCTCATGCCATTGAGAATACCAAGAACATGGGGAAAAAAAAGTGTTGGTGCTTGTTGGAAGGCTTTAGGCTTTGTCAGTGAATTGCCCCTTCCTCTCACCCCACCAGAGCAACATACAGCGCCCTTATGAGCACCTCTAATCCGTTGAGTTGATCCTTAACTTTTCCTTTGTGCTTTACCTCTCATTGTTACATATCCTAAGTTCAGCCTTGGTTATTTATAAGTCAAAACTTTCTGGTAACTCTGGACTTTGTAGTGAATTATTTGCCTTACTATTTCCCCTATAGCCTTTTCATATTTTACTATAGAGTAATGTTCTTTGCTCGGCACAGAAAAGCCATTAATGCCATGCTTCTACTATTTGGGAGTCAATTGATTTTGAAATATTTCTACTCCTGGGCATCCATCATAATTACACGTCTCTAGCTGTGGTTGCCATAGGGAGTACGTGGTTCCTTAATATATGAGGCTGTACTCTTATTAACACCCTAAAAGGGAGGTCCTGCCACTGGACTGGGATGGACCTGGGGGGGCGGCAAACATTGAAATGGAAATGGGACGATCTAGAAAGCATAAAAGCATGTCTTGATGTAAGCCTTTATGACTTTAGAGATAGGACCCCCATGTGTAAGGAAGAACTAAACTGGCCTGAGGACCTAGTCTGGGGACTAAGTTTTTTTTTTTTTATTAGTGAAACACCATGAGGTACAGTTGCAGACTTACAAACTTTCATGCTTGGGTTTCAGTTTTACAATGATTAAGTACCCATCCCTCCACCAGTGCCCATTCTCCACTATCAATAATCCTAGTAGCCCTCCCACCTCCACACCTCATCCCCCCTACCCCACCCCGCCTCTGTGGCAGGGAATTCCCTTTTTCTCACTCTTTCCTTCAGGGTCTTGTAGTTTGTAACAGAGGTATTGAGTGGCCATCGTGTTCGGTCTATATTCTACTTTCAGCACGCATCTTGCATCCCAAGCGAGTCCTCAAGTTTTGGAATCTATATCTCTTACTGTGTTTATCCAAATAACCACAAGTATTAATAAGAATTAAACTTAATTGTTTAATATTTACTTGTAGCTAGGGAAAGAGAAAAGCAATATAATGCTTGCCACCCCTGGATGAATTGCTGCATATAGTGCCTGGGAGAGAGAGTGTCTCCTAGGTTAACGCCCCCAAGAGAATTGTTTCTGTAAACGATCAATCACACCTACATGCAGTCCTATACATAGAACCCTCTCAGATGTGCTCTAAGTATGCTAACAGCTCGCATTAAAAGGGCATTTTGACCATCAATCTGTGGTCCCTGGACTCTTTGTTCCTCTGCTGAGGAGGCTGGTGTGTGTGTCAGGGAGGGGCAGTTCTTGGCTACCAAATGCAAGTGTCATGCACCCACATTTTTTTCAATAGGTATCTTTTATTTTTTTATTTTTATTTTATTTTTTTAAAAATATTTATTAATGAAACACCATGAGGTACAGTTGTAGATTTATAATTTTTTGTGCTTGGGTTTCGATTATACAATGATCAAATACCCATCCCTCCACCAGTGCCCATTTTCCACCACCATGGATAATATCCACCCCACCCCCATCCCCCCATCCCCCCCCTGCCTCTGTGGCAGGGCATTCCTTTTTGTTCTCTCTCTCCTTTTGGGTGTTGTGGTCTGCAAAGGAGGCATTGAGTGGCAAACATGTTCAGTCCATAGTCTGCTTTCAACATGCATCTCCCCTCCTGGGAGGATCCTCCAACCACCCTTTATTTGGTGCTCCCTTCTCTATCTGAGGCACCCACATTTTAAACTCACAGGTGGTGATGTGATAGAAAAGGAAAGAAAAGAAAAGAAAAGAAAAGAAAAGAAAAGAAAAGAGGTGCCTTTCACTGGTGGCATTTTGTATGGTCCAGCTCCTGTGGAAAACAATACAGATTTCTCCAAAAAGAATAAGGCTCCTGTATGATGCAGCAGTTTCACTTCTTGGCATCGACTACCAAAATATAAAATATATATATATATAATATTTAAAAATATACATGAACACCTATATTTATTGCAGTGCTTAGTAAAATCACAAGGATATGGAAATAACTTTAATGTTCAGCAGTAGAGAGATGGGCTGGAGCGATAGCACAGCAATAGAGCATTTGCCTTGTATGCGGCTGGCCCCGGGGCGAGCCGGGTTCAATTCCTCTGCCCCTCTCAGAGAGCCCAGCAAGCTACTGAGAGTATCTTGCCCACACGGCAAAGCCTGGTAAGCTACCTGTGACGTATTCAATATGCCAAACAGTAACAACAAGTCTCAAAATGGAGATGTTACTAGGCTCGCTGGAGCAAATCAATGAACAACAGAACAGTGCTACAGTGCAACAGAGATAGATATAGAGGTTGTGCATAACACTACGAATCCACAAGAAAAGATGAATCATGCAGTTTGCTGCAACATGGGTGGAATTGAAGGGTACTATGTTGAGTGACGTAAATCAGAGGGAGAGAACAGAGACCAGTTGTATTCACTAATCTTTGGTAGAGTAACAAGACAAGAGAATTGGTCCTTGATTGTAGAAATTAGAATGCTAAGAGGAAGGATAGATTCTTATGGATGATGCATATTGTACATACATAAAGATACTAGTTGAGGATCTTGGGTACTTTTTTTCCAATGGAGAATTATTTTTTTATTAGATCTATTAGAAATAACCTTTCAATTTTTACAAAGGAAAAGTCTGGAACTTACATAAAGGTTACATTATGATCTCAAAACATTAGCTTTTTTAAAAATTTTATTGAATCACCATGAGATAGTTACAAGCTTTCATGTTTGGGTTACAATCACACAATGATCAAACACCCATCCCTCCACCAGTTCACATTTTCCACCACTAATGTCCCCAGTATCCCTCCCCACCCCGAGCTGCCCTCCCCCCTCCTCTATGGTAGACAATTTCCTACTTTCTATCTACTTATGGGTTGTGAAATCACTAAGCCACTAGGATCCCACAGCTGTCTGTCTCTCGCTGCCTGCTTTCAGTGGTATAATGCAGCTTGCCCACCAGGGATGGCTGATACCAGGGGTGGACGAAGGAGGAAACGAGGGCCAAGCTGGTTGGTGATCAGTAGCCATTTATTCTACTCTCCCCACATGCCTGTTCCAATCTCATTAAGCTCCCTATTCCAGTCTCACACTGCCCCTCATTCCTGTCTCCTCCTGTCTCCATTGCTAGCTCTCTGCGCTTCGACTCCCAACCTTGGTCTCTCTCTAGTCTCCCATCCTCCCAGCATTGAGGGTAGCAACCACACCTAGGTCTGGTGCACAATCAACATATGAAAGCCCTTCTTGATCTCCTGTAGCCAGGAAATCCGGCTCAAGGGCAAAATACGACCTACAGGTTTTTCTCCTTTCCTTAACCATTTAAATATTCATCTTACTTCTACTTCTTAATATTAGTTATTTTGTATGGACACAGTAAAAGGTACATTAAGTTTGTAGGGTGGCTCTCCTGGTGACATCTTGCTATAAATCCCAGACTATAGTGCTCAGGCCAGATTAATCTTTCCTAACTCTAGCAGGGTCCTAATCCAGTCATTACTTTTTGGACCATGACAGAATTTGTCCATGATCATGCTCTTATCTTATAGTTAAGTATTATGGCTCTTTTGCCTGGCCCATTTTGATGCCAGGGTAGCTCACAGCTTGCCCTGGGTCCATCCAGTCTCTCGTCAGGACCCTGCTTTTGGGGTGCTAGGAACTAAGGGCAACTGAGGCTTAAGTTGAGAAAACAGATGCCCAGCAGTGAATATTATTTGGAGTCAATTAACTCCCAAGTTACAAAAGCATAGCATTAGATGTCTTCTTGTGTCTATACAAAAAGACATTGATTTGAATTAATTATGCAAAGGATATAAGGAGAGAGAAAAGCAATATTTACAAGTTAACAGAGTCTGATTAGGAGATAAAGGTGATTGACCTATTGGGGAAGCATAGCACAAACAAAGAGTTTACAGATAAACACAGGGAATGGGAGTGCCTCAGGAGCACTGTGAATGGGTGCAACCCAATAAAGTTAAGCTCCCTGTGGTAAGGCAGGAAGGACAAACCAATGTTATCCTACAATGGGTATTATGGTTTGCAATACAGATAATGAAAGGCTATCATGTTTGGTCCTTTATCTACATTCAGCACACATCTCCCATCCTAAGCGGTACCTCCAACTATCGCTGACTTAGAGATCCCTTCTTTATCCCAGCTGCCTTCTCCCCAAGCTCATAAGGAAGGTTTTCAACTATAGGAAATCTTTCTGGCCCTTGTCTCTACAGTCCTTGGGTGTTAGGATATTATGATATTTTATATTCATATTCCATAAATAAATTCCACTACCCAGCCGCCATCACGCTCCAGGCCACTTTCCCGGTGCTTAGGGCGAGCTTCACACATTAGTGAAGCCTCACAGAATCAGGTAAAGTGGACCTTTGTGACCTTGGACTCCAGGCTCAATGGGACCCGGAAACAGGTCTGCCTGCTTCCACCAATCTGGTTGTGGTGACCCAGGGACCACAACCAGAAGAACCACCCTGCTGGTGCCAGATAAATACCTCATTGGCCAACCTCCACTACCTCCACTACCCAGCCACCACCACACTCCAGGCCGCTTTCCAGACACGTAATAAGAAACTTAACACCCATTCTCCGTACGATATTTGATGAAGCTCAAATATGGTGTGAACCATGGGAACACCTGTAAGGGCGATTAGAGGCCGCCCTAAAAGCCTCCATCTCTCTCAGAGAGTATGGCAAGCTACCAAGAGTATCCTGCCCACACAGTAGAGCCTGGCAATCTACCCGTGGCATATTCGATATGCTTAAAAACAGTAAAAGCAATGGGTCTCATCCCCCTTGGCCCTGAAAGAGCCCCCAATATGGCAACGTTAAGAAGGATGAGTGAGGAGAAGCTGATGAACTCTCAGGGCCGAACTAGGCTGCCAAAACGAAGAAGGACTAAAATGACTGTCTGTACTTTCAAGGCACATACACTGGCATTGGAAGAGTCCATTGAGGACCTGATGGTGCAAGCACAGAAGATCAAGTATGACATTATTGGTCTGACCGAGACGAGAAGGGATCAATCACATCATGCCATTTTTAACACTGGAGAATAACTGTTCCTCAGAACATGCAACAATAGAGGCATCAGTGGTGTTGGTGTCCTTATCAACATGAACTTGACCATGACCACTGATTCATTCAAATGCCTAACAACCAGAATCTGATGATTACACTTGAATATATGTGGCTCACTGCCGGCAGTTTCTAGCTTCATTGTCTACACACCAAGATCTAACTACGATGAAGAAGAAATTGAGAAGTTCTACATGGAGCTGGAGAAGTTCTATGACAAAGACCGCACCTTCTACAAGATCATTGTTGGTGATTTTAATGCCAAGATAGGACCAAGATCAGCCAAAGAACTCCAGATCAGGACCCATGGCCTAGAATGGAATGAACAGGGTGAAAGACTGTGTGAGTTCATCATGTCGACCAAGATCATCCATGGTAACTCACAGTTCCAGAAGGCCGAATCTAAATGTCGGACAGAGGAGTCTCCTGGTGGAAAATTCCACAGTGAAATTGACCACATCATATTCAATCATCGGTTTTGTCTGACCGATGTCACTATTGTTATAAAATTCCAAACGGGATCGGACCAACGTCTCCTTCGTGCAAAATTCTACTTCACAGAGCAGGGAAAAAGGACTACAAAGTTTAAGAAGAGAACTCTCAGAATAACCACCAACTGGGAGCTCTTTGGCACTATTGCGGTAATGTGGGAAGATGCCATCATTGACAACACTGACGAGGAATACCATCAACTGGTTCAGTACCTCCATGACTGCATGAGGAATGCCGAGAGTGTGAAAGCCACAAAAAGATGCCTGTCTTCGGAAACCCTTGAGCTCATTCACCAAAGTGGTTTGGCATAAGCCTCAGACAACCACAAACTAATGTCCAAGCTCGCAAAAATGTGCAGAGAAGCGATAAAGGAAGACCTCAAAGAGAGAAGAGCAGCAGTGTTGGCCAATGCGGCAGAAGCCAGGAAAAATATTCGTAATGCTCGCCTGTCCTTTGCCAACTATAATAAGATCAAGATGCCTGCCCTCCAACATCCTGATGGATCTATCACATCTTCCAGAAGGGCAATGGAGAAGATTATCCAGGAGTTCTACACAGATCTCTTAGATAGCCACCTCCACAAGCCCACATACCAAATTCCGCAGTATGTATATGTCGTCCCCAACGCTCTACCACTGAAATCTGACATGCTATTTGGTTGGTAAAGAAGTGTACAGCACCCATTCCAGACATGGTCAGATCTGAACACCTGAAGAATATGCTACCAGTTCCCGTCAATACACTGGCTTGGCACTTCACACGCTACCTATCTGAATGCAAGGTTCTGTCCCAGTGAAAAATCAGCAGGATCATTCTACTGTACAAGAAGGGAAATGTCCACAACATTGGCAACTATTGCCCAATCTGCCTGCTGTCCATCATATACAAGCTGTTCAGTTGAGTCATCCTGAATAGAATAGGCAGAACGCTAGATGAAGGACAACCATGCAAACAAGCCGGGTTCCGAAAAGGATTCAGCATGATTGACCATATCCACACAGTGACCAAGCTCATTAAGGTTTTATGAGAGTGCCACTCTGTCTAACATTCATCAATTTAAAGAAGGCCTTTGATTCTGTTGAGACTGAAGCAGTCATCAAAGCCCTAGACAAATAGGGCGTTCAAACTTAGTACATCAGAATCCTCCAAGAGCTATATAACGGATTCACCACCAGGATCTCACCATTCTACAACGAAGTGATCATAGACATAATGAGAGGGGGTTTGGCAGGGTGATACCATTTCACCGAAACTCTTTAATGCCACCCTCGAGAACGTCATGCAACGACTGGAATGGGAAGAAATGGGAGTGAAGATAGACGGTAGGCAACTACACCACCTCCGTTTTGCTGATGACATCATTCTCATAACACCAAACATTAGCCAGGCGGTACAAATACTGGCCGACTTCAACCATGAGTGTGGAAAGGTCAGACTGAATATCACCAATACAATGTCCATAAAAAACAAACTAGTCCCTGACATTCCATTTGTTCTCAACAGAACAAACATCTTCGAATGCAGCAGCTATGTGTACCCGGGTGGAGAAGTCAACATGAGGAACAGCTTGGCACCAGAACTGTGCAGGGGGAGAGAGTGGGGTGGAGCTCCTTCAAGAGCATTGGAGAAGTTGTAGAGAGGACAAAGAACCTCCGGCTCTGGGCACATCTTCTCAACTTCACCATTCTTCCTACACTAACATATGCCTCAGAGATCTGGGCCCTATGAAAAGAATGAGAATTCTATTTGGATCACCCAAAGAGGAATCGAAGTAGCTATGCTTGGAGTACCACGGTTCACTCAAGTGAGAGAAGGAATCCAGAGTTCCAACCTCCATTGATGATCGAGAATCAGGGACGCTGTCTTCTTGCCAAGGTGTCAAAAATCAGATGGGCTGGACATGTAATGCGATTTAGAGATGACCACTGGACTAGAGATATTACCGACTGGACTCCTCAGGATGTCAACAGGATGCATGGCCACCCACCTACAAGATGGTCAGACTTCTTTGTCAAAACCCTGAACAAACAGTTTGAGGCTCTTCGTGTTCCTGAAGCGAGCAGATGTCATTGGGCTACACTAGCACGCGACAGGGATGAATGGAGACGTTACTGTTGCCTGCTTGAGCAAATCAATAATGGGATGACAAGTGATTCAATAAATGAGTGCAGTCATTCTATGTCTGTCCCTCTTTCTGACTCATTTCACTTCACATTCTCTATGACCATCTACTTCTAAGCCAATTTCATGACTTCATCTTTCCTAACAGCTGCATAGTATTTCATTGTGTAGATGTACCAACGTTTCTTTAA
Organism: Sorex fumeus; assembly: GCF_029834395.1. NCBI lineage: Eukaryota > Metazoa > Chordata > Mammalia > Eulipotyphla > Soricidae > Sorex > Sorex fumeus. The sequence goes on from NW_026606103.1 coordinate 12,038,482, forward strand.
CCAGTCATTTGTTCTCAGTCACTCAGGTTGTTTCCAGATTCTGGCTATTGTAAACAGTGCTGCAATGAACGTACAGATATAGATGTCATTTCTACTGTGCTTTTTTGCACTCTAGGAATATATTCCCAGAAGTGGCATTGCTGGGTCATATTTTAAAAAATGCTCATACTGTTTTCCAAAAAGGCTAGACCAGTCGGCATTCCCACCAACAATGAAAGAGAGTACCATTGGTTGTTCTTGTTCTGTTTGATGTGTGCCAGTCTCTGTGATGTGACATGATATCTCATTGTTGTATTGATTTGAGACTTTATGATGATTAGTGATGTAGAGCATTTTTTTAAGTACCAAAGGCTATTTGTATTTCTTTTCTGAGGAAGCTTCTGTTTATTTCTTCTCCCCAATTTTTGATGGGATTGGAGGATTCTTTCTTGTACAATTCTATAAATGTCTTGTATATCCTGGAATTTAGAAGGGAACTAATGAGGATGCTTAGGGAGCTAAGTGAAACAATGGAATGAACCACAAGTAAAATACAAGAGGATTTGAGAGCAGAAATGAGGAAAACGCAAACAAAATTACAAACAGAAATGAAAGATTTAAAAAACCTGGTAGTGAATTTAAAAATTCAGTGGAAGGTCTCAGCAGCAAAGTAACAGCTGCTAAGGACAGAATCAGTGAGCTCTAAGGTGAGTTTCAGAGAATCTCCAGACAACAGCAGAAAATGGAAAAGAGCCTCAAAATAAACCAGCAGATGTTAAGAGAAATTTGGGATGTAGCCAAGAGGAATAGCATAAGAACCGTTGGAGTCCCAGAGGGACAGAAAGAAAACCCTTATGAAGAAACTGGCAAAGGCATCATTGCTGATACATTCCCAGAGCTGAAGAGCACATGCGAGCAGATTCAGAAGGCTGGGTACTAGTAAAAAAAATCCAGATAAAAATACTCCAAGACACATCCCTATCAGGATGATGAAAACCATAGATAGAGGTAAAATTCTGAAAGCTGCAAGATCAAAGAAAGAAACTGCTTATAAAGGAGCATCCTTAAGATTCACAGATGAGGGGGGTATGGTGCCACCAGCAGGTCAACCTATACCTGTGAAGCGAGTGCATCAGCAGTGTGATGGCACCTTCAGACTTGCAGATACCCCAAAATTGCTGCTGTGCATTTGGCCAGACCCCAAAAACTTGGGGCAAAGTTTACCAAGAAAGTAAATGGCCAAAAGTTAGGTATGTGGGAAAGACACCCACAAACCACTTCCGGCTCAGCTATATAATTGGAGGCATGGCCTCTCTGGTTCCTGATTGAACTGCTTAATGGCCATGATCCCAGAGACTCAGAAACAAATCTCGAAACCCAGCGGCTTTTGGCAGAAATGCATCTGGTTTCTGCAGTAGGTTACCGGTGCTGGGCCAACCCAGGTGGGAATAGGTTTCATGCCTTGGCCTGTTCCCCCTGGCGGCCCAGTGGCAGCCATCCTCCAGAGACCACTCCAGGACAGTCAGGTTTGGGCCCGCAGTGACAAGACGCGCAGGGCCTCAAGGGATGGGGGTGGAGCCAGTCCTGTCCTCCCCATCCCAACGAGACCCCAAGTCATGGCCCACAAATGGCCTTTCTGATTCCTGATCAAGCTGCTTAATGGCTATGATCCCAGAGAATCAGAAACAAAGGTCGAAACCCAGTGGCTTTGGCAGAAATGCGCCCGGAACCCACAGTAGGTTACTGCCGCTGGGCCACCCCAGGGGGGAAAGGGTGTTGTCACTCCGCCTGCTCCCCCTTGGCGGCTCAGTGGCCATCATGCTCCAGAGGCCATTGGACAGTCAGGTTTGGGCCCACAGTGATGAAACATTTTGGGCTTCATGGGATGGGGGTGGAGCCGGTCCTTTCCTCCCCACCCCAACAAGACCCCAACTGCCCACGAACGGCCTTTTTGGCTCCTGATCAAGCTGCTTAATGGCCATGATCCCAAAGACTCAAAAACAAATCTCTAAATCCAGCAAGTTTTGGCAGAAGTGCGTCTGGACCACACAGTAGGTTACTGTTGCCAGACCACCCCGGGGTGGGGGGGGGGAGGGTGTTGTCCCTCTGCCTGCTTGCCCCTGGTGGCTCGGTGACCATCATCATCCAGAGGCCATTGGATAGTCAGGTTTGGGCCCGCAGTGACGAGACATGTTGGGCCTCACGGGACGGGAGTGGAGCTGATCCTGTTCTTCCCACCCCAAAGAGACCCCAAGTCATCACCCACGAATGGCCTTTCTGGCTCCTGACCAAGCTGCTTAATGGCCATGATCCCAGAGACTCAGGAGCAAATCTCAGAACCCAGCAGGTTTTGGCAGAAATCCCTCCAGATTTAAGTGTTAAAACTTCGGAATTTTAAAATCGCGCAGCCACTACTGCAGCCACGCGACATCATATGTAACCAGCAATAGAAAACAAATTGTCTACTGTTGCCTTTTCGGCAGATCTGAGTGTTGGGTAAAATCTCAAATAATACTGGCGGGTCTGGTGTCAAAATATTGAATGTGATCAAAGTAGAGAGAGAGTAATGTGGAAATTATATGCCCCACAGGTAGGGGGAGGGTGTGGGACAAGGGGTATACTGGGGTTATTGGGGGTGGAGAATGGGCACTGGTGAAGGTATGGGTGTTTCATTGTATGACCGAGACTTAGACCCGAAAGCTTTTTAACTGCTCTCACGGTGATTCAATAAATAAAATTATAAAAAAATGAAAAAAAAAGTAAGGTGGAGTTCATGCACAATTAAATCAGCTAATCCGTGGCTGAATAAGTAGCAGTACTCCTACATAAAAAAAAAGATTCACAGATGACTTATATGATGAAACCTCAGGGTCCAAAGACAATGGTGAGATATAGTGAAAAAACTCAATAAAATAAATGCATCACAAAGAATACTTTACCCAGTTTGGCTCAGACTCACATTAATATCATATCAGAAGAAACAACACACATTTTTACAGACAAACAACAACTCCGGAACTTCATAGACTCAAAACCATGGTTACAAGAACAACGAAACAAGCTATTTTAAGGTAAGACAAGCCCCTCAAATACATCAAACTTCAGCAGAAAGATGGGTCAAAACCCCATAACAATGATCTCGCTCAACATCAGGGGCTAAATACACCAATTTAAAGATACAGAGTGGCAGATGAATCAGAAAATTGAACCCAACATTCTGCTGCCTACAAGAAACACATCTCAACAGTCAGAGCAAACACAAACTGAAAGTTAAAGGCTGGAAAACAATTCTACAGGAAAACTACTCCCTCAAAAAAGCTTGGGTAGCCATAGTGGTATCAGATCACATTGATTTTAGGCTGAAGACAGTCACAAGAGACAGTGAAGGTCATTTCTTATTGATCAAGGGATCTGAACATCAAGAGGAACTCACACTCCTAAATGCATATGCATCTAAAGAGGGACTGACGAAATACCTAAAACAACTACTCATTGACTTGAAGAAAGGCATCGATAGCAACACAATACTAGTTGGAGATTTCAACACCACTTTATCACCTTCCAATAGATCAACCAGACTCAAGCTCAACAAGGACTTTATCTGAGGGAAGAAATGGAAGAGAGGGGCTTAGTATATATATATACGGGACACTTCATCCTCAAAAAGCTGAATACACATTCTTCTCAAGTGTTCATGGAACATTCTCCAAGATAGACCACATGCTGGGCCACAAAACATAACTTTTACATAAATTAAGAAGCTAGAAACTGTTTCAACGATCTTCTCAGATCATGATGCCCTGAAAATAGAAGTGAATCACACACACAAACAGAAAATCAAATCAAACACCTGGAAATTAAACAGCTCACTACTAACAATGAATGGCTTAGAAAGGAAATAGGCAACTTTAATGAAAATTTAAAAGTTTGTGCATTTAATGCCCACTGTCAATAGAGTAAAAAAGGAATGCATTCTAAATTATGTGGATTAGAAATACTATAGAATTACGTATTTTATAAAAGAAGAGCAAACTAAATGCAATCATTTCAAAATTTCTGTGGAACAGAATTTGCCAAGAACTCTTAATATCAATGGCAAGAACCAAAAAAATTATTGAAAGTTTGAAATGTGACTTGAATACACACTTTTTCTGAAGAAGAGATACTAGGGTTCAGAGAGTTAATACAGTGGGTAGGACACTTGCCTTGCACACAGATGACCTCAACTTGATCTCTGACAACATATATGGTTCCTAAAGCACTGCCAGGAGTGGTCCCTGAGCTCAGAGCCAGGAGTAAGTCTTGAACACCACAAGGTGTGATTCCAAAACAAAATAAAGCAAGGCAAAAGAGAGGCTAGAGCCATAATACAGTGGGTAGGGTGCTTGCATTGTATGTGTCTGACCCAGGCTCACTCCCTTGCAGCTCAGATGCTCCCCGGAGTGCTCCACGAGTGATCCCTGAACACAAAGCCAGGAGCAAGTTTTGAGTATTGTTTGGTGTGGTCCTCCAACCAAACAAAACATCTAAAAAGCAAAAACCAAAAATGAAGATATATTAATGGCCAATAAGCTCACGAGTCCCTGTTTCTGCATGTTCTTGCTAATATTTGGCATTGTCAGTGTTTTAGATTCTAACCATTCTAGTAAATATATAGAAGTACCTCAATCTGTTAAGTTTGCAGTTTGGTATTGGTATATGGTGCCATTATTAATCTTTACACATGCTTATTTGGCATTTTCACCTCTTTGGTGAAGTGTCTCTTAGCTCCTTTGACTGTATTTAAGGAGCTAAGAAGATATCATTTTAATTTTCAAAGATCTTTATTTCATTTTATTATTTTATTTTCATTTTTATTTATTTTATTTTCATTTTAAAGATCTAGTTTTAATTTTCACTTCTTTGTGAAGTGTCTCTTAGCTCCTTTGACTGTATTTGACTGCAACATGGATGGAACTAGAGGATAACATGCTGAGTGAAATCACTTTCTCTCCAATATGTGGAAGTCAAAGTCACACAAAGAGATAGTAAAAAAGGACCAAAGGCAACCCATCAGATGTGATCCACACAATTGAGTTGGTGGCAGGGGCCAGGGATTGAAAGGGAGGGATGCTGTGGTCTTTGAGGGAGGAAGGTAGGTACACGGGTAATGGATATGGTGTTGGAGTTATGACAACAAGAAGCCATCATTAACCATTTCATTGCAAGCCTCAATAAATGTAATAGGTTCATAAATTGATTTGAAGAAAGAAAAATAATCAATTTGGTTGATCCCAATTCCTGTGTCCTTCAGAAAAATTTTATGATTGCAGTTGGTCTTGCACAGCTCTTATCTCTTACCAGGTTTATTTCTGTGTTTTATAGTTTTTATTGATGTTGCAAAATATATTTTAATTTTTTATAGTATTTTCCAGGGCTGGTGCGATAGCACAGCCAGTAGGGCATTTGCCTTGCACACGGCTGACCTGGGTTCAATTCCTCCTTCCCTCTCGGAGAGCCCGGCAAGCTATTGAGAATATTCCACCCCCACAGCAGAGCCTGGCAATCTCTCCGTGGTGTATTCGATATGCCAAAAACAGTAACAGGTCTCACAATGTAGATATTACTGGTGTCTGCTCGAGCAGATCAATGAACTACAGGAAGACAGTGCAGTGCTATTGCAAGCCTCAATCAATGCAAAAAGGTAAAAAAAACAATCACACTGAAACTATTTTTTAAAATTGGATTCTGTTTTTATTATTGATTTTTAAAAGATTTCTTTGAATATTTTTGATAAAAATCTTTAGTGTGATATGTACTTTGCATTTTTGGGTTGACCACACCTGGAAGTTCTCAGAATTAACTCATATCTCTGTACTTAGTATCATTCCAGATCATGCTTAGGAGACTATAGGTGATCCTATAAATTGAACCCGGGTCTGCTACATCTAAGGCAAGCACCTTAACTCTTCTACTTTATCTCCCATCCCTATTTTGAATTTTTCTCCAATTGTGGCTTTTTTACTTATTCTTTTAACAATTAGCAGAATAGCTTAACATTAATGAAGTCCGACTTACTATGCTTTTGGTGTTTTATTTGGAAAAAAATCACCAGGGTGAAGGTTAGTACGTTTTCTTCTCTATTATATTCTGAAAGTTTTATAATTTTTCATTTTATGTCCGGCTACCTGTGATGTATTCGATATGCCAAAAACAGTAACAACAAGGTCTCACAATGGAGACGTTACTGGGCCGGCTCAAGAAAATCAATGAACAATGGGAGGACAGTGACAGTGACAGTGACATTTTATGTTCAGCTCATCAGTGATTCTCTGAGAGCCTAAAGCTTTCTCAGGAGACCTGGGTACAAGGAGTGACCTTATTAAATGTGAACATTCACTTTAACACTGCCTTCTTGATTCTTCGGATTCTTTCCTTGAGTTACAAGGAATCATACAACACCTCTCATTCAATCCCATCCCTATTCTTTCTACCCATTCCTTCATGATGACCCTTACATATGTGAAGTCTGGTAAAGGTTATACTTCACTTAAGTTTTTAGTTTGCCTGTAGTTTTTTGTTTCAGTAGTTTTAACTAAACTTTTATATTACTAAATTCTATTTGAATCATCATGGGAAGAATATAAATGTTTAAAGACTTGAACTGAAAATTAAGGACACAGTTTCATTCATTGTTTTATTTAGGACCAGTTTCAAACTCATTTCTTGCATCTGTTCTTTGAAATCCTCTGCTTTTCATGTTAGTTTTTTGGGAAATGGACACTTGATTTTCCAAAGCTTTGTTTTCAGTGGGTACATTAGTCTAGGTCAGAGTTTATTCAATCTATTCTTCAACACCTGCAAAATTGCATCAATCCAGGGACCTGCGTGAGCCAAGACCATAGAGCACTGGTTTTCACTTTTTCTAAACCTGGGGACCAGCACTAGTCATGGTCTGGTGGTTGAAGATCATTGATCTATATTACCACATGTGGCTCTTTGCTGTTTTATCAGGGTTACAGAGTCCTTATATGTTGGCTGAATTTCAGCTTTCATTCCAAACCAAGTCAGACAGCCATTCCCCGATTTTTCTTATATCCTCAAAATTCTATTGCTTGCAATTCTAGACTGGGAGTCATTTGACTTGTACTTTTCTTTCCCAACTTCTTGATCTCATTCTGCTTTCTTGAAATTTGATATACAACTTTATAATATGAACATGAGAAACTGGGAAATTGGTTTTTTTGGAGCCAAATGTCAGTACAATAATAATAGCTCTGTAACTTTATTTTTATTATTATTCCTTTTTGCTTTTTGGGTCACATCCTGCAATGCACAGGGGTTACTCCTGGCTTTGCACTCAGGAATTACTCCTTGCAGTGCTCAGGTGACCATATGGGATGCTGGGGATCAAACCTGAATCAGCTGCGTGCAAGACAAATGCCCTACCCGCCGTGCTATTGCTCCATCCCCAGTCCTGTAACTTTAAAAGGATGGGTTGTCAGACACCTTCCCAAAGAAGACATATGTATGGCCATCAGGGATATCAAAAATTGCTCATTGTAACTTATGACCAGGAAAATGCAAATCAAAACAATAATGAGATATCATTTCAGAACTTTGAAAATGACACATATCCACAAGTCTAGAAACAGACAGTGTTGACCAGGTTGTAGTGAGAAAGGAGCCCTTATCTAGTGTTGGTGTGAATGTAATTTGGTTCAGCCTCTATGGAAAGTAATATGGAGATCTATAAAAAAAATTAGGAATAGAAGTCCTATATGACCCATTAATACCATTTTTCTTAACTCTCCTCTAAACACATTAATTTGAAAGTATATTTGCATACTTATGTTCATCACCACACTTTGTACAATAGCCAAGATATGGAAACAACCCAACTACAAATGAATGGATCAAGAAATTGTTGGTAGGGTAGGAGTGATAGTACAGTGGGTAGGGCATTTGCCTCGCGTGGAAATGATCTGGATTTGATCCCTGCTATCCCATATGATCCCCAAGCACCTCCGGGAATGATTCATGCAAACAGAGCTGGAAATAAGCCCTGAGCACAGCTAAGTGTAGTTCCAAAACAAAAACAACTATCTCTCTCTCTCTCTCTCTCTCTCGCTCTCTCTCTCTCTCTCTATATATATATATATACACATGTCTATATCATAATGACAAAATAAGAGAGAGAGAGACAGAGAGAGAAGAAAAGTGTATAAGAGAGCCAATTGGGAATGGAGGTGGGATGGAAGGAGGGAAATTGAGTACACTGGTCATTGGTGGTGAGAAATGTATCTTTCTCTTTCTCTTTTTTTTTAATTGAATCACCATGAGATAGAGTTTTCATGTCTGAGTTACAATCACACAATGTTCAAACATCCATCCATCCACCAGTGCACCACCAATCTCCCCAGTATACCCCCCTTCCTCACCCTCCCTCTGCCTCACTGGAAATTTCCCCCATACTCTCTACTTTTGGGCATTATGGTTTGCAATACAGATACTGAGACGTTATCATGTTTGGTCCTTTACCTACTTTCAGCACACCTCTCCCTTCCTGAGCGATCCCTCCAACCATCATTTTCTTAGTGATCCCTTCTCTATTCCAGCTGCCTTCTCTCCCCGCCCCCCCCCCATCCAAGAGGCAGGCTTCCATCTGTGGAACAATCTTATGGCCCTTGTGTCTAATGTCCTTGGGTATCAGTCTCATGTTATGTTATTTTATACTCCACAAATTAGTGCAGTCCTTCTTTTCTGTCCCTCTCTTTCTGACTCATTTCACTTAGCATGATACTCTCCATGTCTATCCATTTATAAGCAAATTTCATGACTTCATCTCTCCTAGCATATTATTCCATTGTGTAGATGTAACAAAGTTTCTTGAACCAGTCCTCTGTTCTCAGGCATTCGGGTTGTTTCCAGATTCTGGCTATTGTGAACAGTGCTGCAATGAGCATAAAGGTACAAATTTCAGGAAATGTATATCTCACAGGTAATTTAATTATATATATATATACGTACACACAATGTAATATTATGCAGCTATAAGAAATAACAGAATCATGAATTTTAAAAACGTTTTTATTGAATCACCATGAGATAGACCCTTACAAAGCTGTTCGTGATTGTATTTCAATCATACATTATTCCAACACCCATTCCTCCACCAGTGTATATTTCCCATCACCAGTGTCCCCAGGTGCCCTCCTGACACCCACCACCACCACCTGCCTACCTCTACAGCAGGAGTTTTTCTTCTCTCTCTCTGTCTCTCTCCTTTTTGGCATTGTGGTTTGCAATAATGACTGAAAGGTTACCAAGAATATCCTTTTACCCACTTTTAACCTTCAGGTCTTGTCCAGTGTGATCATTTCCAGCTATTATTGTCAGATTGGTCTCTTCTCTATCCTATGTACCCACAGTCCCCTCCCCCCACACACTTGTACTTAGTTCCAACCATTGACCGGTCCTCCTAACCCATTTCCCCTGGCCACAAACTCAGTATTATTTTTGACATGGATGGAACTAGAGGATATCATGCTGAGTGAAATCAGTCAGACTTAATGGGACAGATGGAGTATGATCCCTTTTATATGTCGGACTTAAAGATAGAGTGGAGGAATCTGGAAACAACCCAAATGCCTGAGAACAGATGACCGGATAAAGAAACTATGGTATATCTACACAATGGCATACTATGCAGTTGTTAGTAAAAAATGAAGTCATGAAATTTGCTTTTAAACGGATGGACATAGAAAGTATCAAGCCAAGTGAAATGAGTCAGAAGGAGAGGGACAGACAGAGAATGACTGCACTCATTTTGGAGACATAAAAACACATATGAGACTATTACCCATAGACAACTGAAATGAATGCCCGGAGGACTGGCCCATGGCTGGAAGCTTGTCACACATGGGGAGAAAGGGGAAGAAGACAATTAGGATACAGAAGAGACCAGTATGACAATGGTAGTTGGAAATGGTTGCTCTGGACAAGAGTCGAGTGCTAAAGTAAGCAAAGAGGTATATATGATAACCTTGCAGTACTTGTACTGCAAGTCATAATGACCAAAAGGAGAGAGAGAGAGAGAGAGAGAGAGAGAGAGAGAGAGAGAGAGAGATAGAGAAGAAAAGTGTTTGCCATAGGGGCTGATGGGGGGTGGGGTTGGGTGGAAGGAGGGAAATTGGGTACACTGGTCATTGGTGGTGGGAATTGCATATATCACAGGTAATTTAATTATACACACAGACACACACATATATACATATATGTATAAATATACATATATATATGGTAGCAACAAAGGCCTACAGCAACATAATGGGAGAACTGATCCACACGATTGATTGGGAGTCAGGGGGCTTGTAGGGGAGGGTCTTGGGGTCTTTTGGAGTGGGAGAAGGTACACTGGTGATGGGTGCGGCGCTGGAATTTTGTGCACGAGAATCCATTATTATCAGTATTGTAAACCACAGAATCTCAATAAACATTTAAAAAATTCAGAAAAGGAAGGTTTTATTGCTGGGTGGTGATTTATTTTTATCTCCAGATCAATGCTTCTCAACCCCGTTCTGAAAGCGTGTTCCCCCAACCTTGTTTCCTCCGACTGGGCCACCTGTCATATTGGCTTCTCACCTGTTCTTGTGCCATGTCCCCCATTCATGCAGTTTTCACTTGTGACCCATGGGAAGCGCCCTGAGGAGGCATACAGTCCCTGCTCTAGATTATTTAAGGTTTGCTCGTGGGTTGGGAGAGATGACACTATTCCTGGGGCAGTTTCCACACTGTAGGGGTCAGGCCAGCAGTGCCTCCTGGGTCTGACTCTCCACTGGTCCCCTCTCATTCCAGCGTCTCAGCTACAGAACAGAGAGGGGCTCGCCACGGAAGCCGGGAAGAGAGTGAGATTCCATGACCATAGATGTGTCAATAGCTGTACAGATGATCAATAGCTGTGCCGTTGATCAGATCTGCATCTCCTCCCCAGACCTTTGTCCAGGACGAGTGGACCATAGAGAGCCCAATCCTATAATCAAAATACTGAAAAATAACTCTCAGGCTCTCTTACATAAACTCTATTCTGCCTGGAAAAATCGCCCCAACGCGGGATTACAGAAGCAGATGCTGAGCGGGGGAGGAATCGGGAGCAGAGAAAAGGTTCTGCCACCTGCGTCCTGGGACCCAGAACATCTAAGCATGAGGGTGGGGCCTATCCGCTGGACTTCAGGGCAGGGCGAGCCTCGCAGGTGGGCTCTGAGCAGCTGCCGCAGGGCCGGCAGCGGGCAAGGAGTCGTAGCGATGCTTCTCACTAACCACCTGTTCGGCGCGGGGACCCCCCCTCAGCTCTCCACTCCTGGGCCCGGCACCCTACCTCTTCCCAGAGCCCTCCACGTTCGGCCGCGGCCGCTGGGTGCTGCACCCCAGGGCTTCTTCAGGACTGGACAATCTGTGTCCCTGACACCTGGCGCCCGTCAGCAGACAGCAGGTTCCGCAGCCCCCGCCCCCAGGCTGACCCACGCCTGTCACATCCTGGACAGTCCGGGCTGGGACCGGCGGGGGCGTGGGCTGGGGGCCGGCGGGCGCCTTCTCCAGGTCCCTCTAGCGCGCACCCAAAGCACTGCGGGCAGAAACCGAGCCGGGAGGCTCCGGAGAAAGGCCCGGCCTTCCCGGGCCGCTGAGACCCCTCCTCTCTGCCCATGAAATGAAAGAAAGCTTCAGGGGGGAGTCGGGGGCACGCCCGTCACCCTCCGAGGCAGTTCCTGGAGTGCTGTGCCCGGGGTGGGCTCGCCGGCGCTCGGGGCCTCCCGAGGGTTCGCCAGAGGTCCAGCATCTCCGCGCAGGGCCGACCCGCGCTGCTCCCACGGCCCCGAGGCCACCGGGTGCTCCCGCGAGACCCCGAGGGCCCAGCAGCAGCGGGTGCAGGAGCGGCCGGCCCGGCGGCGCGCGCAGGCCCGTGCGGAGCGCCAGGCATCCCCGCCCGCGGCCTCGGTCCCCTGCTCTGCGCGCCCCCCGGGGTGGGGTGGGGGGGTCTCCCGGCCGCGCCCAGTGCCGAGGAGGTGCGGCTGGCCGGGGAGGCGGCGGCCAGGCGGGGAGGAGAGCGAGCAGAGGAGCCGCCCGGGAGGCGCGCAGGGGAGGGGCGCGGGGAGGCCCACCGGGGGGAGGAGCTCCGGGAGGAGCCGCGCCCGCCGCCCCGGCCCGCCGCGCCCTGCCCCCGGCATGTGTGGCCGCTGGCGCCGGTGGCCGCCGCCGCGCGGGGTCTGAGCTGCGCGGGCTCGGGACGGTGTGCGCCGGCCGACGTGCGTGTGGCGCCGCTGGAGCCGCCCGCTCGTCCCCGGGCCGCGGTGCATGTTCGCCTCCTGCCGCTGTGTGTCGAGAGGCGGGCGGACCATGAAGATGATCCACTTTCGGAGCTCCAGCATCAAATCGCTCCACCAGGAGATGAAATGCACCATCCGGCTGCTGGACGATTCCGAGATCTCCTGCTACATCCATTTGCGGGCGGCTCGGAGCCGGGGTCGCTGGCGTGTGTGCGCGCGCAGCGGGGAGGACCCTCTGCGGGTGGGCGTGGGTGGCCAGGACCAGGAACCCATCCAGGGGCCTGCTGAAAAGCCCTACTCCGCTTCCTTCGTGGTCGGAGGCTGAGAGCCCTTCTCGGGCACGGGGCACGGTCCCGGCAGGCGCCAGGCTCGGCTTCTTGGCCCCACGGCCCCCTCTCCAGGCGTGCGACCCTGGACTCTTGTCTCGCCGCACTCCGGCTAGGGGCGTCGGGCGGGCAGCTGCCTCCAGTTACCCCACCAGGAAAGGGGATGCCCGAGAGCCGAGGGCACCTCCCGCTCTTCCTTGCCCCCTTCCTCCACGTGGGTGAGGCACGCATGGGTCCCGTGCAACCCTTTCTCCCCGTGGCCACGGCCTGGGAACCCGCCACGGCCCCTGCCACCCCCTGTGTTGATGGCCTTTGCCTCTCCGCGGCGGGGGCCGCTGAAGTTTCCAGCGAGGGAAAGCCACAACCCCGGGAACCCCCGGCTGCGCTGCACCCTCCTAGGCGGGGAGCGCGCTGTGCCAGCTGGGCTCCCTCGGAGTCTGGCTGAGCCTGAGCGGTGGAGAAAAAGGAAGAGCTCGAGGCCATAGGCAAGGGATGCTCAAGGGATGCTGCGTGTGTCGGGGCTTTGGGGAGAAATGCCTGGAAGATTGAAATAGGAGCAGAGGACGTTTACTCGCGCCCAGACTGGAACAGGCGAGAGGGCTTTGGTCCTAAGTGCTTCGGGGCTTGCAGGAGATCAAGTGAACTCTCTCTCTCTCTCTCTCTCTCTCTCTCTCTCTCTCTCTCTCTCTCTCTCTCTCTCTCTCTCTCTCTCTCTTCCTTCCCCCCTTGTATACACTTCAATAACTGTTTATATAGGCAGGTGCCCTGTACAATCTGAGAAAGTGTTGGAGAGGTGGTATCAAGGCTCAGTCCTGTTAGATTCTGACGTTTGCATTTATTTATTGTTTTTTTTTTTAATCTCTGGGATTTCCACTTCTCAACTGTCAGAAACTTGTAGCTGAGTTTTAAAAAAACACCCTTCCTAGATCTGTGAGTTGGAGGGGGCAACCTTTGCCAGAGGCAGAAATATCTGTGGACTGTGTTATCTCAAAGGAATTAATTATTGTTAACAGTATTGTAAATAACGTTGCAAATGTATTTGATTTGTATTGTAAGTGTAAACGCATCAGTATCGTAAATTACTAAGAACAAACAACAAGAACAACCAAACTAACTTCTTCCGGATTCGTTTGATTGTTATTGCTATGGGAGTTTGTTGCACTGGGGATAGTGGCACCTAGATTGTAAGCAGACCGCTGGACAAGTTTCAGGCTGGAATGTCCTGCTCTAGGAGCTCTCACTGAATATTCTGGAGAGTGTCTGTAGTGTCACTCTAAGCTAGACATTGCTTCTAAAGTCAATAACAAATGGATCAGTGATGGAAGAGATAGTATTTCGGCTGTCACATGAGTTGAACGGAACAGTTTGGCAATGTGCTGTCTTGAGATCCAGAGAAACTCATTTTTCTACTTTGCTTTAAGTCCTAAAATAGATATATAAGTCATTTCACCCTTTTTTTTATTGAATCAGCAGGAGATACAGTTACAAAGCTTTCAGTCATACAATGAATGAACACCCATCCCTCAACCAGTGCACATTTTCCACCACCAATGTCCCCGGTATGCCCCTCCCCCCTTTCTAACCCTCCCCCTGCCTCTCTGGCAGACAATTTTCCCTCTGCTCTCTCTCTACTTTGGGGCATTATGATTTGCAATACTGAGAGGCTATCACGTTTGGTCCTTTATCTACTTTCAGCTTTTATCTCCCATCCCGAATGATCCCTCCAACCATCATTGGCTTAGTGGTCCCTTCTCTATCCCAGCTGCCTTCGCCCCCAGCTCATGAGGCAGGCTTCCAACTATGAAACAATATTCCTGGCCCTTGTATCTACTGTCCTCAGGTGTCAGTCTCATGTTATTTTATATTCCACAAATGAGTGCAGTCCTTCTTTGTCTGTTTCTTTCTTTCTGACTCATTTTTAATATAGATAGTAGGAACCTCACATGCAGGAGGTGTTTGACTTGAACTTTGTCTTTTAGGCTCAGTTTCACTTTTACTTAAGAATTTTGATTATATTCAGAATATGTGTAAGATGTGTAAGTAGACTTCTGTACACTTACTGAAGTAGTTGTAGGCTTTTGCTAAATATATTTACTAGTAGTATAGGGAATAGCATTAGTGTTGGTTTATCTCTTGATGAGAAGTGTTCAAATGAAACAATACTTCATCATAGTAAAGAATACTGTATTTTTTCCCCCACGATATATCTTTGTTTTGCGGTGTTTTTTTGGTTGTTGTTGCTTCAGTCCCATTGGTAATTTTCTTGTTTTTAGCTTAATAACTATCAAGTTTCTGGAAAGTGGTAGTTATTATTTCTGTAGAATATTCTCTTTTGTTATTGTAGGGGGCTGGAGAGATAGCACAGAGGTAGGGCATTTGCCTTGCACACAGCCAGCATGGCCGAGCCGGGTTTGATTCCTCCGCCCCTCTTGGAGAGCCCAGCAAGCTACCGAGAGTATCTCGCCCGCACCGCAAAGCCTGGCAAGCTACCCGTGATGTATGCAATATGCCAAACACAGTAACAACAAGTCTCAAAATGGAGACATTACTAGACCCGCTTGAGCAAATCGATGAACAATGGGAGGACCATGATACCGTGATAGTAGGAACCTATGGATTTCTCTGCGGTCTCAGCCTCTGTCTTCCTTGTTTTGTCCCACTCAATTGACATAACTGGTTTCTACTTATTCCTTAAAGACTAAGTCTTGCCTCATGAGCAAAGGGGAGAAGGCAGCTAGTATAGAGATGGGATCACTAAGAAAATGATGGCTTGAGGAATCGGTCTGGATGGGAGATGTGTGCTGAAAGCAGATAAAGGACCAAACAGGATAACCTCTCAGTATCTGCATTGCAAACCATAATGCCCCCAAATTAGAAAGAGTATGGGGAATATTGTCTGCCATGGAGGCAGGGGGAAGGTAGGAAAGGGGGGGTATACCAGGGATATTGGTGGTGGGGAATGTGCACTGGTGAGGGATGGGTGTTTGATCATTGTGTGATTGATTGTAATCCAAACACGAACGCTTGTAACTATCTCACGGTGATTCAATAAAATTAAAAAAATTTAAAAACTATTAAAAATCAAATGATAAAAAGAAAGACTAAGTTTTCCTTTGAACAGATAAGTGGCTCTTCTCAGGACATGTGCTTATTGTCTTATATTCTGGGAAACAATATATTATGCTTACTTTAAGTTACAGTTTGTATTGCCCACCTGATGCCAAGGACTTTAATAATACTATGCTTCAAATGTTTCTTTTAATTTTTAATTATGTTTTTTAAAACATATTTTTAATTATGTTTTTTCAAATGACATGTTATTTTCTTCAGATTATCCTGCCCCCACAGCAGAACCTGGCAAGCTACCTGTGGCATATTCGATATACCAAAAATAGTAACAATGATGATCCTCATTCCCCTGATAGATCCCCCAATATGTCATTGGCCTACACTAGCACGTGACAGGGACTAATGAAGATGTTACTGGCGCCCGCTTGAGCAAATCGATGAACAACTGGGTGATAGTGATAGTGATAGTGATGTTATTTTCTGTCCCTTCTGATCCCAAATGGTAATTATTGTATAAATAGTTAAAGTGAGCTAGAGGGGGCTGCAGCGATAGCACAGCGGGTATGGTATTTGCCTTGCATGCGGCCGACCCAGGTTCGATTCCCATCATCCCATATGGTCCCCTGAGCACTGCCAGGAGTAATTACTGAGTGCAGACCTAGGAGTAACCCCTGTGCATCGCCAGATGTGACCCAAAAAGCAAAACAAAAAAAAATAGTAAAATGAGCTAGAGAATTTCACCTTGTTTAAATTAAACAATTAAAAGATTTCAATTTTGATAAATTTGGACCTTGTACATTTCTACGCATTGAAATTGTACTCTGGCTGTAAGGTAAAATAAGTTTTATTTTTTAGAGTTTAAAAGTGTTTTTTAAAATTTAATTTTTATAAAGTAGTTCACAATATTTGATTACATTTAATATTTGAACACCAATCTCACCACCATTAAACCTTCACGCCACCATATTTCGAATGTTTCTCTTCCAAACCCCAACCCTTGCACCAAAGCAGAGCCGAAATCATTTATTTTGCATTGTTTGTTATGAATAAACTGCTGAAAATTCTCCAAAAATTTTCCTTAGAGGAAAGTGAGTGAAGATTGTTGTATTTCACCATTTAGCTCTTCTATAAGAGATCAATAACATGTCGTTAAAGATTGAGGCTTGTGTCCTTATAGAATATACGTATATGCATATGAATATGCATATATATGTAAAAACTTATTTTCCTCTAGAATGGCTGCCTTTTACTTTAAACTCCATCAAATGTGGTGCACTACTCTTGGAATATGAGTGGTGTGAGGTATGAGTTATGGCTGTGCAGTCCAGGAATAAATTCCTGGTCCAGGAATAAGCTCACTCATGCGTGAGGCTTGGCCTGAGCATGTGGAGAGGGCTGAGGGCATGGTGGTAGTTGAGTTCTAGAGGTTTTTGGCTGCTGGGTCTGAGTCCCTTGGGGTGGGGAAGGTTCTCACCCACCCCCTCTGGATTCCCCTGAATGAAACAGCCTGGTGTGGGGTCTGGCGGCATGGGTATGGGGAGCCATTTTATGCTCTCTTTCGAGATAGTTATCTTAAAAAATTTATATGTGTGTGTATATATTTATAAAATATATGTATATATACTAAGTTCCTCTCCGCTGTTTCTCTCTTCAATTCCAGTCAATTCCAGTATTTCCGCTTTTAGTTTTAGCCTAGCTGATTTATCAAGTGGTGACAGAGTGGTGTTGAAATCTCTAACTATTATTGTGCTGTCATCAATGTCCTTCAAGTCTATTGGTCATTTTATGAATTTTAAATGTGTTTAGGAGTATGTGAGTTCTTTCTGATGTTCTTATCCCTTCATCACTGAGAAATGGCCTTCTCGGTCTCTTAAAACCTTTTAGTACTATAGTCAATGTTGTCTGATATCAGTATGGCCACCCAGCCTTTTTTTGGGTTTGTGTGCTTGAAATATTGTCTTCCAATCTTTGACTTTGAATCTGTTTGCCCTTACTGCTTAAACTTAATTCTTGAAAGCAGCAGAAGGTTGGACTCAATTTTTTAATCCATACTGACATTTGATGTTTCTTAATTGGTACAGTTAGGCCTCTGACATTGAATGTGATTATTGCCTTGGAGTTTGTACCGTCTTTTTGTAGAAATTTGGTCTAGTTGTGAGATTTCTCTCATCTACAGTAGCCCTTTTCATTCTCTTTCTTACAGCAGTTTTGAGTCATAAAGTTCCTGAACTGTTTCTTATCTGTGAAGTTGTGTATAGTTCCTTCAAATCTGAATGAGAGTCTGGCTGGGTAAAGTTGTTCATTGAGTTTAATTATCTCCCACCATTGTCTTGGGGCCTCATGTAAGAAATCGTCTGTCATTTGTACCAACACTCCTTTGCATGTTTATTTTTTTCTTTAATTTTTAAGTGCTCTATACCTATCTAAGACATTCATCATTCTGAGTAGTTTGTATCTTGAGTATTTTTAGTTGGATTTCTTTTATCTGGTACCCTTCAAGTCCTTGGATCTGGGTGCTTGCCCCCTCCATCTCTGGGAACTTCTCAGCAGTGATGCTTCTGACTGTTGCATCTTCACAAGAGTTGCCTTCCTGTCCCTCTGGGACAATGATTATTTTTATGTTGTTCCTCTTGAATTAATTCCAGAGTTATCTTATCAACTGATCCTTCCACCAGTGCCTATTCTCCACCACCAATGTTCCCAGCATCCCCCCCCCATAATCCCCACCCCACCCCCCACTCCTGCCTCTGTGGCAGGTGGAGAGTACCTTTTACTCTCTCTCCTTTAGGGTGTTGTGATCTGCAATCCAGGTATTAAGTAGCCATAATGTTTGGTCTATAGTCTAGGAAGATGTGTGCTTAAAGTGGGTAAAGGATCAAATATGATGGCCTCTCAGTATCTATACTGCAAAACATAATGCTCAAAAGGGGAAGGAGAGAGAGATGGGGGAGGTAAAAGAGAGAGAGAGGGAAAGAGAGAGGGAGATAGAGGGGAGAGAGAGAGAGAGGGAGGGAGGGATGGAGGGAGGACTGGGGACACTGGTACACTGGTGGGAAATGTACACTGGTGGAGGGACAGCTGTTTGAACATTTTATGACTGAAACCAGATCATGAAAACTTTGTAACTGTCTCATTTGCCAAGGTGTCAAAAATCAGATGGGCTGGTCACGTAATGAGATTTAAAGACGACCACTGGACTAGAGCTGTTACCGACTGGATTCCACGGGATGTCAAAAGACCGTGTGGCCGCCCACCTACCAAATGGTCAGACTTCTTCGTCAAGATCATGAACGATCTGTTTGAGGCTCTACATGTTCCCAGAGCGAACAGATGCCATTAGGCTACACTAGCACGCAACAGGGACAAATGGAGATGTTACTGGCGCCCGCTCGAGCAAATCGACAACTAACAGGAAGTTAAGTGATTAAGTGATTTAAGTGTATCTCAAGGTGATTCAATTAAAAAAAAAGAGCTGGAATTCCCAAAACAATCCAAATGATCAATGAAACCAAGTGCTGGTTCTTTGAAAAAATAAACTAGATCATTAAACCATTGACAAGACTCTCAAAGAAAGAGAGAGAGGGAGAACCCTAATAAACTGAATCAGAAATGAAAGAGGTAACATCACAACAGAAACTATGGAAATTCAAATCAGAGATTACTTTGAGAATCTTTATGCTGTGAAATAAGAGAACTTTAAAGAAATGGATAAATTCCTGGACTCCTATACTCTCCCAAAGCTGAAGCAAGATTTGGAAGAGGGAGGGAGTGAGAGAAATGGAGACAGACAGACAGACAGACAGGATGGATTTGCATATGGAGAGCTGTAACTCTTTCCCACTTTCAACCTTTCTCTTCATTTAACCAACCTTGGTTGACTTCTCAGGATTTTTTTTTTTTTGAGAATTATGAGGGCCTTTTTCAGTTAGAAAAACAAGATCTTCTAAGCCACAGAATCCCCTCACTCTGGAACTTTTTGCAAGATACTTGCTGTTTTGTACCTCTATAAAATGGAGGATAATGTAGAATTCATTGAGCTGCTTTGGGATAGAGATTTTAAAAAATGATTAAGTTCCATTTTAAACAAAACTATTTGGCTAATATAACAATTTAAACTTTGAATTTATTAAAAACAAACCTTGATTCACAAGTACACTGAGTTTTAACTCCACTAACCATGAATACTAAATGCATTCAAAGTACCATATCAGAGACAGCTCAATGAGACTGAGCACATGCTTTGTTATGTAGAAGACTCTGGATTGGTTTGGATCCTTGGCACCTTAAGATCCCTCAAGCACCCCCAGGAGCAACTCCAAGCACAGAGCCTGGAGCAGCCAGCCCCTGCACACTACCACACAAGCAAAAAGCACCATATCAAGTACTGGGGAAATCATAGTGGATGGCGACATCCCTGTCTTCCAAGGGTTTACAACCTAATGGAAGATATATGTGCAATTAAATTACTCAAGGGCAGAAATGAGGGCTGTAAAAGAACTATGACAAAGTGGTGGAGAGGACATTCTGATCAAACCCTCTGAAGGCTAAATGCTGAGGACTCACTCTGAAAGGATTTCAATTTAAGGCCTGCCAAAGAGAACAAAAAGGCAGATTCCAAGAGCAGAGGATACATATGTTATCAAGATGCTTGAGTAAGTGGATGAGGGAAATACTGAGCAATGGTGAATCAGAGATGTGGGTGCGAGTCCAAAGGAAACTAAGCCTGAAGAGTAATCCTAAAGAGTCTGGATTTATCTGGAAGGGCAGTAGGAGGGACTTTGTCTGTGAGTTCCCGGTACATTTGCAGTGGTTCTGAAAGGAGGGAGTGATTGCGATATCCTCTCGAGAGGCAAACACTGGGGCAAGAAAGACAACCTCTTAGAATACCGTGAATGCTATGAGGGGATGGCGAGATTTCAATGTAAAAACACAGGATTAAGGGAGAGAGGAAGACATGCGTCTCTGTCTGCTGGATCAATGCAAATCAAACAAGCACCTCTGTCCCACACTTAAGAATAGGTACTTAAGTGTGGATGCTGGTGGTGGGAAATGTGCATTGGTGGAGGATGGGTTGTTCGATCATTGTATGACTGAAGCTCAATCATGAAAGTTTTGTAACAGTATCTCATAGTGATTCAATAAAAAAAAAGTTAAATTAAAAAAAATAGGAAATGAGAGCATGGCAGGTAGGACCCGTGTCCTGATCTGGGTTCGATCCCTGAGCACTACCAGGAGTGATTCCTAAGTGCAGCACCAGAAGTAACCCCTAAACAAAACAGGACTGGAGATGTGGACCATCAGGGACACCCACGTCCATTCCCACCTGGTGCAAAAGCACTCAGAGCAAAGTCAAATTGCACAGCACAGAGAAAGCTTCCTGGGCCCCCCCTTGCAGTGCTGTGAAGGGAACATCTTCACATCTAAGGTCTTCTAGAAGTAGCTAAAGGGTTCACTCTCCAGCACTGTCAAAATTAACAATGATAAATACTTTTTGCATACCTCAAGGAACTTAGTAGGAGAAAAAATTAAAGCCAAAGTCAGTAGATGAAGGGAAAAAAATAAAAATTACAGTGTAAGTAAGGAAAATAGAAATGAAAAAAGATCATGTAAAAGATCAGTTAAATCACTACTCACAATGAGAAAGACAAATACAGGATGATCTCACTTATATATGGTATTCAAAGAAATACACCACAAGGAGAGAAATGTCAAAGACAAACCCATAGACTCTAACTCCCAAATTGAGCACACCAAGAGGCAGGGCAGGGTTGAAAGGTCCAGGGGACTATGGCTGAGGGATACTGTCACTTTGGTGGACACAGGGTGGTGACATTATACCCCTAAAACATTTTAAAATGGAGGGCTTGACGCATAGCACAGTGGCTAAGATGCTTGCCTTGTAGGTGTATGGTCAAATGCGTTCAAATTCCATGTTGCCACATGTGCCAGGAATGTTCTTGGCACCCAAACCACTGTCACATGTTGTGACTAATAACCAAGAACCCAAGCACCACACTCAGAAAGTGTGAGCCCTGGGAACTCCAAACAGAGCACCACAGTGACCCCTCACCCTGTGAGCACTGCAGCTAGAGCCTGCATGCCTCAGCCAGAGGCGCATGCCGGCAAGCAGAGATGCATGCACCACAGCCACAGGAGCACAAACCCAAGAGCCTGCAGCCTAACACTCGACCTGCTAGGAGCACCCCAGCAGAGTGAGTGATTTTCCTGACATATGATGCCCCATCAGCACCCCAGCAGACTCTGTGAGCCCTGCACCCTGCCCACAACCCCTGCCAGCATCACAGTGAGAACTGCGAGTGCCACAATAAGGCTGCATGTGGACCCCACATGGCAGATCAACAGCAACAAGGGGGAAGGTCAGGGGAGGGAATAAGAGTGTGTTTATAGAACCTTAGTGCCCGAGAACAGATGACTGGATAAAGAAACCCTGGCACATCTACACCATGGAATACTATGTAGCTGTTAGGAAAAATGAAGCACAGAATTTTCTTGTAAATGGATGGACATGGAGAGTATCATGCTGAGTGAAAAGAGAAGGTGAGGGACTGACATAGAATGACTGCACCATTTGTGGAATTTAAAAAAAAACAGTATGAGACTAACACCTGAGGACAGTAGAAACAAGGGCCAGGAGGACAGGTCATGGTTGCAAGTTGGCTTCAAGTGCTGGGGAGAAGGCAGTTTGGATAAAAAAGGAACCACTATGACAAAGATAGTTGGAAGTGATCACTCTGAATAAGAACTGAATAAGAACTGCTGAAAGTAAGTAAAGGAACAAGCATGATGACCTCTCAGAATCTGTACTGCAAACCATAGTGCCCAAAGGAGAGAAAAAAGGAAAGTGCTTGCCATAGAGAGAGGCTGGGCGTGGTTTGAGGGAAACTGGGGATACTAGTAGTGGGAAATATGCACTGGTGAAGGAATGGGTGTTGGAGCATTGCATGACTGAAACCCAGTCATGAACAATTTTGTAACTATCTCATAATGATTCAATTAAGTAAAGTAAAGTAAAGTAAAGTAAAGGCCCTCCCGTTGATCATCGATTTGCTTGAGCGGGCCCAGTAACGTCTCCATTGGAGACTTTGTTGTTACTGTGTCTGGCATATCGAATACTCTCGGTAGCTTGCCGGGCTCTCTGAGAGGGGCGGAGGAATCGAACTCGGGTCGGCCATGTTGGCTGCATGCAAGGCAAACGCCCTACCCGCTGTGCTATTGCTCCAGCCAAATTAATATAAAAATTATTTAACACACATACACACACACACACACGTTTGAGGCCACATCCAATGGTGCTCCAGGATTACTCCTGGTTCCATGCCCAGGGATCACTCCTGGTTTGCGCAGGGGACCATATGGAGTGTCACGGATCAAACCCAGGTAGGCCACAGGCAAGACAGGCACCATACCTGCTGCACTATGTCTCCTGTCTTCTCTAAAACAAAGACAAGTGTGCCAGGGGTTGGAGTGAGCTTGGTGGATTGAGTGTATGCTGTGCATGCAGGCCAAAGCTTCACGGTTCCCTGAGCAATACCACCAGCAACTCCAGAGTACAGAGTGTGTGGTAACTGAGTATCTCTAGGTGTGGGACAAAAAATAGTGGGAGAAGAGAGAGAAAAAGTGAGAAAGAGAGAGGAGAGAGAGAGAAGAGGGGAGAGAGAGAGAAGAGAGAAAGGGAGAAGAGAGGAGGGGGAGAGAGGAGGAGGAGAGAGAAGAGGAGGGAGAAAGAGGAGAGAGAAGACAGGGAGAGAGAAAGAGAAGGGAGGAGAAAAAGAGAAGGAGGGGGAGAGAGAAAGAGGAGCGAGAAGACAGGGGAGAGAGAGAAGACAGGGGAGAATGAGAGGGGGAGAAGAGAAGAGAAGGGAGAGGGGGTGAGAGAAAGAGATGGAGAGGGAGAAAGAGGACAGAAAAGAGAGAAAGAGAAAAGGGGAGGGAGAGAGAGAGAGAGAGAGAGAGAGAGAGAGAGAGAGAGAGAGAGGTGAGAAGAGAGAGCAGAGAGACAGCGCAGTGTAACCAAACTGCTCTAGAATCAGAACTATTAATGGTTTAGTGACAGGCCGTCCGAGGCAGGTCAATGGGCCATAGAGGCAAAGGCCGGCCTCTCGAAGTGGGGACACCAGTGCTGACCTCTGCCCGGTCAGTTCCATTCACAGCTCTGGACACTCAGCATGTGCACCTGAATGAGGTCCACACTAAGCTGCTCTGTGGGTCTGGCTCCCGACTGAGGAACCACACTTCAAAGACTCCTGCCGGTGCCTTGGCTTGAGGGAGCATCCCGGACGTGCCTCGGCAGCAGGCAGGAATGAGGCCTTGGTTACTCGTCCCTCTCACCCACACACAGCACAGGGAGTCACCAGTACTTCCCGACACTGTCAGGTTCTATGGGTGTACAGTGGCTACATACACGGCCAGGATCCTGCTCTTAAGAGGTAAAATCTTGCAGGGTTGGAGAGAGAGTACTGGGACAGAGGCACTTGCCCTGTGCACAGCTGACCCCAATCCAACCCCCAGGAAGGCCTATGGCTTCCAAGATTTCCAGGAGTGACCCTTGAGTACAGAGCCAGAGGTGAACCCCGAGTACCACCAGGTGTGCCCAAACCCTCCACCCTCCAATTTTTTTTTTAAGTAGCAGTATCTAAGTACTTTTCAAATTATCATCCTATTTAATGTCATGTTACACTCGGTACAAGGGAAATAAGTGATGGTGCTCTAAGAATGTATAACAGGAGCTGTCTTCTAAATCAGTCAAGGAGGGCTTCCTGAGGAAGTGGCAGGGGCGCTAACATGTGAAGGACGAACAGGGTTAACTCTGTGGGAAAGGGAAGGAGACATCTGGCCACTGATAAGAACAATAAACCTGACTGAGGGTGAGGGTAGGTGGAGAGAGAGCACAGAGGGTCTGGCTCTTGAAACTTCCCACTGGTTTCGGGGTCAAGACCAAACGACCCCATGGCCACTCCTGTCCCTGGCCACTCTGTGCTCTGCGTATCCACCACATCCACTGTCCCTCTCACTCCCTTTACAGCCACACTTGAATTCCATAGGGCCAGTTTTGTTTGGTTTTGGGCCACACCTGGTGATGCTCAGAGGTTGCTCCTGGTTTGCAATCAGGAATCACTCCTGGCGGTGCTCAGGAGACCAGAAGGGATGCTGGAGATTGAATCCAGACCAGCTGCATATAAGGCAGGTGCCTTATCACTCCAGTTGGGGCTATTTATTTTTTTTGGGGGGGGTGCACAGTTGGCTGTGCTCTGAACTTTCTCCTGGCTCTTGCACACAAGAATCATTCCTGGTGGGACTTGCAGAACTATTTGGGGTACCATACTTGAATTTCAAAGATCTTTCTTGTTTTGTTTTGTGGTGCTTGTTTCTGCTTTTGGGCTACACCTAGCTGTCTCTGGCTCAGTCATCAGGGCTCACACCTGGTGGGCTCACGGGACCACATAGGGAGCTGGCGATCAAACCTGGGCTGGCTGTATGCAAGGCAAGTGCCTTCTCCACTGTGCTGCCTCTCCAGCCCCTCAAATCTCTTCCTGGCTTTGCGGTGGGTGCCACAGTGTGGCAGTGGCAGGAGGAAGGGACCAAGAAGAGGAGGCAAACTCGCTTACACACAAGGCACAGGAGCTTCTGCCTCTGCCCACGCGGGGGTCATGGTTTTGGCGAAAAGGCGAGGGCCACTGCCAATGAATGTAGAGGAGCTCTTGGGAACTGAGCTGGCTTTGGGAGCACCTTCCTCCGAATCACCTCGGGGGCCCAGGAACTCTGTCCAAGGGATGCTGCAGGGGTGTCTGTGAGGGCAAGGCATGGGCTGGAAAGAGACAGCAGCCATTACCT
Source organism: Sorex fumeus (assembly GCF_029834395.1). NCBI lineage: Eukaryota > Metazoa > Chordata > Mammalia > Eulipotyphla > Soricidae > Sorex > Sorex fumeus. The sequence continues at coordinate 12,064,010 of NW_026606103.1, forward strand.
GGTCATCTAGGGGGATCCCGCTGCTCATCTTCACTCGATTTCCCTCCGGGTGATAGTCATCTGCATCATAGAATTTCCACCCTAGCTTGGAAACAAAACGAAAGGAGTATGTAGCGGGCAGGGCGTCTCAGGCGACTGCCGCCACGAGGGCCCACACAGCAGCTCCGTGCTTCCCCCGAGTTGCACAAGAGTATCCCCGGCCTCCCCCCCTAACCGCCCACAGGAAAGAAAAGGGGTTTGAAGCTCAGCAGTGTGCTGTGGGGCTCACCCATCATTATCTGTAATCACCCAATGGGAAACCAAACTGCAGCAGTGAGTGGCACTCTGTACTTGTTCGTGCTTACAGATCAGCCTGCCTTCGGGTCGGGGAAGGGAGAGAACAGTAGGAGACCAGTAGAGTGTGCGACTGAGGGACAGAAAGGCGGGTTACCTCGGATGCCAGCAGGGCGCCCACACTTGATCTGTGGAGAGGATGCAGATGTTCAAATGACCACGCCCTCCCAACCAGCCCATCCGAGGGTGCCCCCCAGAACTCAGATCAAAGTATACTGATGACAATCTGCAAGTGGTTGTGATGCCTTGTTGGTTTTGGGTTTTGGGTGTTTCCCGGAGGTGCTCTAAGGTCACTCCAGGCTCTGTGTTCAGGGGCCGCTCCCAGCAGATGCTTGGGAAACCATGGGGTTTCCGGCCTTACCCTGGGTTTCCGGCATGCAAGGCATGTGCTTCAGCCCACTGCATTATTGCCCCTACCCCAAAAGTGATGTTCTTGACCATGGAATCTCGAGTATGGTTTTAGTTTTCTCCAGGAGTTTAAAGAAAGACATCATTACCCACGTGCCGCTAACCTCTCCCCCGAAACATACCATCAAATCTCATTAAACTCCTTAAGTGTTTTGGCCCCTGCTTAATAGATGCCTCCCAAGTGGTGCTCAGAAGACCTGAGAGCCCTTCTGGTGGTTCTTGACCCACATGGCCAGGGGTCTTGTGCAAAAGCCTGAGACTGTGGTACTGCTCAGCCCTGCCAAGCTTGGCCTCACCCAGGCCACAGAGGTGCTCAGAAACCTCCAGGGCTGCACCAGATGGTGCACAGGAGACCACGAGGCACTGCAGTACAGAGTGCTGGGCATGCACCCTGACTACTGTCCCAGCTCCAGCCCCTAGGTGTTTATTTTCTAAGGGAAAAAAAAACTGAATTCCTGAAGTGCTCAAAACTCTCCTGAGGATGCTAGGAGGGATGTGAAGGGGATTAACCTCCTCTAACTCCTACAAGGTGCAAAGCACAGCACTGCCTCAGGGCTCAGGGCGACATGCTTGAGCAGAGAGACAGGACAACAGTAAGGCCCTGCAGGTTCAACCCCCAGCAACCCACCTGGTTCCTGCCAGCAGTGATCCCTAAGCACAGAGCCAGGAGTAAGCTCTAGGCACAGTTGGGGGGCCTCCCAAAACAAAAATGAAGAAATAAATAGATGAGACGCACTCTTAATGGACACAAGAGACAGGCCAGCCCTTCGGACTGGATGTCCAGGGATCTCTGCTCTGAGAATCTGATAAGGATCTGTTCCCCCTAAAAGGCAGTGCAGGCAGTGGGAAGGCCTCGGGGCTCTGAATCTGACATCTGGCAGGTTCTCTATTCTGTCATTACAGGACTAAGCTCCTGTGTAAGGTGAAATTATTTTCTCACCAGCAAAATGAGAGAACTGAGCCACAGTACCCATTCCCCATCGCTCATTTCATTTAGCCAGCACTGACTGAGCTACCAGCTGGCCGCCAGAGGCTTGGTCTGTGCCACGGAAGATGGACAGAGAAGGCAGCCAATGAGAAATGAAATCCTTTCTGGCTTTCAATTTCTAAGGTGTTGCACAAATACCATTTACCACCATCACAATTTACATATCCGCTTACTATTTATCAGACCTGGTCTCCCAAATTTTATATACCAGTCACAGTCACAGTCACAGTCACAGTCCTCCCGTTCTTCATCGATTTCTCGAACAGGCCCAGTAACATTGCGAGACTTGTTACTGTGTTTGGCATATAGAATATGTCACGGGGAGCTTGCCAGGCTTTGCCGTGCGGGCGAGATACTCTCCATAGCTTGCCGAGCTCTCCGAGAGGGGCGGAGTAATCAAACTCGGGTCGGCCAAGTTGGCCCTTGTAAGGCAAACGCCCTACCGCTATGCTATCGCTCCAGCCCTTTATATACCAATTCCACAATTTTTAAAAATTGTGTTTAAGATAACATGGTTACAATTATACTTTTGGTGTATAAAGTTATTGTACCGCCAGTACCAAAATCTCTCCACCACTGCCCTTATGTCGCTTCTAGTCTCGCTTTTTCCTCATTCCTCAACCCCTCCCCCTTCCATCTGGTGACCTCAACTTTGTAATCAAAGTCCAATTTGTTGGTAAACATTTACCAATTCCAAAGTGTTTACTTGTTTCTCGGGGTCCACACCTGACAGTGATCAGGACTTACTCCTGGCTCTACATTTAGGTATTACTACTGGTGGGGCTCACGGGACCACATGAGGTGCCAGGAATGGAACCCGTGTCAGCCACGTGCAAGGCAAACACCCTTACCCACTGTGCTACTGCTCTTGCCCCTACTTGATATTTTTATATGACTGCTTCACTTTCTGAAATCAAATATATTTTTAAAAAAGTTTGGGGGGGTCACAGAGGTAGTACATCTGCAAACTTCTGACTTGGAAAATCAATCCCCCATTTGACAAATTTATTTGAAATAGACCCAGTCCCACACTGAGCTCCAGATATTTTCCTTCCACATGTGTCTCCTGCTTCTCCAGGTCAGCCTATAACAGAGGTTCCCGAATTTCTTTGTCCTGGGATTCCCTATTCAGAAAGATTATTACTCCAGGCTGGAGAGGTAGTCCACGAGTTTTGAGGCTTGCCTTGTTGGTGGCTGATCCCAGCTGAATTCCTGCCACATGGTCCCCTGTGCACTACCAAAAGAAGCCCTCAAGGAGTGCTTGGCATGACCCAAAATCAAACATAACAATACTCAACAACCCCTAATTTCATCAGAGGCTAATACTGCCCTTCTGGATTCTTCCAGAAATCCTGGAGCAGCATCTTCCTCTTTGGGGAACACTGGTGTACTTCTCCCTTCTCCAAGCTGCCCAGGTGCAAGTCTTAAAACCCCTCTTTACTTCTCATTCATAGTCCATCCACAACGCTCTTATTTATATTCCATAACCGAATCTCTAACTTCAGGCCACCCATCTTGCCCTGCTGGGGTTCCCTGATAATCCATAAGGCGGTCAGGCCTCTGGGCCTTGACACGTTCTAGACCCTCTGCCATAACGCTTTCCCACTGTTCTCCAGGCTTGTCCCCTCCTCTCTCCTAACTCCCACATTTCTTCAGAGGGTCATTCCTTGACCCTCCTGCCTGGTGCTCTGCCCACTTCCTCCCCAGTCTCTCACCTGGAGGTGGCCACCACCAGCACTTTTGGTTGATGTGTATATATTCACTGCCATCCCCCATAGTGGCATATAAACTCCCTGAAGGTAGGGATTTTTGTCCCATTATCAGTGACAACCATGAATGACTGAGTCCAATATTTTTCTGAATGCATGAAACTAACCATCTGAATTGCATAGGACATCTTCCCTCTCGCCTGATGGAAATGTGACTAACTGCCCAAGCTAGCTCAGCAGGCCATGGTGGAACCAAGTCCTGCGGTTACTAAGTCCCTTACACCAAGCACAGGAGCAGTTTTACACTTTTTTTTTCCCTTTTTGGGTCACACCCGGCAATGCACAGGGGTTACTCCTGGCTCATGCACTCAGGAATTACTCCTGGCAGTGCTCAGTGGACCATATGGGATGCTGGGAATCGAACCTGGGTCCGCCCCGTGCAAGGCAAACACCCTACCCGCTAAGCTATCACTCCAGCCTCAGGACACGACTTTTAAAGCAGGTAGCTAGGAAACTGCAGGTGCTGAGTTTTAATTTCATCCCAGATTCCCTGTCTTTGAGGGTGAACATGCCCCCCTCCCCAATTCTTCTAAAGATATATCTATTTACACGAAGCAAGCTTTTTAAATGGGTACAACCCACATGGGTGGTTCCTGACTAAGGAGAGTCTAGAAAATCTGAAGGTCAAGATACTTTAGCACAGTGGGCAAGATGCTGGCCTTGCACACGGCCAGCCGGTGCTCGACCTCCAGTGCCCCATAAACTTCCCGGAGCACCACCAAGAGTGATGCCTGAGCTCGGGCCAGGAGGAAGCCCCACCCCCCGGATAGTTTAGTTCTGGATTTTTTTTTCTTTTTTTGCTTCAGTAACTGTTTTACCAGAAACTACCAGTAACTGGGTAGAGTTAATAGTTGGCTCGTTTTCAGGGAACGAAGGTCTCGGTGCGGGCAATCAAGATTGTGAGATGCTTTATGCTGCCTGTCACATAGCCTCCCAACTAAAAAAAAGAAAATACGGTTCAAGTGAACACGACCACTGTCGTTTACACCGGTAACTCGTCATTTAAGGACGGGAAAAAAAAACAACGGAAGGTCAAGTTCACTTCTCGAGACCGGGAGGTGCAAGCGCTCGCCGGGACTGACTGGCGCAGGTGCAGGAGGAGGTGCGGGCGGCGCGCAGGGGCCCCGAAGCGGGGATGCCGGGACCCCCGAGCTGCCGCTGCTGTGGCCCGCCCGGACTGGCCCGCGCCGCCCGCCCGCGCCGGGAACGCGCTCCGGCCGCTCCGGGCTCGCGTCGCCCCGCTCCCGTCCCCGCGAAGGGGAAGGGGACTCCCCAGGGGCCCCGCGTCCCCGCGGCCTGTCCTCCTCCCGTGTGCCCGCCTTCCGGACGTACTTCCCAGAGCCGCTCACGGCCATCACCAGCAGCAAGCTCGGGGTCGTCAAGTCGCCCGGCTCGCTCCAGCCGCCGGCTTCCGGCCCGCCGCCCCGCCTCCCGCTCGCCCCGCCTCCCGCTCGCCCCGCCCCTTCGCCCCGCCTCCTGTTCGCTGGCCCCGCCCCCCGCTCGCCCCGCCTCCCGCTCGCCCCGCCTCCCACTCGCCCCGCCCCACCTCTCCCATTGCCAGGCTTCCTGTCCCCTTATAGCTGGATATGAATATTTATTTTTTCTTTTTCTTTCTTTTTGGGTCACACCCAGCATTGCACAGGGGTTATTCCTGGCTTATGCACTCAGGAATTACTCCTGGCGGTGCTTGGGGGACCATATAGGATGCTGGGAATCTAACCCAGGATGGTCACGTGCAAGGCAAACGCCCTACACGGATGTGCTATCGTTCCAGCCCCTGGGTATGAATATTTATGAAGCGTTCTCATGCCATTGTGTTTTTTTATGTAACCAAGCGTTTTGCCTGGAGGTGGGCATTCCAGTTGATATCCAGCATGTACTGTGAGAAATATCCAGCCTGTCTAAAATGCATAGATTTAGAGCCTCAAAGACAGGAGAAAAAGGAGGCTTTAATAGCAACTATTGATTTTTTCAATTTGTTTTTATTTTTATTTTATTTTAAAAAAGCTGTTCAACAATAGTTGACTATGAAAGATAGCCCCATGACAATTGGGCCCTAGCAAAGCAAGTCCCAGCCCATATCCCGTCCTGCAGCTGCAGCAGGCTAGCAACACCAAGTACCCCCAACTCCTCCTTGCACCTGGAATTCGCCAGATAAGGCCACAAGGCCTGAGAAGGCCTAATGAGGCATCTCTTTGTCCTGGAATCGGCCTAACAAGGCCCAACACCAAGTACTCCCATCTCCTCCTTGCACCTGGAATTCACCAGATAAGGCCACAAGGTTGGAGAAGGCCTAATGAAAAGGCCTAATTGACTGCCCGTTGGGAGGGCCTGGTGACAGGTACAGAAGAGAGTGGCTGGTGCTGATGGCTTGTTGCAAAATGACTGGCTGCCTGCGTGCAGCATCTAATGTGATAATTCAAATGTATTGGGTGACTTGTGCGTGGGCTTTTCTGAAATGCTCGGGAAGATGCCCTATAAAAAGGCCCCTTTGAAGAGGCTCGGGGCTCTCAGTCACTGACAGTTTGTGGTCATACTGTGAGCCCGAGCATGCTTGAATAAACCTCTTGCTTTTGCATGGACTTGGACTCTCAGAGTTTTCCTTGACAGGTGAGGCTGTCCTGAGCTCGGACCCTAACAGACTACAATTAATATTCAAACACCAATCCCAATATTGTGCACCTTCTCACCACCATAAGAGGAAAGTTTGTGAAGATTGTTATATTTCATCCTGAAGCCATTTAAGTAAGTCCTTGTATAAAAGATTGCAAGCATGTACAGTTATACCCAAACAAATGTGTGCTACTTTTTGGTACATCAGTGGGCTAGAGCATAAGAGGTCCTGCAGCCGTGAATTCGGCCTCATGCTCCAGGTTGTTCTATGTCACACTCTTCCATGAGCTTTATTTCATAATCTCTGGGTTTTGACCATTGATGAGATTATATGGCACCAGAGGCAGTTTGTTGTGTGACTACCAAGACACTGGAAAACTGGGGAGCTGGGGGGAGGAGGCCCAGACCCGTTCCAAGCAGGCTTGGAGATATCAGTCACGGGTCCAGAATACTGGATGTTTCTGCAAGTTCCCTCATAGTTGAGGCTCTTCCTAACCTGTGCAGAGAGGCCTTGAGCATGGATATGGTTGGATTCAGGAGGTTTCTGATTGCCTGGACTCTGCAGGGGTGGGGAGGGAAACTCAGCCTGTCCCCCTCAAGTGGCCAGGGTGAAGACAGCCTGGAGCAGGATCAGGATGTTCTATGTTGCACTCTCCTGAGAGCTTTATTTCATAGTCTCTGGATCTTGGCCATTGATGAGATTATATGGTGCCTAGAGTAGTTTGTTAACTATTGATTATGGTCTTTCAAGATTGGGTGGTTGCCAAGTAGGCAAACTCAGCAAACATGGGCAGCGGTTCTAACGCAATGTTAGTTCCTGGTCCTTTCTCCCATTTATTAGATACTATCAGGCCCATGTTCTAGGGATAACCATGTTTCATTACAGATGTAGCTACCAAATTTATAAAATTTGTAACTTACAATTTATAGTTCCTCCTTCTTGGGTTCCAGGACTAAAGACTGCATTTTAAAACCAAGCTAAATTTTCTCTAACAATAATCTTTAAAGGCAGGATTTTCAATCAGTATCTAGTGTCAGCACTTGAGGTCAAGTTTCTATTGCCCTAAATATGCTTCCCTATTCCTCTTACATGTACTGTGGCTGTTTAGTATCACTGAAGGGGAAGGGACATACCTTTCATATACCCATGTGCTAGAAAACAGCACCATAACTATATGTGAATTATTATAGTTGAAGCCCCCCTTCCCATTCCTGGGGGGAGATAGGCTGGCATGCTCCAAGCTTTGCCTTTGATTTCCTAGGTCTTCTGATTTTCTCCTCAACACAGTCCATTGAGAATTGCTAGGCTGAGGACGGGAAATAGCCCTACAACTAAGTCGAGTGAAGAAATAACACTTTCAACCTCCAGTGTTACCCAAATTTATTTTCCTATGTATCCTGGAAAACAAGAAGGCTAACCCAGGGTCTTTAATGAACATTTAGGTTACCACTGCAGTGACTTTGTTTTTTCCCAATATGGTGGCAAGACTTTAGCTTTCCTCTGTCAGGTACTGACAAAGAAGTCACGGCTGGCAGCTAAGGTCACTTGGCTAAAGTTACAGGTCAGTTATGGCTAGACCAGGGCAGAGGTAACTTCTACAGAGGCCTTTGTAGTCAGTGTGTGTAGAAGCCCTGCACCATATCTCATATCTCCACGCCAGCCTCCTGCTGAGACGAGATGTAAGAAAGACCAGGTCAAACAGTCATCAGACCAAAATATCTTTTTAAAAAACAATTTTTATTTCATTAAAGAACCGTGATTTACAAAGTTATTGAAACGTCTAATGTTCTAGCATCAATTTCTCATCACCAGTGACCCCAAGTTCCCTCCCACCCCCACAAGCTGCCAGCTTACAGGCACATCAGAATGTTTGGTTGTTGTCATTTGTGTCTCATGTTTTTAGTGTTGTTGAATCTGTTTTGTGTCTGTAGCTACCCACCCCTCCACATTACTGATGTATCTCAGGCCATTGACCCCTGCTTACCCATTACTTCCTGTCTTCATCTTCTTTCTCTCTTCCCCCACCCCCACCTCTCTTTCTTACCTTCTCTGTTCTCTTCCCTGTACTCTATAATCAAGGGCAATCTAGATATCCACTCTTTACCATATTTCATTCCTTATTCTTCCAGTTAATTTATATATCACAGATAAGTGAGATCATCCTATGATTTTCTTTCTTTTTCTGGCTTACTTCACTCACATGATATAATCCAGTTCCATTGAGGTTGCAGCAAATTGAATGATTGCTTCATTCTTTATAGCTGCATAATATTCCATTGTGTATAGTGTTCCATTGTGTATATGTACCACATCTTCATAATACATTCATTTTTATTGGACGACTAAGTTGATTCCATATTATAGCTATTTTTTTAAGTGCTGCAATGAATAATGGTGTGATGATGTCATCTTAGATGAATGTTTGTGTGTCCTGATGGTAGATTCCCAAAAGTGAAATAGCTGGGTCATATGGCAGCTCAATTTACTGAGAACTCTTCATACTTTCCACATTGGTTGAACATTCCTACCACCAGTGGATGAGAGTTCCTTTTTCACCTAACCAAAATAAGAAATTTATAATAAGAGATTGTAATCTCTTGATTGGCATTAACTTTTATATGTTAAATGGCTCCTGTGTAAGGTAAGGTATCTTTTCAAAATTCAAAATGCATTTATTATCTCTTACACAGTGAGGATGTTGGAAATTACCATAGGGCAGTTAAAAACTCATACTTTGTCTCCTTTTAACTATTATTTCAATGTAAGTTTTTCCTTCCTTGAGAATGGTCCACTGCAGAGTATATAAACCCCAATTTGCTCTCAGGGATGGGGTCCCCATCAGTGAAGCAGATTTCTGTTAGCATCTTTCTCTTCCACAGCCCTAAACTTTCACTCTGTAAAATACTTTTTTTTTTATTCATGAATCAGTGGTATTTTATGTTATTTAAAACATCTCTTGACTGAATAGATGGCAGGATAAAGAAGCTGTGGTACATACTCACATAGAATACTACTCTACTGTAAAAAATGATAAATCATACGATTAGCTGCTACCTGGCAGGATCTGGAGAGTATCATGCTGAGTGAAATTAGGAGAGATGTTGGATTGGTTTGTCCTTCCTCCCTTGCCTCGGGGAGTTTAGGTTATTGAGTTACCCTCATCACACAGCCCCAGTGGCACTCCCATTCCTCTTTATTAATCTTTAACTTATTCTTTGTTCTGCTTCCCCTCTCTGTTAATCACTATATCCCAAAATCAGACTCTGTGATTTGTAAAGTCAGATTCTTCTCAGGACTCTGGATTTTGTATATGCAACTGAAATATTTGCTTTTTTCTTTCCCTTATGTCCTTTTCACAGTTTACTCTAGAGCAGTGTCCTTTCTGTATCGACACAGGAAGATAGTGAATGCTGTGCTTCTGGGAGTTAATTGACTCAGAACAATATTTATTCCTGGGCATCTGTCATATTTACTCGACTTAAGCCTCAGTTGTCCTTAGTTCCTAGCACCCCAAAAGGAGGGTTCCAGTGAGGGTCTTGGATGGACTCAGGGCAAGCCGTAAGCTACCCAAGCATTGAAAAGGGACAAGCCATAAGCTATCCTGGGATCTAAAAGGGACAGGCCAACCACCATAAAATATAGTAAGTTATGAGTATGGTCATGGACAAACTTTGTCATCACCCAAAAAGAAGGATCTGAATAAGGACCCTGCTAAGGTTAGCAAGACTAACTTGGCCTGAGGACTGTAGTCTGGGATATAAGAGAGATGTCTCCAGGAGAGCCACCCCATCCTTTAAACTTAATAATCTTACAGTGTTCAGTTTCTCTTTATTTCAACTCAGAAATATTTAATTACTCGAATTATAGGACGTAAGTTGATCAAAAATAAACTTCTGTATAAAACAAAATGGGAATAGGAAGAACCATCCCTTTGTTCAACATAGCAATTTTCCAATAATACAAACCTTAATAGTGATAGCACAGTGGGTAAGGCGTTTGCCTTGCATGCGGCCGACATGGCTGACCCGGGTTCTATTCCTCCGCCCCTCTCGGAGAGCCGGGAAAACTACTGAGAGTATCTCGCCTGCATGGCAAAGCCTGGCAAGCTACCCATAACGTATTCAATATGCCAAAAATAGTAACAACATGTCTCACAATTTGTTGTGAGACATTCCTGGTGCCCACTTGAGCAAACAGATGAACAACAGGAGTACAGTGCTACAGTGCTACGGTGTTCATACAAAATGACTAGAAATATTAAGAAGTAAATTTAAGATGACCATTTAAATGGAAATAGACCAAGGAAAGGAGAAATATGCCCCTAGATGGTCTTCTTCCCTTGGGTGTATCTTCTTGCAAGATGAGATTTTGTCCTAGAAGAAGGTTCACCTGAGGGAAGGGCCTTACATATATTGAGTGTGCAATCACTACAAGTTGTATTGCTACCCCCAACTCTGGGGGCCTGGGTGAATAACGAAGGCTGTGAGATGGGGCATGAGGGAATGGGAATGAGGGCAGAGTGAGACTGGAATGAGGGACAGGGTGAAACTGGAATGGGGCATGGGGCGAGACTGAAATAGACACATAGGAAGAATGGAATGCATGGAGGAACATAGACTGTAATATATGGCAATTAATCACCAACCATTTTGGTGGCCTTTTTTCCTCCCTCATGTGTTGGTATGCAGAGGCTGATTGGGATGGGGAGGCGACTCTTGACCACCAAACGCAAGTGGTGAGTGCCCTCACTCACAGAGAGAGAGACACACACACAGAATGATCTCTCTCCTGATGGAATATAAAGACATGTAGTAGACATGATGGAATATAAAGACATGCAAATACCCAAAGGTCACAGAAATTGAGAACTGGTCTTAGT